>NC_044991.1:44405845-44746055 GCF_008728515.1 Papio anubis
TATTCTGAGGTTGTACCATGCCCCTGGCCACCCAGAACCCCATGAGTTCAACACCACAGGTATCAAAGTGGTCTACTTGCCCCCAAACACGGTGTCCATAATTCAGCTTCTACATCGGGGGTCATAAGGACCTTTAAGCATCACTACACACAGTATTCTTTGGAAGACGCTGTGAATGCCGTGAAAGAGAACCCTGACAGAGAGAACATCAAAGTTTGGAAGAATTACACCACTGAAAATTCCACTGCTGTTATAGAAAAAGCCATGAAAAGCGTCAAGCCCAAAACAGTATTCGTGCTGGAGAAAACTTTGTCCAGATGTTGCGCGTGGCTTCACAGAATGTATGACACGGTCAATCAAGGAAATCATGAAAGAGATTGGGAATATGGCAAAAAGGGCAGGGGGTGAAGGGTTTCAAGATGCAGATCTTGGAGAAATTCAAGAGCTAACAGACACCACACCAGAGGAATTAACAGAAGAAAACTTGATGGAGATGAATGCTACCAAACCAGTGTCAGACAATGAGAAAGAAGACATACCAGATGCAGTGCCAGAAAACAAACTGACACTAGACAATCTGGCAGAAGGGTTCCTATTATTCAAGACTGTTTTTGATTTATGACATAGACCATTCTATGACATAGGCACTGAAACTAAACAGTGGAAAAAAGATTAAAGGACTGGTACCATACATTTTTAGAGAAATGAAAAAGCAAAAAAGACAGACAGAAATACAATGTATTTCTGTGAAGTTGCATCACACATACCTGCCTCCCCCTCTACCTTCCCTCCACCTCTTCTACCTCTGCCACCCCTGAGAGAGCAGGACCAACCAGTCCCCCATCCTCCTAAGCCTATTCAATGTGAAGACAATGAAGATGAAGACTTTTGGGATGACCCACTCCCACTTAATAAACAGTAAGTAGATTTTCTCTTACAATCTTAATAGCACTTTTTCTCTAGCTTCCTTTATTACAGTGTGTAATACAGATAAACATATATAAAAAATTTGAAATATAAAGTCTTTCTAAATGACCAATTTTTTTTTTAATTTCCAACTTTCATTTAAGTTCAGGGATGCATGTGCAGGACATGCAGATTTGTCAAGACAGATAAATGTGTACCGTAGTGGCTGGCTACACAGATCATCCCACTACCTAAGTATTGAGCCCAGCATCCACTAGCTATTCTTCCTGATGCTCTCACTCCTCCCACCCTCACCTGACAGGCCCAGTGTGTGTTATTCCCCGCAATGTGTCCATGTGTTCTCATCATTCAGCTCCCACATACAAGTGAGAACATGTGGTATTTGGTTTTCTGTTACTGCGTTAGTTTGTTAAGGATAATGGCTTCTAGATAAGAGCTTCTAGCTCTATCCATGTCCCTGCAAAGGGACATGTTGTTGTTCCTTTTTATGGCTGCATATGAACAACACATGTTGTTCCTTTTTATGGCTGCATAGTATTGCATAGTGTATATGTACCACATTTTCTTTATCCGGTCTATCATTGATGGGCATTTAGGTTGATTCTATGTCTTTGCCACTGTGAGTAGTGCTGTAATGAGCATACGCCTTCTTTTATTATCTTTATAATAGAATGATTTATATTCATTTGGGTATATACACCCAGTAACAGGATTGCTGGGTCAAACAGTATTTTTGCCTCTAGGTCTTTAAGGCATCGTCACACTGTCTTCCACAATGGTTGAACTAATTTACATTCCCACCAACAGTGTATAAGTGTTCCTTTTTCTCTATAACCTCGCCAGCATCTGTTGTTCTTTGACTTTTTAATAATAGCCATTCAGACTGGTGTGAGATGGTACCTCATTGTGGTTTTGATTTGCATTTCTCTAACGATGAGTAATGCTGAGCTTTTTCTCATATGTTTGTTGGCCACATGTATGTCTTCTTTTGAGAAGTGCCTGTTCATGTCCTTTGTCTATTTTTAATGGGTTGTTTGGTTTTTTCCTTGTAAATTTAAGTTCCTTATAGATGCTGGATATAACACCTTTGTCGGATGGACAGATTACAAAAATTTTCTCCCTTTCTGTAGTTTGTCTGTTCACTCTTAGAGCTTCTTTTACTGTGCAGAAGCTCTTTAGCGTAATTAAATCCCATTTGTCAATTTTTGCTTTTGTTGCAATTGTTTTTGGCATCTTCATCATGAAATCTTTGCCCATGCCTATATCCTGAATGGTACTGCATATGTTGTCTTCCAGGATTTTTAGTTTGGGGTTTTACATTTAAGTCTTTAATCCATCTTGAGTTAATTTGTATATCTGGTGTAAAGAAGGGGTCCAGTTTCAATTTTCTGCGTATGACTAGCAGTTTTCCCAGCACCATTTATTAAATAGAGTATCCTTTCTCCATTGCTTGTTTTTGCCAGGTTTGTCGGAGATCACATGGTTGTAGGTGTGCAATCTTATTTCTGGGTTTTCTATTCTGTTTCATTGGTCTATGTCTGTTCTTGTACCAGTCCCATGCCATTTTGGTTACTTTGGCCTTGTAGTATAGTTTGAAGTCAGGTAGCATGACGCCTCTAGCTTTGTTCTTTTTGCTTAGGTCTGTCTTGGCTATTTGGGCTCTTTTTTGGTTCCATATGAATTTTAAACTAGTTTCTTCTAATTCTGTGAAGAATGTTGATGGTAGTTTAATAGGAATAGTACTGAATCTATACATTGCTTTGGGCAGTATGGCCATTTTCATAATATTGATTCTTCCTATCTTTGAGCATGGAATGTTTCTCCATTTGTGTCCTCTCTGATTTCCTTGAGCAGTGGTTTGTAGGTCTCCTTGAAGAGGTCCTTCGCTTCCTTGTTAGCCATATTCCTAGGTATTTTATTTGTTTTGTGGCAATTGTGAATGGGAGCTCATTTGTGACTTGCCTCTTGGCTTGCCTATTTTTGGTGTATAGGAATGCTAGAGATTTTTGCACATTTATTTTGCATCCTGAGACTTTGCTGAAGTTGCTTATCAGTTTGCAAAGCTATTGGGCTGACATGATGGGGTTTTCTACGTATAGGATCATGTAATCTACAAACAAAAATAGTTTGACTTTCTCTCTTCCTAGCTGAATATGCTTTACCTCATTCTCTTGCCTGATTACCCTGGCCAGAACTCCCAATATTATCTTGAATAGGAGTGGTAAGAGAGGGCATCCTTGTCTTGTATTGGTTTTCAAGGGGAATGCTTCCAGGTTTTGCCCATTCAGTATAGTATTATCATAGATGGCTCTTTCAATGACCAATTTTTAAAAATATTTTATATTTGAGTATAATTTTATAATTTTCACCTAATTCGTCCTCATTATTATTTTATTTTTCCCCATTGCTGTTCTGCATAAACATTAAAAGTAATTACTCAAAGACAATCTAAACTTATAGCTATAGCTGCTTTCCCTGATACTAACCAGTCACAGAAAATTAGCATAAGCCTGGCAGAGTCTCTGCAAACACTACTCCATCCAAAAACTGTAACAATAACATTGCTTCTCCAGGTGGTATTCCAGCGGAGTCTTAACATGGTAGTAGCAAAGGAGATGAACGGAAGGTATAACAATTAAACCCAAGAACTGGAACTCTTGTCTCAACAAAGAAGTAATGCCATCTTTCTATCATATCTATCCATCCACCCATTTATATATCTACCTTTGTCTTTCCACCATATCCTGGGCCTACTGTTTAGTAATTCTATGTATTTTATATGGGAGCTATAAATACATGTACATGCATGCGCAAACACACACATATATGCCTCCTTTGTAGACTGTTAACCACTGGGACATTCTCATTTAATATACATGTTGAAAGGGACGAAGAGACAGAGAAGAGGGCAGAAGGAAGGGGCAAATTTAAAATGATAGTCAAAAATTTTTTAAAAAGAACTCTTTGGTTACCTGTGGAGGATTTTAGGGAATGAACTCAATCTGAAAATCAGTAAATAAGGGAAATATGGTATTTATTCTGCTCTCCTATATAAACTGTACTGCATAATAAAAGACTTAATAACAAAGTTCCTCTTTATAGAAGTCCAACTAATAAATAAGGAATGATAAAATTCAAATAACACTATTTTGCAATCCCTAATAAAGTAATGGATCTAAGCAATAATCACGAATGGCTGCTAAAACCATTAGGTAAAAGATTGTCAGAGAACTTTACACCAGACAGTTTAGTGACAATATTCAGCTGACAATACATGAATCCAGGGATCAATCTTATCACTACTGAGAGAGACAATGATGCATTATGTGCCTCGTAATACGATGCAAAAAGATGCACAATAAAGTATTCTTTCAAAAAAATTTAAACCCAACTCTGAACAAACCTCTGGATTTAACTACCAACTCGTAAGAAATAAAGGGGATAGAGGAACATGTTCAATGACACCAGAGAGATACAGTAATCAAAATTCAAAATATAAAAAATTCTGCAGGACAGCCTAGTGTATTCAATAAATAAATTATAAGGGAAGAAGGAAAAAAGGACAGAGAGAGGTAACTATAGATTAAAAGTTACTTAAGGAACATATCAATCAAATGCAATATATGGACCGTGATTAGATCTAGATTCAAGCAAATCAATTGTAAAAAAAAAAAAATCCTTTATGAGACAATGGGAAAAACATGAATACTAAATGGATATTCAATTATATCAAAACTTAAATTTTAAGTTAAATTTTAAATTTGAGAGGTAATAATAGTATTTTAGTAAAAAAACAAAAATATGCTCCCATCTTTTAGAGATACATACATATGCATACATACAGATATTCATTTATAGATAAAATTGATATGACATATGTGATTTCATTCAAAATAGCCTGGGGGGAAGGTATAGGGAGCACTGGTATAGATGAAATGAAACTGGCCATGTAATTAACTGTGGAAACTGGGTAATGGATGCATTGCTACAGCCAGGCATTGCTTAACAATGGGAATACGTTCTGAGAAAGGCATTAGGTGATTTCATTGCTGTGCAAACATCATAAGGTGTACTTACAAAAATCTAGATGGTATACAGTCTACTACACACCTAGATTATATGGTACAGCCAATTGCTCCTAGGCTAAAACCCATACAGCATGTTACTGTACAGAATACTGTAGGCAACTATAACACAATGGTAAGTCATTGTGTATTTAAACCTATGTAAACAAAGAAAAGGCATAGTAAAAATACAGTATTAAAATCTTATGGGACCACCATCATATATGCAGTCTGTCAATGACCAAAACATCATTTTGTGGCACACGACTGTATTCTAGTTTTACATATATTTATAAGTGCTCATTAAAAGTTTGGAAAAAGAGGCAGGTGCAGTGGCTCACGGCTGTAATCCCAGCACTTTAGGAGGCCAACGTGGGCAGATCACTAGAGATCCGGAGTTCAAGACCAGCCTGGCCAACAGAGTAAAAGCCCATCTTCACAAAAACTACAAAAATTAGTCAGGCGTGGTGGTGCACACCTATAATCCCAGCTACTCAGGAGCTCAGCAGGAGAATCGCTTGAAGCCAGGAAGTGGAGGCTGCAGTGAGCCCACATCGCACCACTGCACTCCAGCCCAGAGGACGAGTGAGACTCAGTCTCAAAAAAAAAGTTTGGAGAAAGAATTGTCCCTGGTAGGCTATTAACTCCTGAGGCAATATTTAACTTACTGATTGAGCCCCACCAACCCAGAAGGCACCACTGCAGGTGCTAGAGACATAGTACAATAGGAGAGGCAAGACTTTTAAAATCCCTGCAATATAGCAACTGACATAATTGGTAATACAGAGGAAGAAGTAATCAGAAATATATAAGTCTAGAGATTAGCTAACAACAGTTTAACAAATACAAACATAAACAGCAAGCAAATTATGTATTTAATGGGTTTTTCTGGGTGGGGTTTTTGTTTCTGGGTTTTTTTATTTTTTTGGTAATCATCTCCCATTCTTTCCTCTTCTAATTCATGGCTTTCCAATATTATCAAAGGCGCAAGTCAAAGTAAAAATACTGCCTACTTGCTTCCACCTTTCCACACAAACACTGATTTTGTGTTCCTCGGCAATATTTTGTTTCCTTTTGTTTTAAGAAGGCTTAAAACCCACATTGTTACAAATACATTTGGCCCCTCCCCTCTTTTTTATTTAACTTTCTACTATGCTATAACAAGAAGCATTTGGTTAAAGTAAAATAAATCTGAACAAAGCAAGAAAAAAATTAAAAGCAATAGCTCAAGAACTATTCAAGTACTCAGGAATATTCAGGCAAAAATGGCTCTCTATAAAAACGTAAGTAATGATAAGCTACTAAATTAAAAACTGATATACTGTCCTAGCCCAATAAATATTGTTCATTTCCTACAATTAGAAACTAACTGACAAGGATTTATAGACTTCTTTTAAAACTTAAGTTTAAAATCCCGTATTTAATATAAATATCAATACCTATACACATATGTGTATAAGCAATGACTTAAACTTTTCAAGTATAACCATATGTATAGTTGTCCTTCATTATTTTTTGTAAATTTATATTTTTAAAGGATCTTTTAAACTGTTAAAACACTAAAACTCTCTTGACTAATATTTTCTAATACCTGAGCACTGAATAGGTAACACAAGAAAAAGTCATATTAAAAATGTGTATTGTATAGAAATATTTACAAATAATACTTGTAAAATGAGCCATTCCACTTCATGAAAAAGGAAGAGGCCAGTCACCAGTTTCTAGGTCACAACAGAGAGGAGCAAGTAACATTTCAGGAAAAATAGAAATATAATTTTGATCACATCAGCTTGTTCCCCATGGAGGACTTTCAAGTTTAAAACAGTGTAAGGGGGAAAATAAGAAACACACAGAGCAGTTGTAAACCACTTATAAAGCTCATATTTGGAGGCAGGATTAAACATACAGTGTCTTGTTAGAGGATAACTATGGTAGGTGTCATTTTATCCAATGTATTATTTTCTGATTTGGGGAACATTTAGTACAGGTTGAGTAGTCCTAATGCAAAAATTCAAAATCCAAAATGCTCCAAAATCTGAAACTTTTTGAGCACCAACATAATGCTCAAAGGAAATGCTCACTGGAACATTTTGGATTTTGGATTAGGAATGCTGAACCAGTAAGTATAATCCAAACAATCCCAAACCCCAAACACTTCTGGTACCATGCATTTTGCATAAGGAATACTCAACCTGTAGCCATTTAAAAAAAAAAAAAAAAGCTGCTGCTGCTGCTGAAATACTCAATACCAGTTGCTTATGAACAAAAAAAAGAAATTACTGAGACCCAAACATGAAGAGGCACATAGCCTTAGGTAAGATAAGGGACCAGAATTCTGTTCCCCTGATTTCTAGCCCTGTATTCTTTTCATTATACAGCGCTTTCTTTTCTCTTTCACTGATGTCTTAATCAGACCATTCTTTTTTTTTTTTTTTTTTTTTAACCTTTGTACAAGATTTTATTAAAGGTCTTTACAGAGCAACAACCAGACTCTAGAATACAGCTGCCAAGGAGACCCTGTTACACTGTGGGGACTGGCTGGGGCAATGCAGGTGGCTCTGGTTTCCCACCCTTCTGAGATGGGGGTGGTGGGCAGCATTTCATCTTTGGGTTCCATGATGCTCACGTGGTCAGGCAGGGGCTTTTTAAGGCAAATCTTACCAGTTTGGAATCAGACCATTCTTAAAACAACTTGCATTTACTGAAGACACTGGGCAGACAGTCAGATGTGCATATCCCAATCAGCTTGTCCAATGACCCCATTAGAACCTGGGGTAGAGCTGCTACCCTGCTTGCCCAAGGTCACACGTTTCCAGGCTATGTAAGGTCTAAAAGAACCGACAGCTTTTCACTCCCAATCCCACATGCTTTGCCTTTCTAGAAAAACAAAGTTGTGTCTAAAACCCAAATCCTCAGGTCAATGTGTTCTCTTCACAGACACCAAGGCCTAATCTTTCCCTTAAGATTTTATCCATACGAATTCCACGCTAGTCTTTATTTTCTGGACCCATAGTACCCTGTGTAGTTCCATCGATCTAAGACCACAACCTGTGAAATTAGCATGTTTCAAGTTCATTTCTTTCATAAAGTCTTTCTCAACTGTTAAGTACCTTAAGAAGCACCGTTTGTCTGAACTTTACATCCAGATCATTAATACCAATGAGTGTTAATTCAAAGATAAGCATATTAAACATCCATTAAATCTATTATGTTGTTTTTAGAAACTTTTTCACGTACCTTTTTAATCCTTAAAACTTCCTTTATATTCTAACATAATCTAGATTCTCACCAAATCATAAAGACTTTGAGAGTAAATTCTGTCATACAAATATTTTATATATAGAAATAATAACACACCATACAAAATATATTCTCTAAAATAATAAGAAATGTTCTTTGGTTTTTCTATTTTTCCTAATATACTCTCTTTCAACTGTATCCCCAATCCTTAAAATAACATCAGAAAATCCATTGTAAATGAACTTAAAGCAAACTCAAAAGGCCACACCACCAAAGCAGCAAATCTCTAATAGCATTTGCTCCAAGAACTGCTATAGAATAGAAAAACAAAGGACCTGTAAAAGAAGTACCATATTATAAATGTGGTATATTTCAGAACACAAATTATGTTAATATACTTTCCTAAGCTTAAAAAACACCATAGGTTACTAAAAACAATAAAATCATAGCCAAACAATAATTTCAAATACCAAAATAGTAATCTCTTTATTGAATGCCAGTTATTCATTAAAGAGTCATAAACAAATGGGAACAATATCTACCTAAAAAATGTTCCAAGAAACTTACCATCATTTTGGCCCTTGCCCTTCATCTCCTCCTTCCATGATAGAATGCTGTTCAGGGGAACATAGTCTCTTAGGTATTCTTTGCGTCTCTCTTCTAAGGTCATCTTCAGTAAACGTTCTTGCAAAATAAAAGCAGAATCTCCATTTGTATTTAATGTTTAAACAAGGGAATTATGTTTATACTTTAAGTATTAACCAAGTTAAGCTAACAAAAGAGTTGATACAGTCCTGAAGAACAACACAATGCAAATCCAGTGACTCCATATTTAAATGTTAAAAATGTTAAATTTCATATTACCAGGGGAGAAAAAAATCACAGCCTGATGAAGACTCTCTTGTGATAGTCCAAGAAATAAGTAAACTCATTTACACTTTCAATCAACATCTATAGTTTACTATGGGCCAGGAGATATGCTGGATAAGCGATATGGTTTGGATATATAGCCCCTGAAATCTTACGTTGAAATGTAGTCCAAGAAATAAGTAAACTCATTTACACTTTCAATCAACATCTATAGTTTACTATGGGCCAGGTGATATGCTTGATAAGCGATATGGTTTGGATATATAGACCCTGAAATCTTACGTTGAAATGTAATCCCCAATGTGGGACGTGGTGCCTAGTGGGAGGTGACTGGGTCATGGGAGCAGATCCCTCATGGCCTGGTGCTAGCCTCAAATAGTGAGTTTTCGTGAGATCTGGTTGTTTAAAAGTGTGTGGTACCTCCCACCAACCCTCTCTTGCTACTGTTCTTGCCATGTGAAGTGCCTGCTCCCACTTCATTTTGCCCCTGTAAAAGTAAAAGCTCCCTGAGGCCTCCCCCCAGAAGACCTAACAGATGCCAATGCTATCCTTGTATTGCCTGCAGAACCATGAGCCTATTAAATGTCTTTTTTTAATAAATTACTCAGTCTTAGGCATTTCTTTACAGCAACTGCAAAAACAGTCTAACACAGTAAGATACAAAATAGTACCTATATAAATAAAATACTGAGACAGGTATGTACAAATAGTAAGAGCACAAAAAAGGCAACCACCACGATATTTCCTCAATTGCACTCTCTATTTACTTATAGCTTTGTGTAGATGACATAAGAATTGCTTTAAATATATATCTCTATCTTCATGATAAAATGAAAATATTTTACAAATTGCATCTTACAGTTAATTACAGGGGATGTCGTTTATAAAGAACTCACTATGGCCAGGTACTTCACATATAAATCTCATTAAAATAATCTTCCTAATAACTCATAAAATTGATAGTATTACTATACCAATTTTGCAGATAAGGAAATGAAGCACAGCAAAGTAGTTTGCCCAAAGCAAGAGAGCTTTCAGGAAGTAAGCCAAAATTAAAATTCAGACAGACATTTCCATTAGTCAAAGACTACACCCTATGTTATTTATTCCACTGTACTACACTACATTCTCAGGAAAACTCCCCAAAAAAGGTAATATGTATGCTGGTTCATGAAGGACAGGAAAAATTTTGCACGAAGAGGTAAAAAGAACATTTCAGACTAACAAAACAATGTAAACAAAGGAGGTATGAATACTATAACCAAATGAAGCTGCAAGATATGGTATGAGAAGAGGAATGGCCACAGAAGTGAAAAGTAGCCAGAAACAAAAAAAAAAACTGTACAGGGACTTGTATGCCATAGTGAGCAGTTTTAACCTTTATCCTATAGACTACTAACATTGAAAGTTGATTATGCATTTCCCAGACAGTATATAAAACAACCCACTAGGACACAGGAAAATATGTAAAAAATTCTATTTACATTCGTTTTTAACCCAAACAAGGAAGAAATATTTACCAATATTCAATGTATAAACTGACACTGGCTTCCTCACTCTGTATGTCAGCTTTCATGTCTCCCATACCATAACAATGGTCTCCACAATGTAGAGAGAGAGACAGTTATTTCTCATACTCTCCAATTCTCTTTCAGTGTATCACAAGGTACTGCAGTTTAGGGAAATGGATTCAAGGATAGTTAGTATCTAGTTTAAATGTAATCTAACCTTCACAAAATAACCACTTTAAAAGATTATTGCACAGAAATAAACTGCAGAAGTATTAACGTAAGCACAAGTGAACAGAAAATGGGGAACCAATATTTTTCCCACTCCTGCAACTAGAACTTCAGCCACATTAGGAGACAAAAATATATATATATATTAATCAGAGGTGAAGTATTCACATAAATTGAGTTTAAGGTACCTATAGGACACTGAAGAAGTTGAAATCAAGAATCTGGAAATTTAAAGAGTGGTCTAGCCTAGAGATTTTAGAAATTATAACCTAAAATTCTAGTCCTAAAGGAAAAAGAAGAGGGAACAGAAGGAAGCATCAAACCTCAAAACACACTATTTAGGAAGTGGGCACAAATAGGAAAACAATGAAATAAATCTTAGTTGTCACCAGTGGTACAAGTTCCTGGTAATGCGGAAACATTCAGAAAACAAAGTTGGGTTTTTTTTGTTTGTTTTTTTGTTTTTTTTTTTTGAGACGGAGTCCAGCTCTGTCACCAGGTGGAGTGCAGTGGCGTGATACTAGCTCACTGCAACCTCTGCCTCCCGGGTTCAAGCGATTCTCCCGCCTCAGTCTCCCGAGTAACTGGGACTACAGGCATGCTAAGGGAAATACCAACTGATACAGGAAGGTCAGAAAAACTGAAAATTACTTAGCCACTAAACTGCTTTTATCAATGTGGTTACCAACAGCATGGAATAGAGGAAAAGTGGTTAACAGAGCTGTCTGAGTTATAATCTAAATCGTGCAAATCTGTAGGTTACTTAACCTCTTTATGTTTCAGTTTCCCTTTGAGGTCAGTAGGTAGGTATTATTTCCAACTTATAGATAACGGAAGTATAAACAACGTCAAATATTACCTAAGATCCCAGAGCTAGTTAAGCAGTATAAGTAGGATTCAAACCCAGGCAACTAGGTATTCAAAGCTCTTATCTCACAATATTCCGCCTCATGCAGTTTCCTACCTCATAGGGTTGTTGTGAGAATTAAATGAGATAATCCATATAAGCTACTAAGAATAGTACTGCACATACAAATGGGGCTTAAATATTAACTATTCTTATATGAATACTATCATGATTGTTACTACTGAATGACTTCAGGAACATTACTTTCATTAGAATATAACAGAAATCCAGAAGACAATGAAGGACTGAACAAAAGAAGGAAAGTGAGAACAGCAACTCCAAGTTCATGTGAAGCCCTATGAAAGAAAAGAGACTCTAAAGTGGAAGAGATCCGAGCACTGTTACAGGCAAGGGAGAGGAACCTGAAGACACCAAGAAATTAGACATACCCAAGAAACACTACCTGATGGTGCAAGACCTCAAAGAATACAAGATATGGGATAAAGGGAAAAGCAGAAAGGTTAATCTTACACACAAGGAAAAAAAGTCCTTTCTCTAAGACAGAACAAACCCAAAAGGACATGTAAAGGAACAGACCACTGAGACTATGGAAGAGGATGTTAGGGCTGTTCATATTACATGGCATTTATTTTCTCTGTGATTTTTTTTTTTTTTTTGAGACGGAGTCTTGCTCTGTCGCTCAGGCTGTAGTGCAGTGGCACGGTCTTGGCTCACTGCAACCTTCCCCTCTCAGGTTCAAGCAATTCCCCTGCCTCAGACTCCCGAGTAGCTGGGATTACAGGCGTGTGCCACCACGCCCATTTAATTTTTTGTATTTTTAGTAAAGATGGGGTTTCACCGTGTTCGCCAGGATGGTCTCAATCTCCTGACCTCGTGATCTGCCCGCATTGGCCTCCCAAAGTGCTGGGATTACAGGCGTGAGCCACTGCGCCCAGCCCTTCTCTGTGAATTAAAAAGGCAATGTCATCTCTTTAGTATGGGGGATAGGGTCTTGAGAGAACAGAAAACGTGAAGGGAATGGTAAATTTAGAATTACCACATAAACGCAGAAAAGGGAGATGATCAGCAGTATGCCAAAGAAGTGCTAAAAAGGCTCAGATCACAAATAAAAAATTATTACAATATTACTGGGCAGGTTAAAAGACATTATGAAGCAACTTACAGTTTTCGTGAATGTCAAAAGGTACATACAGAAATGCAACCTGGCCTCTATTGCTCCAGTTATTTAAAGGTTGAAGTGTGAACACTTAAAAACGAGATCAATTTAAAACAAAACAATGAAATAAGTTGCAATACTCGAAAATGCACATTAGTGGTTCTGAATTAGGACTCAAAATACTAGATCAAAAATGTTTATTTAAACATATGTGGTCTTCAGAACTCCTTAATTACTTGTTTAAACAACGAAACATACTGAAGGCCACAAATATATATGCATTTTCTTTGTCATTTCATAAAACTTTTCTTTAAAGAATGCTTCACCTTTACAATGAGTCCTTTCTCTGTGAACCAAGCATTTAAGTAGGCGACCTATTTATTAAATGGTATACTGAATTAAAAATATGTTTATAGAATGCCTTGACATTTCAATGAGTTAGGTAAGCTTTCCTTTAGCTTTAAAGGACAGCTGCAAAAACACTATACCATCAGCTTCCCAGTGGGCTGAAACGAAAAAGGTCATGCATCCCATCAGCTTCTCTAATACTAACTATGGTACTAGAAATCCTCAGCTCTTCCTTGGGGGTATAATATATTTTAAATAATCCAAACATAGACATCCTGAAAAAAAACACTGAGAGATGCATTAAAGTCTTCGTATCACAGTAACGTTTTCCTTTAACATTAAACTTCATGGAAAAATAACTTAGTTTTGGATAATTACTTTGTTAATTGCCTTATTTAATGGTGCACTTGCTTCCTTAGGAAAAAAAATTGGTTATATCTTCTCCATTATTAGAAGAGAAAAAAAGAAATCAAGACATTAAAAAAGATTCTAAAATGCCTGCTGGTCACAGTCCAACGGTGTAGATGTTAAATGAAGGAAACATTATAACGTTATTACTTGAGGAACATTGTTTTTCTATTATGACAGAAAAATATTCTTAAGTACTCACTATAATTTCATCAATGATTCATGTTACTGAAAACAATGTCTGTGTCTTCCACTGTTTTGCCCTCATTATCATCAATAATACAAAGCTAACATTTCAGCATCATCAATAAACATGGGCATAAATGAGTTTTCAGTGCTCACAAGGTAAATCCTTGTTGAAAGCCTGTTGAAACTGCAGTAACTACTACTGAAAAAACAAAGCAAAATTATTTTACACTACTTTATCAGGCTGTTATTCTTGACAGCATTTGATTTATAACACCACAAGTGTTAGCTCTCTATACACCCATAATTATTAAAACATAATTAAATGATTAAACTTTCAACACTTTTAAAGATCATTTTAATTGTGTTGTTCAGTTATATTATGTTAAATCTTCCTGCAGCAAATTTGAAAACAAATTCCCTCCTCATGCCTTTGCTCGTGCATTGTGGAAGCAGATCCTATATAGAGGATTCTTTTTCCATACTAATTCCCTTTCTTACCTCCACTGTTTGGCCTTCTTGTTCATAAAGGCCAGGACTTGCAATAAAAATCTACAGGTTTCAACGAACTACTAACAAAGAAATCAACTTTCTACCCAGTCACCCCATACCCCTTTTGTAAACATGAGGTATCCAGGAGAAACGTGCACTACCCTCAATAGACCTCACCCTTGCTATACAGGTTTTAGTGTATTTTAGCAATTGGAGTGCAAGAAGTTTTTGCTACATTTCTGTAAATAGCTAAAGAATGAAAAGGAAAGAGGTGTGAAAAGGAGGGTGAAAAAACGCCAGAGACACTCAACTAAGAATTATCTAACTGTGATAGGGTAAGGGGGAGATCTTGGTGGGAGAGGCTGGATCGTACACTTGTGTTTCTTCAAGAATCAGTGCCACTGTCAATCTAGCTGATTTGGATAAACCTTATATGCACAAAATTCAAAGATGGGTTCATTCAGAGTGACATTAGTCACAAAATCTTACTCTGAGCAACTTCAGCCCATGAATGGTGATGGAATACAGAGAAACACTGTTAGGAGAAAAGCCCATTCAGACTTCTCTTAAGGCACTTATCCTCACGGACAACACGCTCGTTTTAGGGCTCCCCTAGAGTTCCAGGTTTCAAAAGTCACGCTGCGGCAGCGAAGCAAGGAAACCTAGACAAGGGGTAAACACCCGATGGTGGGAACACTTGAACATTTGGGGGTTGGGGGACAAGAACAAGAAGGAAAGAAATGAGGGTGCAGGAAGCGCGGAGGCACAGCGGCAGCTGCAGCCTGAGCACCCGCCGGCGGGCACGTGTCCGCGGGACACCCGGGCCGGCAGTGCCCAAGTCCCAGCTGCGGTGCAGAGGAACTTGTGCCGCGCCCAGGGCTACCGCCTGGGGGTCCCCGTCGCGAGCGAGGCGAAGGCAGCACCGCCTCGGGAGAGGGTGACCGGGTGCCGAGGGCGACAGAGAGGGGCGTGCGCCCACACGTGCGCGAGCTGCAGGTGCCCAGGGGCGGCGCGTGCACGCCGAAGTGCGCGCGCGTGTGCGCGTGTGTACACACGGACACAGGAGGGAGGCGGCACCGGCCGGGAGGGCGCGAGGCGGGAGCTCGGGCGGAGGGCGCCGCGGCATACACAGCCCGACCCCCGCCCCCACCCCAACCCCCACCGCCCGCACCCCCAGGACTCGACGGGCCGGTTACCTTTCTCCTCTCTCCACACCTTTTTCTTCTTGTTGCTGGGGTACATGTTGCCGTGGGGGTGGCTGGCTTTAAGCTGCAAGTTCCCCAGGCTCACGGGCAAACAGGGTGTGTGTGGAGTGGGAGGGGTGGTAGGGGGCACTCAGCAGGGAAAAAGTGAAAGAGGCTCCGCGTCCTGCGCTGCTCGCCGCTCGCTGCTCTCCAGTCGCCGCCCTCCTCCCTCAGCCCGCGCTCGGCTCCGGCTCCCACCCGCCTCAGCCCCGCAGACGCCGCCACAGCAGCACCTCAGAGCCTGTCAACTAGGTCACGCCTCGCGCTAACCTAACACCCGCGCAGGCACCGCCTACCAGCCGCTAGGCAGCGCCGCCTCCCATTGGCTGCACTGCCCGCCGCTCTCCGCGTTCTAGCCTCGGCGCGCCCCAACTTAGGCCCCAAGGCGCACGCGCAGGCGCAGGCTCGGGCTCGACGCCGAGGACGTTAGGGAGCTGGAGGAGGCGGAGCCAGGGAGCGAGGGGGCGGAGCCAGGGAGCGAGGGGGCTGGAGCTGGCCTCGAAACGGGGGCGGGGCTTGGAGCCGATGCCTAGGAGGAGCGGGAGTTGGACCGCGCTTACCGCTGGCCTCTTGGAAGACTTGAGGGCGTGGCCTGTAGGGCCAGGTGCGCCAAGTGACGGGCGAGCTAGCGGGCGAAAGCCGCCTCAGGGACTTGGAGGATGTACAAGTGGGAGGAGACCGAGGGTCAACACGAATTGTCCATACTCACTCCAACTGCCCTGTTGGGGAGAATTTTTACCAATTAATCTGATGCTTTCCTCTGGGTGGGCAACTGAAAAAGACCAAAAGAAATGAAAGTATTGGGAAATGGTTCCACATCGTATGCAGTTGGTTCCTCAAACTTGTAATGGAAATTACAAATTTCACTGGAATTTGGTGGTTTAGAAAGAACAAATGTAGACTGGGATACTCAAGACAGTTTTAAGAACCAAGAAGTTCGGACAACCAAAATGTCATATTGGAAACATGTCTTACATCAAAACAAATCCAGATGCCTGTTAACCAGAGCCAAGTGGTCTTACTTGATTCTACCAATTGCTTAACGTTAAGACACAGATCCAGAAAGCTGGCTTAATTCTGAATAATACTAACCTGGCGAGTTCTGAAAATCCGGTTTCACATGAGTAGGGTGACCTATAATTTAGAAATTTGGTACCCTCCCCCCAAATTTATTGTGTTTCTATATATCAGATCATCTTCAAGGCTGAGTGGATGTGGTAAATCCACATTTATTTGGCAATTTGGGTACTATGTTATATATATATTTGGCAAATAATTATTTGGAACACATTTTTTAAAAATAATAGAAGAGAAAAGGAAGAAAAGGGGGAGGCCTCGATAAGAATTGTAAAGAATGGAATATTTTTAGTAGTAGGACACTCTCATAAGGATGATTCACAAAATGGTAAGGTAATTTTTGTTTTGTCTTTTTTTTTTTTTTTTTTTTTTTTTGAGACAGAGTTTCACTCTTGTCACCCAGGCTGGAGGGCAATGGCTCCATCTCAGCTCACTGCAACCTCTTTCTGCCAGGTTCAAGCAGTTCTCCTACCTCAGCCTCCGGAGTAGCTGAGATTACAGGCATGCGCCACCACACCTGGCTAATTTTGTAGTTTTTAGTAAACATGGGGTTTCACCATCTTGGCCAGGTGGGTCTCAAACTCCTGACCTCAAGTGATCCTAAAGTCCTGGGATTACAGGCGTGAGTCACCGTGCCCAGCCTGTTTTTCTTTTAATGCTGTGAAATATGTAAAAAATAGATTTGAGAGAAATAAAGGCTTCAAGAAGGAAGTGGCGTTTGAGCTAGTAATAAAAATATATACTTATTTTTTAGCACTAGAAATAGAAAGAGGTCTTTGATTAGAGACATTACCAAGGAAGAATAAGTAAAACCTGATAATGAAATAGATTTTGAAAGAAATGTGAGGAAGAAAAGAAAAGCATTTCATAGGAGGGTAAGGTGGCAAATAGCAATGTTAGTATTAAGCAATACGGGAGCAGTTGCAGATTTTGTGGGAAAGATATTGACTTCTTATTTAGAAATGCGAAAGGTAAGAAAAGTACATCACACTAGACACCTTCCCTTCAACAGAGAAGCTGTTGGCACTCCAGCCTCCAGCCAATCCTTCCACATGTGCTTTCTTAAAAACATTACACTATTGATTATCTCTTCTCTCATGTCAGCTCAAAGAATTGAACTTTTATTGTATGAAAGCACATTAAAAATATGTAGAGGGCATTTGTTCCAGCATTTAGTATTAATCAGTCTGACAAAATGCCATTATCATTCAAAACTGTTAAATATTTAACATCCCTAAAGTACCTGAAATGTGCCATGTACCAAACTGAACTCATGCTCCTTCTCCCAGTTTTCCCCATCTCTTTGAATGGCTCCATTACTAGTTTAGTTGAAAAATCTGGAAACCTAAGCACCATCCCTTGTACCTCTTATAACTTCATTCTCATATCGAATCAGTTGCTATACCTACGCAATTTTATTGAGCAGTCTGTATAAGTCTGGAATCACTACTTTCCAATAGCATTGCAGTAAACTTAGTCTGAATTTAACTGGACTATTGCAAAGACTTCCTAAGTGGCCTTCATGCCCACTGTTGCATCTCGTCTGTCCAGTCTAGACTGCATCTAGTGATACCTTGTCAGAAGTGATCACGTCTTCTCACTTCTGTAAGTCATTCAATGACTTTCTGGTGGTCTTTACTATGTGCTGACTTATGTGCACCCAAAATTCATATGTTGAAGACCTAATCTCCAATTTGACTAAATGTGGAGATTAGGTCTTTAGGAAGTAATTAAGGTTAAAAGAGGTCATAAGGGTGAGTGAGGTTAATAGGACTGAGCCCTTATAAGAAAAGGGAGATCTCTTTTGCCCTCTCCTGCCACCCCCTTTCCCTGCTATGTGAGGACACAGTAAGAAGGTAGCCATCTGCAAGCAAGAAGAAGGCCCTCACCAGAACCTGGTCTCAGATTTCTAGCCATCAGAACGATGAGAAAATTAATTTCTGCTGTGTAAAGTCACCCAGTCTATATTATTTTGTTGCAGTTGCCTAAGCTGACTAATACAGTCTTTTCACAACAACTAAATTATTAAGAATGGAGTGACTATCACCTACTAATCCAGCCTTATTTTATACTATACTCCACTGCCACCCCCATGCCCCAGTCTCTGATTCCAGCCCACAGAGCATCATTTCATGTTCTGGAACACCATATAGCCATTTTTTTTTTTTTTTTTTTTTTTTTTGAGATGGAGTTTCACCCTTGTTGCCCAGGCTGAAGTGCAATGGCGCGATCTTGGCTCACTGTAACCTCTGCCTCCCAGGTTCAAGCAATTCTCCTGCCTCAGCCTCCGGAGTAGCTGAGATTACAGGCATCTACCACCATGCCTGGCTAATTTTTGTATTTTTAGTAGAGACAGGATTTCACCATGTTGGCCAGGCTGGTCTTGAACTCCTGACCTCAGATGATCCACTCGCCTTGGCCTCCCAAAATGCTGGGATTACAGGCATGAGCCACAGCACCCAGCCCATAAAGCCTTTTAACATGTTCATTGCAACACCTGGGACATGATTTGTTTAGCTGACTCACACTCATTCTTCATATTTCAGCTTAAACATCACTCCCTAGCAAAGCCTTCCCTGACTCTGACCCCACCTGACCTTTGCCCTGTTTCCCCTTATATGCCTTCATTGCTCATTGATTTTCCTATAAAGCAGTTTGGGTTTGTTGTTGTTTTGAGATGGAGTCCCACTCTGTCTCTCAGGCTGCATTGCAGTGGCGCAATGTCTGCTCACTACAACCTCCACCCCCCAGGCTCCCGGCCCCGAGATTCAAGCACTTCTCATGGCTCAGCCTCCTAAGTACCTGAGACTACAGGCACGCACCACCAAGCCCAGCTAATTTTTGTATTTTTAGTTGACACGGGGTTTCGCCATGTTGGCCAACCTGGTCTCCAACTCCTGGCCTCAAGTAATCCACCTGCCTTAGGGTCCAAAGTGATGGGATTAGAAGTGTGAGCTACCACGCCCAGCCAACATTAAGGATCTTGAGAGATTGTCCTGGATCATGTTTGTGGGCCCTAAATGTAATCACAAGTATCTTTATAAGAGGGGCACAAAGGGAGATTAAACTACAGAAGGCAAGTGATGACTGAGCAGAGACTGAAATGATGTGGCCACAAATCAAGGAATGCTGGCAGCCAATTAGAAGCTGAAAAATTCCAGGCCAAGAATGGATTCTTCCCTGGGACCTCCAGAAGGAGCTAGCCTTGTCTTTGATTTTAGCCCTGTAACAATCGCTTTGGAATTCTGGTCCCTAGAACTATGAGAGAATAAAGTATTGTTGTTTTAACCCATTAAGTTTGTGGTAATTTGTTATCACAGCAATGGGAAACTAATAAAAGGAGTAAAACTATAAATTCAAAACAATAAAATGTCTATTTCTGAAGTAATGACCTGGACAGACTGTAAAAATTGGATATTTTTGTAGGCATAATTTCTCAACTAGCTCTATGCCTTAGATATTTTTAATATTTATATGTTTTCCCTAAATATTCATTTTGATTTCTCATAGCTTTGAAGGTATCACTTGTGAAATGTCTGTATTATTTGAGGTATGTAAAGACATTGTTAAACAGTCTTTGTTTGCCTTTGTTTCAGTAAATCCTCAGCAGTTTCTAACTGGAAAAGAGGATAAAGATTTTCATCCAGATTGGGAACAAAGCAGACTTGGCCCATTGTTTCTTTTCCACTACAGCCTAGAGATACCAGCTTACAGGATGATGTCAGATCAGTTCATGTACCTTATTTGTGTTTTTACATAAGTGTAGTTTATACCTCTAGAGGCAACATAAAAATAAGAACTTTCAGCACCCCTGAACACAGTTGAACGTGTGGACATGTACGAGTTGGACTTATGGTCCCTTCCTTTCATGTTAGAGAGCCACCCCTAATTTCTAGCCTACCCGTTATCTTCAGCCAGAGGAAAGCAGTGGATCCTTTCCACAGCCTACATTCTCCAGCAGCTGCCTTCATTCCGGCTTGAAAGGAACTCCCTGGCAGCCCATTGGCCCAAGAGTAAGGAAATGGTTGCTTAGCAACTGACTCCTGCCCCCACCACAGCCCTGAGAAGAGGAGCTCTTGGGCCAACCACCTAGTTTCTGCCTGTGTTACAGTGAAGAGGAGTTGCTTAAGAGAAGATGAAGCCCTTGTCTCTGTTAATAGAGATACTGATAATTCTTGGGGTCACAATTAAAAGTAAGTTTTTTTTGTCCTTACAGTTCTCTGTGAGGGTCTTTTCTCTTTGCTCAAACAGTGCCAAGGGCAGAAGCCAATCAAAAGATTAGAACTTTACTATATCCCTAAGTAACGCCATTTTTGTACAGGTATTTTAAAATGTGCAATGAGAAGAACAGATTATAATGATAGTCTCACTTGGGATAATACTTGGGAAGGGTGTGGGCGATGGGGAGAAAACAAATCTGTGAGAAAACCACTACAGTAATTGTTATAAAGTAGGGATATTTAGGGCAAGTTGTTAAGTGTTATTAAATTTAGAATATCATAAAGGTCTAGTTCCAAGACTTTAAAGGAAAAATATAGGACTCAAAGAGTTTGAAAGATTCATAAACATGTTCTTTTAAAATATTTACACAATAACAATTTCACTTCCAAAGTTTCAGTGTTTCCTGTATAGTTACTATCTGAAAATGGAAGTTATTTTCCAATCTTGTTTCTTTGGCCATTTTTTGAGTTACTTTTTACCCAATCCTCATATAATGTGCTCATGATAAATTCAACTTAATAAATATTCATTTGGTCCCTGATTGTCTAGTGGTTAGAATTCGGCACTCTCACTGCCACAGCCCAGGTTCAATTCCCTGTCAGAGAAAAGAAAAAAAAAAAAAAAGGAAATATTTGGATTTTACCCAGAAATGTAAGATTGGTTTACCATCCATAAAGTAATCAATGTAACAATCACATCAATAGAATAAAAGACAAAGATCACATGATCATTCTAAATCTAGTAAAAGCATTTGACAAAATTCAACATGCTTTGTGATAAGAATGTGTGACAAACTAAGAATAGAAGGAAACTTTATCAACCTGATATAATATATCAAAAAACCCAAAGCTACTATATTTAATGGTGAAAGACTGAATGCTTTACCCCTAACATCAGGAATAAGACAAAGATGTCCACTTTTGCCATTTCTATTCAACATTGTACTGGAAGTTCTAGCCATGGCATTTACACAAGAAACAGAAGTAGAAGACAGCAAGCTTGGAAAGAAAGAAGTGAAATTATCTGTATTCACTGATGACATGATCTTGTATACAGAAAATCCTATGGAATCAAGTACAAAACTATTAGAACGAATAAATGAGCTCCACAGCACTGCAGAATAAATACAAAAAATGGTTCCATTTCTATACAGTAGCAATGAGAAACCAAAAATGAAATTAAGAAAGAAACTTTATAATAGTATCAAAAAATGAACTACTTAAGGATAAAGTTTACCAAAAAAATGCAAAACTCATCTTCTGATAACCACAAAAATTGTTTAAAGAAGTTAAAGACAACCTCACTAAATGAAAAGACTTCCCATGTTCATGGATTGGAAAACTTAATATTGGTAAGATGGCAATACTCTCCAAATTGATCTACATATTCAACACAGTCTTTATTTATTTGTTTATTTTTTTTTTTTTTTGAGATGGAGTTTCGCTCTTGTTGCCCAGGCTGGAGTGCAATGATGCAATCTCAGCTCACTGCAACCTCCGCTTCCTGGGTTCAAGTGATTCTCCTGCCCCAGCCTCCCAAGTAGCTGAGATTACAGTCGTCTGCCACCACACCTGGCTAATTTTTTGTATTTTTAGTAGTGACGGGGTTTTACCATGTTGGCCAGGCTGGTCTTGAACTCCTGACCTCAGGTTATTCACCAGCCTCAGCCAGCCAAAGTGCTGGGATTACAGGCATGAGCCACCGCACCTGGGCTTCAACACAATTTTTATGAAAATCCCAGCTGACTTCTCAAAAATTGGCAAACTGGTCTTAAAATTCATATGGAAAAAAATGTTCCTGAAAAAGAAGAATGAAGTTGGAGGACTCACACTTGCCAATTTCAAAACTTACTACAAAGCTGCAGTAATCAAGACAGTATGGTCCTGATGTGAAAATAGACATATAGATTACTGGAATAGAATTGAGAGTTTTACAAGTAAACTGTCACACTTATCATCAATTGATTTTTGTAAAAGATGCCATGAAAACTCAGTGTGGGAGGTGCTGGAGGAGATAATCTCTCCAACAAACGGTGCTGGGACAACTGGATAACCACATGAAAAAAATGAATTTGAAAAAATTAAATAAAACAATTTTTAAAAGCTAGGCAGAATGGTTCCTATCTGTAATCCCAGCACTTTGGGAGGCCAAGGCAGAAGGATCACTTAAGGCCAGGACTTCGAGACCAGCCTGGTCAACATAGCAAGAACCTCATCTCTTTAAAATGAAATTAAAAGATAAATAAAAATTTCGTAAGAATGAATTTCTACCCCCACCTCATACCTCATATACACAAATTAATTCAAAATAGATCAAAGACATATACATATAGCTAAGGATTTAAAACTCTTAGAAGAAAACATAGACATAAATCTTCCTAACTTTGGATAAGCAATGATTTCCTAGATATGCCACCAAAAGCACAAGCAGAAAAGGAAAAACCAAACTGATTATCAAAACTCTTCTGCTTTGGAGGATATCATCAAGAAACTCAAACGACAACCCACAGAATGAGAGAAAATTTTTGCAACTCATATATCTGATGAGAATTCAGTATTCAGAGTATACAAAGAACCTTACAACTCATCAACAAAATGACAACCCAATTTAAAAATGGGCAAAGAAATTGGATAGACAGTTTCCCAAAGAAGAACAAATGACCAAGCACATCAAAGATATTCTACATCATTGGTCATTAAGGAAATGAAAGCAAAAAGCCAGTGAGTTATCACATCACACCCAGTAGGATGGTTATAATCAAAAAACAGGAAATTATCGGCCAGGCATGGTGGCTCACACCTGTAATCCCAGCACTTTGGGAGGCTGAGGCAGGTGGATTATGAGGTCAAGAGATCAAGACCATCCTGGCCAACCAACATGGTGAGACCCCGTCTCTATTAAAAATACAAAAATTATCTGGGCATCATGGCAGACACCTGTAGTCCCAGCTACTCAGGAGGCTGAGGCAGGAGAATCGCTTGAACCCGAGAGGCAGAGGTTACAGTGAGCCAAGATTGCACCACTGCACTCCAGCCCAGGCGACAGAGCGAGACTCCGTCTCACAAAAAAAAAAAAAAAAAAAAAAAAAAAAGGAAATTATCAAATTTTGGAAGGATATAGAGAAACAGGAGCCTTAACACATTGCTGGTGTGAATATAAAATGGTATAGTCACAGTGGAAAACAATGTGGCAGTTTCTTAAAAAGTGAAACATAGATTTACTAGGTTGGTGCAAAAGTAATTGAAGTTTTGGCATTAAAAGTAATGGAGAGGCCGGCTGTGGTGGCTCACGCCTGTAATCCCAGCACTTTGGGAGGCTGAGGCGGGAGGATCACAAGGTCAGGAGATGGAAACCATCCTGGCTAACACGGTGAAACCCCATCTCTACTACAAATACAAAAAATTAGCCAGGCGTGGTGGCCGGCGCCTGTAGTCCCAGCTATTCGGGCGACTGAGGCAGAAGAATGGCGTGAACCCAGGAGGCGGAGCTTGCAGTGAGCCGAGATGGTACCACTGCACTCCAGCCTGGGCAACAGACCGAGATTCCACCTCAAAAAAAAATAGTGGAGAAAACCATAATTACTTTTGCACCAACATATGCAATGTGACCTATTAATTCCACTACTAGGTATATAACCAAGAGAAATGAAAACATAGTGTTCACACAGAAATTTGTACACAAATATTTATAAAACCATTATTCATTGTAGCTTAAAGGTGGAAACAACCCAAATATTGACCAACAAATGAGTAAATAAACAAATTGTGGTATTTACATTGGAATATACATACGATGGAATATTACTCAGCCATAAAAAAGAATGAAGTACTGATACGTGTTACAATTTGGATGAACCTCAAAAACAGTTGTGCTACATGAAAGAAGTGACACAAAAGGCTGCATATTGTATGATTCTTATTTTATGAAATATCTGAAATAGGCAAATTCAGAGAGATGGAAAGCAGATTACTGGGTTAGGGGATGGCAGAGGGGAGAAAGAGGAGTGACTACTTAATGCGTACAGAGTGTACCTCCAGGATGATGAAATTTTGAAACTGTAGAAAGGTGATGGCTGTATAACACTATGAATGCACTAAATGTCACTTAACTGCACACTTTAAAAGGAGTAATTGTATGTTACATGGATTTCACCTCAATTTTTTAAAAATGTTGCAATGCTTGGAAAACGGGCAATTCCTCAAAAGGTTAAACACAAAGTTACTATATGATCTAATAGTTCCATTCCTAGGTATATATCCAAGAGAATTGAAAACATATTTCCATACAAAAACTTACACATAAATGGTAGCATTATTCATAAATAGACAAAAAGTGGAACTAGCGCAAAAGTCCAACAACTGATGAACAGATCAACAAAATGTGGTATATCCATACAAAAGAATATTCAGCAAAAACCACAAACAAAGTATGATATGGATAACCTTGAATACATGCTAAGCAAAAGAAGGTAGACACAAATGGCCCCATATCATGTGACTTCCTAGGTATGAAACATCCGTAATAAGCAAATACACAGAGACTGAAAGTCCATTACTGGTTACCTAGGCCTGGGAGGTATGCGGGAATTGGGGTGATGATGACTTAGGGGTACAGGATTTCTTTTGGGGTAATGAAAATTGTTCTCTGATTGTGGGATGTTTGCACAAATTTGTGAATATCCTAAAGGCCATTGAATTGTAGAGGGAAAAAATAAATCTTTAATGAAGGTTATACACCAGGAGTATTGGGGATATAAGAATATCTAAGAACAGTCCATATCCTCGAGCAGCTTAGAGTCTCGAAGAGAAAAACCAAAATAACGAATGAATAAATTGTAAAGTGTTGTAGGTAATAAAACAGAAGCATTTACAGGGTACTGTAGGGCACAGAATGAAGGAGAGGTCAATTCTACTGGTGTGTGGAGTAGTCAGAAAGGCTTCACAAAGGAAATGGCATAGACCGAATCTTGAAAGATTAGTCAGTGTTCATCAAGCAGGCAAGGGAGAACAAGAACATTTCAGGCCAGAAAAAAGGACCAAAGACACAGAGGAATGAAAGAGCATGGTCTATAAATAAGTGTATCAGTTTGCTGTTGTGTAGTATATAAGAAGCAACTTATGAGGCTGGAGTGGTAGGTAGGGACTTTGTGTGACAGGCTATGAAGTTTGGGCTTTATCCTGGGAGGAATGGGTAGTCATTTCAGGTTTACTCCTTGAAGAACATGAATAGAATTATGCCTTAGAAAAATGACTTTGAGAGTAAATAGTAGCTACTAGATGTGAGGGTTGGGGGAGAGGGGATATCCAACGGTTGGTTAAACAAATACAAAAGTATAGCTAAATAGGAGGAATAAGTTCAAGGGTTCTATAGCACTATTGTGTGACTATATTTAACAACAATTTATTGTATCAAATAGCTACAAGAGCAGATTTTGAATGTTCCGAACACAAAAATGTGATAAACATTTGAAGTTACAAACATGCTAATTACCCTGATTTGTTCATTATACATTGTATATATGTATCAAAATATCACACTGTGCTCCATAAATATGTACAATTATTACATATTAATTAAAAACTAAGAAAAGCAAAAAAAAATTAATAGCAAAAAAAGCAAATATTCAGTGCCCTTTAGCAAAAAAGAAAGAAAAAAGGAAAGAAGAGGAGAGGGGAGGAGAGGGAGGAAGAAAGAGAGAAAGAGAGAGAGAGAGAGAGAGAGACTTTGGCAGTAGAGGATTGGATGTCACTGTATAACTCTGGTGACAGTGTAACTAGTAGAACATTACTGAATTGTCCAAACAAGAAACAATGAAGACTTAAACTATAGCAACAGCAGTGGGAACTGAGAAGAGTTGATGGATATCAAGGCTAGAGAGATTATCACAGAAGTCCAAGGTGAGAGAGTGCTAGGAACATGGGAATTGCCAACAATGCCAAATGCCAGAGAGAATGGGGAAATTAGAGTCAGCAAGTGACCATGAAATTTAATAGCTTGAGAATTTTTGTTTCCAGGACAGTTTCAGCGGAGAAGCATGAACAGAAACCTGATGTCAAGGCTGGGTGTGGTGGCTCACACCTGAAATCCCAGTACTTTGGGAGGCTGAGGCAGGCAGATCACCTGAGGTCAGGAATTCGACACCAGCCTGGCCAACATGGTGAAACTGCGTGTCTACTAAATATACAAAAATTAGCCAGGCGTGGTGGCGGGCACCTGTAATCTCAGCTACTCAGGAGGTTGAGGCAGGAGAATCACATGAACCCAGGAGGTGAAGGTTGCAGTGAGCTTAGATCGCGCCACTGCACTCAAGCCTGGGTGACAGAGCAAGACTTCATCTCAAAAAAAAAAAAAAAAAAAAAGAAAGAAAAGAAAAGAAAAGAAAGAAAGGAAGCTGATTTCAATTGGTAGAAGTGAACATGAAGAGAGAAAGTAGAGACATAATGATTATACAGAGTTCTTCCAGGATTGTGGCAGTGTTCAGGGTCAGACTCTAGCTATCGATAGATCATTCATTAATTGTGGGTGTATAGAGAACCAGCAAAGTAGTTAGTGGGAGAGAAAACAGTTGTTTTTTAAAAGCTAGTGCTGGCGGGGTGCAGTAGCTCATGCCTGTAATCCCAGCACTTTGGGAGGCCAAGGCGGGCAGATCACACGAGGTCAGGAGTTTGAGACCAGCCGTGACCAACATGGAGAAACCCCGTCTCTACTGAAAATACAAAATTAGCTGGGCGTGGTGGCGCATGCCTGTAATCCCAGCTACTCCAGAGGCTGAGGCAGGAGAATCGCTTGAACCCAGGAGGCAGAGTTTGCAGTGAGCCGAGATTGTGCCATTGCACTCCAGCCTGGGCAACAAGAGCGAAACTCTGTCTCAAAGAAAAACAAAAACAAAAACAAAAACAAAAAACAAAAAACAAAAGCTAGTGCTAAAAGAGCTAAGATTCATATGTAAAATTAGCCCTTGACCTCACTTATTTTCCCCCTCTTTGCCCCTCTACCCTATTTCTCAAGGCAAAACGGACAGGTCTATCCTTTTTCATTCAGATACACCTTGCAAGCTTGCATGTTGCCTTTTTATTCATTTTTTTCACTTGATACTCATTGTATTTTGATTTTACCTATATAAAATTATTGGGGAGGACGTAACTATGCGATTGTCCCTGACTCTACATTCACCTAGGGAATTTCTTAAAAAGTTACTGAAATGATTTTTCCCTTTTGGTAAATTCTCAGGTTAAAATAGTTGAAAATGATGGAAGGAATGAACAGTCCATCCCAAAGTCTATGGCTTAGAAAAATGGAAGGAAAACTAATTATGTTAAACTAGTCATTTTTTTCTAGTGCTTTTTTTTCTCTCTTCACTCTATCAACTTAGCTGCTGCTTTTTTTTTTTTTTTTTTTTTTTTCCTGAGATGGAGTCTTGCTCTCTCGCCCAGACTGGAGTGCAGTGGCGCGAACTCAGCTCACTGCAACCTCCGCCTCCCAGGTTCAAGCAATTCTCCTGCCTCAGCTTCCTGAGTATCTGGGACTACAGGGGCTTACCACCACACCCAGCTAATTTTTGTATTTTTAGTAGAGACGGGTTTCACTCTGTTGGCCAGGATGGTCTCCATCTCTTGACCTCATGATCCACCCGCCTCAGCCTCCCGAAGTGCTGGGATTACAGGTGTGAGCCATCGTGCCCAGCCTGCTGCTGCTTTAAGGTAGTGTAAAATATATCACTGAGGCAGATAAAAGGCACTGCCAAGAGTTCTGGCTATAGATCATCCAGAGTCCAAGGTTTCCTGCCTCCCATCTATTTCTTTTTTTTTTTTTTTTTTTTTTTTTTTTTGAGACGGAGTCTCGCTCTGTCGCCCGGGCTGGAGTGCAGTGGCCGGATCTCAGCTCACTGCAAGCTCCGCCTCCCGGGTTCACGCCATTCTCCGGCCTCAGCCTCCTGAGTAGCTGGGACTACAGGCGCCCGCCACCTCGCCCGGCTAGTTTTTTGTATTTCTTAATAGAGACGGGGTTTCACCATGTTAGCCAGGATGGTCTCGATCTCCTGACCTCGTGATCCGCCCGTCTCGGCCTCCCAAAGTGCTGGGATTACAGGCTTGAGCCACCACGCCCGGCCAATTTCTTTTCTTTCTTGTTTATTTATTTAGATCTCGCTTAGAAACAATTTTTTCTTTTTTCTTTTTTGAAAATTTCTATTTACAATGATAGAACTTGCGACTACCTCAGAATATACCTTTTTCTTTTTTTTTTTTTTTTTTTTTTTGGCAGAGTCTCATTCTGTCTCCTAGGCTGGAGTGCAGTGGCATAATCACAACTCACTATAGGCTTGACTTCCTAGGCTCAAGCATTCCTCCCACCTCAGCCTTCCAACTAGCTGGGACCACAGGCATGCACCACCATGCCAGGCTAATTTCTGTATTTTTTGTAGAGATAGGATCTCGCTATGTTGCCCAGTCTGGTCTTGAACTTCTGAGCTCAAATGATCCTCCTGCATCAACCTCCCAAAATGCTGGGATTACAGGCATGAGCCACCATGGCTGGCCCCATCTATTTCTTTCTAGTAGTAACTCTTATCATATACTTCTGTGATTAGAAAAGCAAAGCAAAACAACAAAAAGTTAATAGTAACTCTCACAGACACACTCCACCTACCCAGCAGCTCTCTATCCCAGTTGAAAGGGGCACATAGCTCATCAGTCTCACAGTAACCAGAGGCCAGAAAGCAGTTGCCTCACAATCATGTCTAGGTCCCTGTCTGGTCCAGAAGGAGGCCACATAAAGACCAAGCCCTGGACATGTTGCAGAGGAAGCTGAGCCTAAGCAGTACAAGCAGCAAATATCCTACTGCTTCAGAAATGTTCTTGCTTCTACCAGTACTATTTTGAATAACCTATGGAATTGAGGATTTCTAAATTACCTTTGCTTTCATTAAATTCTTTTATGTTGTACCTCTAACCAGGGAAAAGATACATTGCAAGTAACTGGAGCATCTCTCCTTGAAAAGAAGCAGGAGAGACCAGGTGTTATGATAGGATTGATGACTGCAAGAGAGAAGTTTGATAACTGTGTTATGTGAGGGATCAGTAAAAAAGCACATTTCTCTTTTGTGAGTTTCCTGAAAGTTATAAGGCTTTTTCACACCTTTGTATCTCAGATTCATCTGAATGGTTTCTGATTTTGTATTTTTTTCAGTGACAAATATTAATTGCATATTTATGGGGCACAATGTGATGTTTTGATATACGTATATGTTGGGCAATGATTAAGTCAAGCTAATTAACATATCCATCCCTTCATACAAGTACCATTTTTTGTGGTGAGAACATTTGAAATCTACTATTTTAGTAATTTTGAAATACAGAATACATTATTAACTATAGGCACCATGCTGTGCAACATCTAAAACTTATTTTCCTATTTAATTGAAACTATACTCTTTGCCAACCTCTCCCCATTCCCCATACCTCCCTCCCCAGCCTCTGGTAACCATCATTCTATTCTCTATTTCTTTCTTTTTTTTTTTTTTTTTTTTTTTTTTGAGATGGAGGTTTGCTCTTGTTGCCCAGGCTAGAGTGCAATGGCACCATCTCGGCTCACTGCAACCTCCGCCTCCCGAGTTCAAGTGATTCTCCTGTTTCAGCCTCCCGAGTAGCTGGGATTATAGGTGCACACCACCATGCCCGGCTAATTTTGTATTTTTAGTAGAGACGGGGTTTCACCATGTTGGCGAGGCTGCTGTCAAACTTCTGACCTCAGGTGATCTACCCGCCTTGGCCTCCCAAAGTGCTGGGATTACAAGTGTGAGCCACCGGGCCCAGCCTCTACTCTCTATTTCTATGAGTTTCAACTCTTTAGATTCCACATATAAGTGAGATCAGAAAGTATTTGTCTCTCACTTCCTGGCTTACTTCATTTAGTATAATGTACTCTAGTTTTATCCATGTTGTTGCAAATAGCATGATTTCCTTCTTTATAAGGCTGAATAATATTTCATTGTATATACATACAACATTTTCTTTATCCATTAATCCATTGATGGACACTTAGGCTGTTTCCATATCTTGACTATTGTAAATAATGCTGTAATGAACATGGGAGTGCAGACATCTTTTTGACATACTGATTTCAAGTCCTTTGGATATATACCTGGAAGGGGGATTGCTGGATCATATGCCAATTCTTTGTTTGTTTGTTTGTTTGTTTGTTTTTTGAAGAATGGCTATCTATATTGTTTGACATAATGGCTGTACCAATTTATAGTCCCACTCACAGTGTATAAGATTTCCCTTTTCTCTAGCCAGGTGTGGTGGCTCACACCTGTAATCCCAGCACTCTGGGAGGCCGAGGCGGGCAAATCACCTGAGGTGAGGAGTTTAAGACTAGCCTGGCCAACATAGTGAAACCCTATCTCTACTAAAAATAAAAAAATTAGCCAGGCACATGCCTGTAATCCCAGCTACTTGGGAGCCTGAGGCAGGAGAATAGCTTGAACCCAGGAGGCAGAGGTTGCAGTGGGCTGAGATTGCGCCACTGCACTCCAGTCTGGGTAACAAAGCAAGACTCTGTCTCAAAAAAGATTTCCCTTTTCTCCACATCCTCACCAACACTTATCATCTTTCATCTTTTTTCTAACAAGTGTGAGGTGATATCTCGTTGTGATTTTAATTTGCATTTTCCTGATGATTAGTGATATTGAACATTTTCTCATATATCTGTTGGCTGTTTGTATATATCTGTTGGCCATTTGTATGTCTTCTTTCAAGACATGTCTATTCGGGGCTTTTGCCCACTTTTTAATCAAGTTGTTTGTTTTCTTCCTATTTAGTTGAGTTTCTTATCTATTTTAGATATTAGTCCCTTGTCAAATGTATGGTTTGCAAATATTTTCTCCCAATTCATGGGTTGTCTGTTCAATCTCTTAATTGTTTTCTTTGCTGTACAGATTTTTAGTTTGCTGTAAATTCTATTTGTCTATTTTCACTTTTGTTGCTTGTGCTTTTTGGGGTTATATTTAAGAAATCACTACCCAGACCAAAACTGTGAAGCTTTTCCTCTATATTTTCTTTTAGTTTTAGAGTTTCTGGTCTTATGTTTAAGTCTTTTTTATTTTTTTTGAAATGACAAAGTGACTGGGTTTTTTTGTAAGTAACTAGATTAAATTTTCTTCCATTGTGCCAATATGTGACCCAACACAGAGATTAAGTGCCAGTTTCAGGAAAATAAAGTTATATTTTTGTCAGCCATGAATGTATGTCTTCTGAATATTTTTTCTTTTGTTTTTAGTTGATACATAAACATGCATCAACTTCATCAATGATGCAGAGTGATATTTTGTACATATATAGAATGTGTAATGATCAAATCAGAGTTATTAGCATAGCACCTCAAACATTTATTATTTCTTTGTGTTGTAAACATTCAAAATCTTCTCTTCTAGCTTTTCTAAAATATGCAATAAGTCGTTAACCATATTTATCCTACAGTACCATAGAACACTAGAAGTTACTTCTCCTATCTAGCTGTATTTTTGTATCAATTAACCAACTTCTCCCTATCCTCCTCTCTTCCCATCCTTCCTATTATCTAATAACCACAATTCTACTCTATCACTTATATGAGCTCAATTCTTTCCGCTTCCACATATGAGTGAGAAAATGCGGCGTTTGTCTTTCTGTGCTTGACATTTCACTTAACATTATGTCCTCTGAGCTCATCCATGTTGCATAAATGACATGATTACATTCTTTTTTTCTTTTTTCTTTCTTTTTCTTTTTCTTTTCTTTTTTTTTTTTTTGAGACAAGTCTCACACTGTTGCCCAGTCTGGAGTACAATTGCATGATCGCAGCTCACTACAACCTCTGCCTTCTGGATTCAAGCGAGTCTCGTGCCTTAGCCTCACCAGTAGCTGGAATTACAGGCATGCACGATCATGCCTGGCTAATTTTTGTATTCTTAGTAGAGACGGGGTTTTGCCATGTTGGCCAGGCTGTTCTCAAATTCCTGACCTCAAGTGATCCACTCGCCTTGACCTCCCAAAGTGTTGGGATTACAGGCGTGAGCCACCGCACCTGGCAATTTCATTCTTTTTCATGGCTGAATAATATTTCATTGTGTATATTTTTATTTTTTTATATTGATATTTATTTTATGTTTTTATATTTTTATTCATTTATCTGTTGATGAATATTTAAGTTGACTCCATATCTTGGTTATTGTGAAAAGTGCTGCAATAGACATGGGGGCACAGGTGTCTCTTCAGTATACTGATTTCCTTTTCTTTGGATAAATAGTAGCAGGATTGATGGATCATATGGTAATTCTATCTTTAGGTTTTTGAGAAACCTCTATACTGCTTTCCATAATGGCTGTACCCATTTTCTTTCCACCAACAGTGTTTAAATATATGGTTGTCAAATGTATGGTTTGCAAATATTTTCTCCCAATTCATGGGTTGTCTGTTCAATCTGTTAATTGTTTTCTTTGCTGTACAGATTTTTAGTTTGCTGTAAATTCTATTTGTCTATTTTCACTTTTGTTGCTTGTGCTTTTTTCTCCACATCCTTGCCAGCATTTGTTAATTTTTGTCTTTTCGATAACAGAGTCATTCTATGTGCTTAGGTTTTTAATACATTTTGAGTTGATTTTTGTATGCCTTGTGTGATAAGGGTCCAATTTCATTCTTCTGCAGTGGACATACATTTTTCCCAACACCATTTATTAAAGATAGTGTCCTTTCCTCATCATGTGTTTTGGCACCTTTGTTGAAAATCAATTGACCATAAATACAAAAGTTTATTTCCGAGATCTCTATCTTGTTCTGTTGGTCAATGTGTCTGTTTTTAGTCCATTATCATGCTGTTTTGATTACTATAGATTTGTAATATATTTTGAAGTCAAGTTGTATGATGTCTCCAGCTTTGTTCTTTTTGCTTAAGATTGTTTTGGCTATTTGGGGTCTTCGGTAGTTCCACACAAAATTGATGGCTGTTTTTTTTCTATTTCTGTGAAAAATGACATTGGGATTTTGACAGAGATTATATTGAATCTGTAGATTGCTTTGAGTAATATGGACATTTTTACAATATTAATTTTTCCAATCCATGAATATATCTTTTTATTTATTTATGCCTCCTTGAATTTCTTTCATCAAAGTTTTATAATTTTTAGTATACAGATCTAAAAGCTTTCTGTATCAAACAATTACTACTACTCTTTGAATCTATTCAGTAGGGTAGCACTTATTGGAGACAGGACAGGCTTTGGCCTGGGGAGAGCTAGGTGAACAGACCCCCTTGCAGAACCCGTAAATGCTCATGCATCAGCTTTATCTCAGCTTTATTGAGGAACTGCCTGACATGTTCTTTTTGTCTGACAGGAATCACTCTTCCCAATTCCGACTCCACTTTTTTTTGCACATAAGGGTTCATAAGTCTCTCCCATTTTATGTATATCCCAAGAATTCTCTCTGCCAGTGATAGCCCTCTACCTGCTCCTAATGGATCCCAAGATCTATCCCCCCCATCAATTGAAACTGCTTTTTCGAAGAATGCCAACAGCTCATTGATTACCAATCCAGTGGCCTCTTGCCGTTCTTTCTGCTAACCTCTGTGCACCATGTGACATTACTCACCATCTTCTTTTTCCCTCTTCCTCTGCAGAGCCATCTCAGGCTCTTTCATGGGCTTGTCTTTCTCAGTTCTCCTTTTAAATGTTGTGCCCAAGGCTCGGTGCTTGGCTTTCTTGCTCTTTGTATTCTATGCATCTCATGCTGTCACCCAAGCCCCACACATTTGTTTACATGTCTATATCTCAGACCCTTCTTCTAATCTCTAGACCAGCATATCCAGCTACATGATGATCATGAAGTATGCATGCAGATTCCTTAAATCAACATTTATTATCAAAGTTACTTCCTCCTCTGTTTTTTCTCTTGTTAATGGCCTCAACTATCCTTCCCTGCTCACCTTGTTCTCAAGTACTCCAAATTATGTGATTATACAGTTCTAATTCCCGTAAGTATCATTTAATTCAGTGTTTTAACGATAAGACTGAGGCCTACCATGGTGAAATTGCTTCCCCCGCGTCATCCTGCAAAGCTAAATCTAGAACCAGAATCTCCTAATCCTTTATATTTATTCATTCCCTTATTCTTTTACCAAATCTTGTCAATTCTACATTCTCAGGGGTTTTCCCACCTATGGATTTTCACTGTCTCAATTTAAAATCTCATTTTAGTATCTTTTAACTACACTAATACACTTCTAACTTGCTTTTCTCTTATCCACATACACTACTGCCAGAAATAATATTCCTTAACTCCAAATCTAATCATTACGTTCTCCTGCTGAGACATCCACTTTATATAGAATAAAGTTCTAATATCTTGTCCAGTAGTCAAAATCCTATATAATTAGATCCCAGCTTCCTTTCTATTTTGTCTTAGCTACACACGTATTTTATTTCAACCAATTCAAACTATTATTAGCTACTCAGTATACCTAGCTAACTCTCCCACTTGCATGTCTTTCTCAAGCTGTTCTGCAGACGGTCTGTCGACAGGAAAGGACTGTCATCCAATCTTCTTCCCCATCATCGCCATAAATCTAAAGTATAGTATCTTGTTCATCTTTCAAGGTCTATCTCAAGTTCTACTTCCTCTTAAAAAAAAAAAAAAACAGATCCAGCGCGGGGGCTCATGCCTGTAATCCTAGCACTTTGGGAGGCCGAGGCCGGTGGATCACGAGGTCAGAAGATTGAGACCAGCCTGGCCAACGTGGAGAAACCCGTCTCTACTAAAAATACCAAAATTAGCTGGATGTGGTGGCGTGAACCTGTAATCCCAGCTATTCGGGAGGCTGAGGCAGGAGAATTGCTTGAACCCGGGAGGTGAAGGTTGCAGTGAGCAGAGATCATGCCACCATACTCCAACCTGGCAACAGAGCGAGACTGTCAAAAAAAAAAACAAAAAAAAAAACCCTTGGTGGCTCATGCCTGTAGTCCCAGCACTTTGGGACTTTGGGAGGGTGAAGCAAGAAGCAAGAGGATCTCGAGCTCAGGAGCTCAAGACTAGCCTGGGCAATATAGTAAGACCCTGTCTCTATAAACAAAAAACAAAACAAAACTTTCCCAACCCCTTCCAAGTAGCACATTGTGCCTTTATTGTCCTCTGCATCAGAGTCTCATAATTGAGTTAGTTTTTAACTCCCTTAGCAGATTGCTAACTACGTGATTACAGAGATGGTGTTGTACTTGCCTTTTAGATCTCCTTTAGCTCACTGTAGAACTTGACATTTAGTAGATGCTCAGAAACACTTGTAAAATTAAATAGTAACTAACATACATGTAATGCTCTACTTTGTAAAATACATTTCCAAAACTTGTGGAGTAGGTCATTCAAATGTTTTCATTATTCTAAATTTATAGATATTTAAAATTCTGAAGAACAGAGTTTAGTAAGACCTGAATTCTCTGGTGGGAATCAAAGGTTTTTACTCTGTATTACCTCTGTTATTCTAAGTCTGAATTCTCCAAAGGACTGTGCTGCGTATTTTCCTCACAATCATATTTACTTGCCTCAGGCTGTTTGTGCATACTATTAAACAGCCAGATGAAAAATTAAAAATTCAATCAATCATCCAAATATTTTTAAATGTAATATACATATGTTTGCTTTCATATAGAACAAACAGCCAGGTGATTGATCAAGCTATTTGCTTTTCAACCAGTTGTTTTCGCAGTATGATTATTACATAAACTCTAACAGTGATATTTTATCAGTTTTTTGTAGATTTTCTAATTTTACTGGATTCTTCAATTTATTTACTATAGTCATCTAGTCCTATTTATATAATTTATCAGCCAATAAAATATAGTAAAAAAAAAAAAAAATGGTTGTTATGACTTCTTTAAGCCTGTTCCCTCAGACTCGGAACCAAGATTATAATGCCAGGATTGAAGAGAATATTCTAAGATTGGATAAAGTTATTTACACCCTGCAGCTTCCATGATTGAGAGATTTAGGGAGAAAAAAACAAAAACACATTAACTCTGGAAACAAGCAGGAGTGTCTTTGAAATCATCAGGAATTCCCAAGAGACAAAATAATAGGTGGAATTGAATTGAAAGAGAAAACTTTTGCCCAAAATGTGCAAAAGAGAATACTGCTAGGAAAGACGTAAGAGTAGCTTCAGGGAAAAAAAGGAAGGAGTCCTGGCGCGATGGCTCATGCCGGTAAGCACTTCAGGAGTTTGAGGCGGGTGGATCACCTGAGGTGGGAAGCCTGGCCAACATGGTGAGACCCCGTCTGTACTAAAAATACAAAAATTAGCCAGGCAGGGTGGTGGGTACCTGGAATATCAGCTACTTGGGAGGCTGAGGCATGAGAATCTCTTGAACCCGGGAGGTGGAGGTTGTAGTAAGCCAAGATCGCGCCACTGCACTCCAGCCTGGGGGACAGAGTAAGATTCTGTCTCAAAAAAAAAAAAAAAAAAAAGCAGTAGGAGCAGCCTAGCAATTCTGACCCCCACTCCCCTCTCAATTGCCACTACCACCATATACAGAGGAAAGGGCAAGACTTATGAAAGGCTAGGTTACTAGGTTGTTGGACCAACCCTCCTACTGAAATAAAATGATACATGTAAAATACAAACTTCTTAAATGCATCAGAGAGTTTAGAAGACAGTGAAGTACCAGATAAAAAATATAGGGAAAATCTAGAATCTAGAGAAGTAAGCACAAGTGCCCCTGAGCAGGGCCAAGACTTGCTCCCTCCTGGCCCCAGCCGTGCACCTGAACATCAAAGCAGCTTTTGCCCCTGTGCTAGACAAGTGTAGACACTGGTTTTAATGGCCACACAAAGAGGATAGAATCCAATACTCTAGACCTGTCCAAGGTGAGAAGTCTAGTAAGAGACCTTTTCAACATTAACCTGGGACCAGAAAATGCTCTACTCTTAAAATAAGGGCACACTACCCCTTCCCAAGTTCAGGGATCAATAGGACTTAACTTTTAGCACAGCAAAGAGAAAAGGAAAAAGAAAAATATATCTCTCTGAGAAGTTGTGTGGTCATGTGCCAGCCCTCACAGCTTGGGTTTACATTGCTTAGGGATTCCCAGGCACCCCAACCCTAGAACTAGCTCTAAGGTTAGATCTAGGCACCTAGGTTAAACGTCAGGAAACTGGCAAAAGTAAATTCATGTTTTCTCCATGGAAAGACAACTTCATCATAGGCCTCAAAGAATCCACCCTGATAAAGTTTGCAGTACATAGTCAAAAATAAGTGCAAAAGGAGACAAATCACTATTAGGTGGGAGCATTTGTGGTCGGCATTTGTGCCAGAGATATAGACTGAGGCTGCAAATGGCTAGTGATATCATGGAGTCTCTATTCCTATTCCTAGAAGACTAGCTCCTGTTACACTCTGATAGCACACCCTGCAATACCCACAAAGTCACTGATAGAAAGCTGAGGTAATTCGTTATAGCATTCACAGACAGATTAACAGAGAAAATCTAAGCCTAACACGAGGACATTAGGACTCAGCAGTGCTTACATATTCTACAATTTGAACAATTCGGAGAATATTGGCATGGCCCCTGCACAAGGGTGACCCGCAAATTTGTGAAGCATTCCATATTTTTTAAAAAGCAAACATTTGAAGACTTTAAAACATAAAATACCGTAATATATATTTAGAGAGGTTACTTAATCCATGAAACAAGAACAGGCTTTAATGAAAGAAAAAAGATATTTTAGAAAGAAATATCTGATAGCAAAAGTAGAAACCTTAAGGCTGAATAGCAAAATTGTCATAGCTGAAGAGCAACCTGGATGCTCAAGATCAAACTGAGAAATTCCCTCAGATCATAATACAAACAGATAGGGAGATGATACATATGAAACAAAGGTTAAGGCACTTGGAGGATACACACAAACATTACAATATCCAGACAATAGGATTTCCAGAAAGAGAAAATAGAACTCAGAGGAAAAATAAATCAAATAAAATTCCCTAGATATGAAAAAAACTCAAGTTTTTACATTAAGGCCCACTTTGTGCCAAGCAAGAAGACAGGGAAAAGACCCGCTCATAGAAAATAGTGGTAAAATTTTAGTACTTTATGGATAATAAGAAAATCCTAAAAGCTTCTAAAAAGAAAAACATGTTATTTACAAACAAAAAGCACCCTCTTGACTTCAGATTCTTTAGCCACACTGAGTATAAGAAGACACTAGAGAAATATTTTCTAAAATACTGGGGCGAAAATGATTTTGAACTTAGAATTCTATAATCTGACAATCAGACAAGTGTAATGACATTTTCAAACATGAGACATTTTCAGACATGAATGGATTCAGAATATTTATCACCCACAAAACCCTAGCTGAAATAATAGCTAGAAATGAAGTGAAAAATGAATCCAAGAGAAGACTGGAAGTGGTAAGCCAAGTAACCTTTAAGACTTATGATAAATCTAAATAAAGTTTAATTTTATTTTTTAGAAATACAATAATCACAAAGATTTATTTTTTAAAATCCTTTTCACAGTAGCAACAGATGTTATAAAATAGCTAGGAATAACTTTAATGAAGGTGGAATAAAATACCCAGGGAATGAAAATTAAAATGTATCTGGAGAACATTAAACAAAGAAACCTGAATAAATTAAAGCTGTACATCTAAATGAATCTGTGTTGTAAATATGCCAAGTTTTTGTAAATTAACATTTCCAGTCAATTGTAAATTAACAATTCCAGTCAAAATATCAACATATTTCTAAATGAATCTGACAAGCCTATTCTAAAATTCATCTAGAAAAGAAATTATGCTGGAATTCCCAAGATAAGTTGCACAAAGAGGAACATAGAGGGTGTGTGTGTGTGTGTGTGTGTCCCCATACACACAGAGAAGTTCCTGCTCAACCAGAGAGTAAAATATACAATTATAAATATACAATAATTAGATATACAGTAATTAGGGTATTGCCAGAAGAATAGAGGAGTAGATCAGGAAAACAGAACAGAGAGTTAAAAACGGACCAGTGCATGAATAAGAATTTAGTACTTGAAAGGAGGTTTTTAAATGTAATAGGAAAGAGATGAATTATAATGATTGCTAGTGACAAATTGTCCATTCATTTAGGACATAACGGTAGATACCACTTCATACGAATCACAAAAATGATCCAGATGGATTAAAAATGTAAATTGTAGCCAGGCACAGTGGTTCATGCCTGTAATCCCAACACTTTGGGAGGCTGAGGTGGGTGGATCACCTGCGCTCAGGAGTTTGAGACCAGCCTAGGCAACATGGTGAAACCTCATCTCTACTAAAAATATATTTAAAAAAAAAAAAAAAAGAAAAAATTAGCGAGCTGTGATGGCATATGCCTGTGGTCCCAGCTACTCAGGAGGCTGAGGTGGGAGGATTGCTTGAGCCTGGGAGGTGAAAGTTGCAGCAAGCTGAGATTGTGCCACTGCACTTCAGCCTGGATGACAGCATGAGACCCCGTCTCAAAAAAACAAAACAAAACAAAAGTACATTGTAAAAGCAAAACTATAAAAATCGTTTAAGGAAATACATGAAAATATAGATTCAAATGCTTGGTAAGAAAACCTTCTTGAACAAAACACAAACAAAAGGTTATAAGTGAGGAAAGAATGTATAATTTTCTCTGCTTCAAGATTTAAGACGTCTATGGTGAAAAGGATACAATAAACAGTTAAAAGATTGAAAACAGACTGAAGAATATATTTACAACATACACACTGAATCAAATAACATCCAGAATATATAGGGAATTCCTAAAGATTTTTTTTTAAAAAGAGCCTGATAGAAAAATGGGCAAATGACCTAACAGTCAGTTCCTTAGGGAGGAAATATAAATACTCCCAAATGTGAAAAGATGGTTAACTGTGCCAGTAATCATGCAAATGAAAATTAACAATGAGACACCAGTGTTATCACAATACATTGACAAAAATTGAAAAGTGCTAGTTATGGTGAGAAAAAAGTTAATATTCCTATATAGTAACATACATCGTATATATAGGAATATTAATTTCTATTAATTAATATGTGTAGCAGTATTTTTTTTTTTTTTTTTGAGATGGTGTTTCACTCTTGTTGCCCAGGCTGGAGTGCAATGGCACGATCTTGGCTCACTGCAACCTCCGCCCCCCCGGGTTCAAGTAATTCTCTTGTCTCAACCTCCCAAGTAGCTGGGATTACAGGTACCTGCCACCACGCTTGGCTAATTTTGTATTTTTAGTAGAGACAATGTTTCGTCATGTTGGCCAGGCTGGTCTCCAGCTCCTGACCTCAGGTGATCTGCCTACCTCAGCCTCCCAAAGTGCTAGGATTAGAGGTGGATTAGAGGTGTGAGCCACCACACCCGGCCTTGGCAGTATTATGTATAACATACATATACTATGTGTGGAAGTAGAGTAGTAGCTTTTTGGAATGCCAATTTGGCATGATCTATTAATATTTAAAATGAGCACACTACCTCTCAAATGAGCAAATTTACTTCTTGTCCACCCTAGCAAACCCTCATACCTGTTTTATAGGAAATATGTTCAAGGTTATCCCTTACAGTATTGCTTGTTATAGCAAAATAATTAAAAACATCATAAATGTCTATCCATATTTAATAATTAAATGGCAACCACTGTTGTAGAGACAACTCTCTTCCAACCTTGAGATTCTGGATTTTATTTCACGGTATGTCAGAAGACAATTCCAAACTTGAGATTCTTCGACTCTAAGTTTTGAATTGTAACTTAAAAGGAAGTTTGGGGCCGGGCGCGGTGGCTCAAGCCTGTAATCCCAGCACTTTGGGAGGCCGAGACGGATGGATCACGAGGTCAGGAGATCGAGACCATCCTGGCTAACACGGTGAAACCCCGTCTCTACTAAAAAATACAAAAAACCAGCCGGCTGCAGGTGGCGGGCGCCTGTAGTCCCAGCCAGCTTGGGAGGCTGGGAGGCAGGAGAATGCATGTGAACCCGGGAGGCGGAGCTTGTAAGAACGGCTTCGAGATCCGCCACTAAGACTCCAGCCTGGGCTTACAGAGTTTGGTATTCCGCCTCAAAAAAGGTGCCGCATCACCCTTAGATCCAGCAGCAGAATGACATGCTGTGTTATAATAAAAGCATTTAATCAAACAACATTTTTAATTAAGAACCTGTGCAGGGTGCTAGGGGCAAACTTGAAAAAAAAAAAAAGAGGATGGAGCACCTTCTTCAGAGATCTACAATCCATAGAATAAAATTCAATATATGATTGGGTGCTAACATAAGTGACAAGGGAGTACCACTTCCTGAAGATGTACCAAGAACGGATGGGTCATTGAAGGCAGTAGTATCCAGTGAGACCTAGAGGTAGGAAAGCAAATTTATTTCGTCATTTAACAGATATGGATTAAGTATCTGTTATAGAACAGGAACTATAGTAGGCATTGGCTCTAATGTTGAAACAGGAAAGACATGTCCTGGAAGGATGAATAACAACTGGATATTTGGAAAAGAACAGGAAAGCATTCCAAATTAGAAGTACACAAATAAGTAAAATACATGGGTGTGAGAATGAGTAGAATGTACATATGGGGTAGGAGGATACTACCACTTCAATAAGAGCAGGATGTAGTGTGAAATAAATTGGTTAAGAAAAATAAGATTGGATTATTGAAAGGCTTAAATTGTCAGACAGAAGAAATTAAAAGAAACTTTACTGAGTGCTAGCAAATGTCAAGCACTTTCACATCCATGATCTCATTTAGTTCTGAGAATAACTCTTCCCACTCCCCACTCACAACTGTGCAATTCAAAGAAAAACAAACACAACAATGTTTTGCCTGTTCACGGGGATGTTGGCATGGAATGAGTAAAACATGATGGAAGATTTGGAGCTTGAGAAAATGATGATCCCCTTGACAGGGACAGAAAATTGGAGAGAGGATGGTGACTTGGGAGGGGGCACATGAGAAATAATGATTTAGTTTGTAGGGACATTAGGACTTAGAAATGACAGGAATATATTCAGGCCACCTTGCTGCCTATTTAATCATATTGCAGCCACTTCAACTACTGACAACAAAACAAGTAGTTTGAGTGTTTCCACTCTTCATCACAACCCTGCGTGGAAACCTATCTATTGCAAAATTTCAGCCTTTCAACCAAAGTCACTCTGTGTCTCTAAGCTTAAAAGCTTTAGTGCCCTATTTCTAGAGGACATAATCACATCTTACACTCACCATTAACAAAGCCTTCATACTTTGTATGAATAGAATTAGCTAAGTTAATGTATTCATTATACATTTTAGTTCATAAATTTTAGCATGCAAGAAATACAACAATTTTTTCAACATTGGAATGTAATTTCTGTTTAATGTCAAGCTAATACGTTTGATGTCAAGCTATTATAGTGTTAATTTCTCTTTACTACCTCTCTAGCTCTCTCCCTACTCCTAGTCCAAGGAATGTTTTCTCATTTTGGGAAGAGAGCACAGAAAGCCTTGCAGTTACTTTGATGTTATATCCCAGTTATTCTACATTTATTCTATTGTCCAGATTGTAAGTCCTTTCTTTTCCTCCAACAACCAAGAAAATTTCTTTCTTTCTATCACATCATTATTTTTTTTCTGAAGCAATGAGCAACTCACTGACTAAATTGGGAAAAGGCCACAGGTACAAAAAAGTACCAAGAAAAACCATCAGTTAATATTGTCATCAGTTAATATGTTCCACCACATATTCTCACTTATAATTTGCATTTCTCCAACATTATTTCTCACCTAATCAAGAATTAATCATAAAATAACATTTATTAGACACTTGCTATGTGCTAGCCACCGTGCCAGGCACACTGCATAAATTACTCAACTATCCTTCAAGGTTGCTCTTAAGCTCTTTACTTGTATCTACAGGAGGTAATTAGGCTTCTGGAAGGAATACTCTCAGCAAAGCTCAGTTATTTGGCCTTCTCTACTCAGTTAAACTTCATAAAAATTAAAATAAGTAACAGAACTATTCCAGAAAAGAATAAATAAAAGCCTAGTCCCCAGTAACTTTAGTTTTTATGGAAATTTTGCTATCTTTGCACTTGAAGAAGGAAGTGATGAGGAAGAGAGAATAAAAGACCACAAAATATCTTTTCAAGACACTGACACTAAATTATAGACTGTTTCAGAGCATCTGCTATATCTTAATGTATATAACTAAGCCATTAGCCTATTACCAAATGTATAACAGTACATCAAAATGTATCTGTATTTAGAGACCTTGAAATATCCAGGTCTGATCTAATTATGCAGAAATAATGATCGTAAATCACTTATGTTAAGAGAGGAATGGAATAGCTCCTTTCTACGCGTGCAATTCTTGCTGTATGGATGCTACAATTATTGTATGACTGAGATGGCTCTCTAGGGAACCAAGGTGTTGTTCTCAGAGCATAGAGGTTGGGGGCAATAATGCCTATCACCCTCATCCTGTCAGGGCTCTGGGGAAGAGAAAAGCTGTGTCCTTCAGAATGGGAAGAGCTTAAGTGAGCGGCAGTTAGAATTTGTATTCTTGCCCTTAATGCCAGACAGAGCCAGGTGTGAAGGAAAGTTGCCCCCATATGGTTGAAAGTAAGATGGCACTCCCACCAGCGAGTAGGGAAAGGTTCCTGTGAAATTCTCCCAGGAAAAGGAATGAGCTGGGACCAGGCAGAAGGCAGTTGAGATATTATAACCAGAGATGTGTCAGTGTATATTGAACTGTGTCTACGCCTTTTATATATTTTTTCTTCTTTCTTGAATTACTAAATCTGTTTTGAAAATGCCAGTCAGTTTTACACGTGGTAAGCGTAACCAAGAAAAGAGGTTTCTAGGAAAAGGGGGTAGGAGCACTGATCAGAGTGAGAAAAAGCCAGAGAGAAAGTAAAGTTCAGCAGGAGCTGCTTCTTCCAGGGCTTACAAAGTGTAGCTTCTTCACTTTATTTCAATAAGAGAAGTGCTTTTCTCACAGATGCTAATGCTACTTCCTTTAAAAAGATAGGTTTCGGCTGGGCACAGTGGCTCACTCCTGTAATCCCAGCACTTTGGGAGGCTGAGGTGGGGGGATCCTGAGGTCAGGAATTCAAGACCAGCCTGGTCAATATGGTGAAACCCCATCTCTACTAAAAATACAAAAATTAGCTGGGTGTGGTAGCATATGCCTATAGTTCCAGCTACTTGGGAGGCTGAGGTAGAAGAACTGCTTGAACCCGAGAGGCAGAGAGTGAGCTGAGATTGTGCCACTGCACTCCAGCCTGAGTGACAGAGCGAGACTCCATCTCAAAAAAAAAAAAAAAAAAAAAGGTATCTGCTAACAGAGAAAGAGAGGGGAACTTACATTTGTTATTAAGGTGCCATGTATTTAATAAAACACCAAACACTTTAAACTTTGATTCTATTCTGTCTTCACACATACTCCGAAAGGTAGGAACAGCATTTCTATTTTATACAAAACTGAGGCTCATGGAGGTTAAATAATTTAATACTTTATCCAACTTCTTCACATGGTTAAATAAGAAAACATGAAATGACTATTTCTAAACATCATTTGGTGGCAGGGCACAGTGGCTTACACCTGTAATCCCAGCACTTTGGGAGGCCAAGGTGGACGGAGCGCCTGAGGTCAGGAGTTTGTAACCAGCCTGGCCAACAACACTGTGTTGGCCAACACAGACGAGGCCAAATCTCGTCTCCACTAAAAATACAAAAACTAGCTGTAACGGGTGCCTGTAATCTCTGCTACTCGAGAGCCACTGTGCCTGAGCCACTATGCCTGGCCGATATTTTATTCTTCTAATCCTTTTCTCAATGCTAGGAATATATTCTATATGATTTATTTTGTCATTAGTTATTGGTCTGCCTTAGCTTCAGAGAATTGAGATTTTTGAACCAAGAAGTCCTAATAGGCTGAAAACACAGAATCATTTCAGTTGTCAATTGCTGCATTAACAACCCAAAACTTAGTGAGTTCAAACAACAATGATTTATTAATCCTCATAATCTCATAATTCTGTGGGTTGACTGGGTGGTTTTTCACAGATCTCATCTGGACTCACTCTCATGCAGTTTCATGCAGCTGGTGGTCAGCAGAGACAGCTGGGATGGCTGGGCCTCTCTGTCCACATGGTCTGTTATTCCTTGCTTCTTCAGGATATGGTGGTCTCACGGCATTGCTCCAGGAGGATAAAAGAGGCTACAAGGCCTAAAGACTAGCCTTGGAAGTTGAAGTATCATCTGCCATATTTCAGTTGGTCAAAGCAAGTCAAAAGCGTAGCCCAGACTTAAGGAGTGGGAAAAAATAATCTCCACCTCTTGATGGGAGGACTGGGCAAAGTCACATTGCAAAGCAATGTGAACACAAGGAGTTGTGATTCCCTGGGGGCCATTGTTGTAACAATCTGCAATAGTCCACCACCCTTAGGCCTCAATGATTCATGTCTCTTTCATGAATCTCATCCTCCCAAAATTACCCGTCTCATCGTATCATATCATCAAGCTCAGAATCCATGATCTCATGGTCTGTATGAAGTCAAGATGTCGATGAAGTTCCTTAGGTATAGTTCTTTAATTAAGGTACCTGTAAACTAAACAGACAAGTTATTCCCCTATGCCTTCACACACCCAATGTACACTGGAGAGACAGAAAAACCACATTAGACGCTGCTGTCCCGAAAGGGTGAAGGAGAGACATACGAGTCACCGGTCCATGGCAATTTGGAAATCTAGCCAGGTGCATGTTGAAAGGTTCCTCTACTCCAGGGACAGGCAATGTTTATTAATTAGGACCCAGTTCTACCCTCTGGAAGTGGTTTCCTAATGTATTGATCTATTTGGCTCTTGGCAATACCCTCTGGGCTTGGCTCTGCCTTCTGAGTCATCCTTCTTTTACATAAGAAATGGCCCATGTTTGTGGCTGAGTAGCTGTCTCATGCTGCCTCCTATTCCTGGAAAGATGAAGGCCCAGAGGCCTCTTCTCATTTTGAACTGTCTCAATTTCTTTTAACCCAAGCTAGTGGCTTTTGTTCAACACAACACTTTTTAAAACCTTGTAAGTCTTCTATGAATCTGATGGGCTTCCCCTCCATGCCCCAAAAACCACATGGACAATTCTTTTGGAGGCAGGAGGCTGTAGTGCTAGCTTCTTCCCTACCACTTCAAAATTCTTCTACCTCAGTGGAAGGGGAGGAGTAAATCAAAGCTGTAGTGTGCATAGGATGGTGTGTTTCATGTTATGTAAATTGATGTGTCCCATAAAATGTTGTGCACAAATCAGATTTTTGTTTTTTAAAAAATGGAGTTTATGTCATTATAGAAACTTGCCACTTAAAATCAACCTATTGTGAATCCTTTGGTAAGGTTTGGAGTGGCGATGGTATAGAAAGAAGAGCTCTGGAGTCAGAACTGCATATGAATACCACTCTGCCCTGTGACCTGGGACAAGTGACTTGTTCTCACTTGGTGAGAACACAGATATTCTGTGCTTGCTATTTTGATGGGTTGTTATGGAGATTGAAGATAAAGTATCTAAAGAATCTAGGATATAATAAATTACCGTTAGAGCTATAATTCTAGAGCTGAATGAAACTTTAGTCCCCTTCCAAGGCTAACTCCACATCAGACAGTTTTGATGGTATATGCTATTATATATATTCATTTATTCATGATGATCATGAACTACTGATCTATTATGTGCATTATGAAACATATCCCTAAAATAGAGATAATGAAGGAGATTTTTTAAAACCTCAGGCAAGTAGATCTAATATTTTCTTCCTGCACCCGGTAGACTGTGGTTTTTTACAGGCAGTGCTTGAATTTGTGGGAATTTCAGCATCCTGTAGGGGAAGTGATAAAACAGTGGTGGAGATCTCCAGCAATCACCAATGTTTCTCAAGTGGTACAAGACAAGCTACTCTAAAGTAGGACTCACTATTTGTAACAGAATGTTTTCCCTAGTAGCCAATGGAAACTTCTTTTTCTTTAGGTAAAAAATCTGAAAGCCTGAAATTTATAAAATAAACACCCTTGTAATAAGTTTCAAAACTGTTTTGGCTTGCACATCTTCTGCTGGAAATAATGAACAATTGCTGTTATCTTCATGTTATGTTTTAAGCTACTGAATAGTTAATTCCTTCAGTTATATGCTTATGCTTCCTTCCATTTTCCTAATTCTTTTATCTACACTTACCCTACTTTTGATTACTACTTTTAGCCCTGTAATTTTCATGTTACTCTTTGACCACTGACAGTTTGATTTTCTGGACCAGTGTGTAATATAAACTTTACTCCATTTAATATCTATAATTTTCTCCTCTCACTCAAATACACATGACACTTTGTACTTCTGTGTCTGTACGTTCTGTACATACTAACTCTAATTTTATTCTGTGTACTTTGGGGAATGCAATAATGGGAATCTACCAAATCACATTGCTTTTTCTAGTTTACTTTTTCTAGTTGTGATAATGGAGTTTAAAAACTGCTAGACATTTTATATGACTATAATATCAGTCATGATGTTTGATTTCTAATACACAAATATAATTAGGTTAAGGAATTTTCTTTGAAAGATACTATAATTGAGAGATGTCACATTACTGGCAAAGCATTAATAAGTACTAATAACATGAACTCTCTAATTATGTTTTACTTGCCATAGTCCCTTTTAAACTACTAATGCGTTAGGTTGGTGCAAAAGTAATTGTCGTTTTGGGCCGTGAATTTTAAATAATTATAGCTAGGCTTAAACACATCTTTGTTAATCAAAATAAGAACCATTACAATCAACACATTTTTGCCAAGGAGAAATAAGTTTGTGTTTTCCTGTAGTGTAAGAATCCATGCTTCCGGATTTGACAAACTCTTGGAAAGCATTTTCTGAATCTTGCTGGTTGTGGAGGCATTTTCCCCGCAAAAAGTTGTCGAGATGTTTGAAGAAGTGGTAATCGGTTGGCCACAGGTCAGTTGAATATGGCGGATGAGGTAAAATTTCAAAGCCCAATTCGTTTGACTTTTGAAGCTTTGGTTGTACAATGTGCGGTCAGGCCTTGTCCTGGAGAAGAATTGGGCCCTTTCTGTTGACCAATGTCGGCTCAGGCGTTGCAGTTTTCTGTGCATCTCTTCGATTTGCTGAGCATACGTCTCAGATGTCATGGTTTCACTGGGATTCGGAAAGCTGTAGTGGATCTGACTGGCAGCAGACCGCCAAACAGTGACCATGACCATTTTTGGATGCAAGTTTGGCTTTGGGAAGTGCTTTGGAGCTTCTTTCTGGTCACAATCTGATTGAGAAATGGTTCATTGTTAAGAAAACACTTTAAAATGGTGGTTTTTCCAATTTTTATTCAGCTCATGAGGCACCCACTTATTAAGCTTTTTCACCTTTCCAATTTGCTTCAAATGACGAACAACCATAGAATGGTCGATGTTGAGTTCTTTGGCAACTTCCCATGTAGTTTTAACAGGACCAGCTTTGATGACTGCTCTCAAATGGTCGTTGTCAATTTCCAATCGCCGGCCACTATGCTCCTCATCTTCAAGGCTTTTGTCTCCTTTGCAAAACTTTTTTTTTTTTTGAGACGGAGTCTCACTCTGTCGCCCAGGCTGGAGTGCAGTGGGTCGATCTCAGCTCACTGCAAGCTCTGCCTCCTGGGTAGCTCCCAAGTAGCTGTATCTACAGGCGCCTGCTACCATGCCCGGCTAACTTTTTTTTGGTATTTTTAGTAGAGATGGGCTTTCACCATGTTAGCGAGGATGGTCTCAATCTCCTGACCTCATGATCCGACCACCTCCGCCTCCCAAAGTGCTGGGATTACAGGTGTGAGCCACCGCGCCCGGCCCTCCTATGCAAAACTTCTTGAACCACCACTGCACTGTGCATTCGTTAGCAGTTCCCGGGCCAAATTGTGTTGTTGATGTGGCAGGTTGTCTTTGCTGCTTTACGACCCATTTTGAACTCAAATAAGAAAATCACTCAAGTTTGCTTTTTGTCTAACATCATTCCATAGTCTAAAATAAACAGCAAGTAATAAGCAAAAAATAGTGAAGTGAGAACGCCCATTAAAATGATGTATAACATAACCACATTTATTTAAGTAATGTATTCCAATATCAAATGGCAAATTCCAACAATGCAAAAACTGCAAGTACTTTTGCACTCACATGTAATATCCTGAAGGCATGTTAAATCCTTTAAAGAAGTAGGTTCCATATAATAATAATAATTATATATACCTAACATTTATTAAAAACTATGTATTAAGTACTGTGCCAAATATATAAATGATCTCATTTAATTATCATAACAATTAATGAAACAGTTACAAAATCAAGACTAGAATATAATCCTGTTTGACTTAAGGCCACAAGATAGACCATGAGGCTCCATTGCCTCTGATGTTGGTCTCAATATAATCACTTGACAAACTTGGGATAAAGTTTTATTTATAATAACATTTAATATAACTTATTCATATCTTGAACCTAAGGAACAATCCTAATGTATAGAATAGTATCAGATATGTATCATCTTTAAAATAATTTGGTATGCCTTAGTAATGCATTGCTCACCAGGCAGTTTTTGAATATTTATTTATTTAAGACAGGGTCTCGCTCTGTCATCTAGGCTGGAGTACAGTGGCACAATTTCCGTTCACTGCAGCCTTGATTTCCCGGGCTCAATGATCCTCCCACCTAAGCCTCCTGAGTGGCTTGGATTTCAGGCTCATGACACCACGGCTGGCTAATTTTTGCATTTTTTGTAGAGACAGGGTCTCACTATGTTGCCCAGGCTGGTCTCAAAACTCCTGGACTCAAAGGAGCCGGCCACCTTGTCATTCCAAAGTATTGGGTTTACAGGTGTGAGCCACTATACCCAGCTTAATTTTTATTTAGAATTTGCCAGTTATTTCTCTAATTTGACAGAGGACTAAATAGGAATCAATCTGGGACCAGTTCCTATAAGGTCTAGATTACAAAGTAAACAAAACAGACGTAGAATTGTGAGGCCGCTGCCAAGTACTAAAGTTCATCCGTCAGTGAAAGAATAAAACATCAAATTAATAAATACAATGGGCCGGGCGCAGTGGCTCACGCCTGTAATCCCAGCACTTTGGGAGGCTGAGGCAGGCAGAACACCTGAGGTCAGGAGTTCAAGACCAGCCTGTTCAACATGGCAAAACACTGCCTCTACTGACAATAGAAAAATTCGCTGGGGGCAGTGGTGTATGTCTGTAATCCCAGCTCCTTGGGAGGCTGAGGCATGAGAATTGTTTGAACACGGAGGCAGAGATTATAGTGAGCCAATATTGCACCACTACACTTCAGCTTGAGTGACAGACAGAGTGAGACTCTGTGTTAATTAATAAATACTATGTCAGAAATAACATTAGAAAATTTATGACCTGTTCTTAAAAGCTTTTGACTTTTTGGAAATACAAAATTTTGACTATTTCATATTGGTTTGTGGCCAAATTCTTCAGCCTGTTAAATGTGAACGTATCACACATTTGAATTTTTTTTTTACTTCCCAAAACATATGATCATTTTTACAATGTATCAAATTTGTTTACAGCAATTGAAAATTTGTCAATCCTAGTAATGTAGTAAAGTTGAAACATTATGATGTGTTACCCTGTCATCTCATATTTTCAGACTTGTTTATCTAAGAAAGTGAAGAAATTTCAAGCACTGTGCAAAAATAAAATATGCCAATGATTATGCATGTATTCTACATGATATATATAGTCTTTATAAAAATATGTATTAAAACTGGTTCATTAAAAATTCACTGAAAGCTATTTTCTCAAATTTCAAAGCCTGATATAATTATCAGTCTACATTTCTCAGATGTTTGTATCATTCAATTAATTTTTAGTATCTCTCTGACATACGGATGAGTCTATAAAAATATAAAATGTTATATTTTCTCTTCTATGTTTTAATAGCTTCTATTAATAGATGACACTTATTTATATAGATACATTTAATTAAATACATTTCTAGCTCAGAAAGTTTTCCACTATTGTAATTAGCTCTATTATTTATGGAACTCTTTCATGTTATTAACTCAATTTCAGAATGCTTGATTAAAGTATATAGATTGTCTCTGGTGTCAAGTTCTAGCTTTACAGATTATCAGTGAAGGAATTATTTTTAACACATTAGGAACTCTAAATTGTAAATTATTGCCAACAATTACTCTTAGAGTTCTAAAAGTTTTCTAGAAGTTTTTTTAACAAGAAGTTGTATTTAGTGAAGAAAATGTTTTTAAATTTTATAAAAATATTTTGTATATTGCAGCTATCAGAGCAGAAAAACATAATAAAAGACAAAAGGAAAGAAATGTCACCACACAGGTAAATATTTGCTAAATCTTTACATTTTTTAATAGAAAATTTAGGCTATAGGCACTATTTTTATTCAGGATACTCAGAATTACTTAAAGAGGCAATTACTAACTATTGTCTACGTTTTTGTTTTTGTTTTTTAATTCTCAGTCAATATTATTATTTCATTCATTCAACAAATATTTGCTTACTCAACTGTGAGAGGAAAAGACTGTCATCAGGCCTGAGTCTTCTAAGTTGTGGACTGTCTGATGTCCTAAATATTAGGTTGGTGCAAAAGTAATCGTAAAATTCACAGTAATGTGAATTACTGTGAAATTGTACCATTCACAGTAACGGTAAAAACCGCAATTACTTTTGCAAAATATTAAGACACAAAGAGCAGAGACCAGCCTGGCTTATAAAGTCACAGATGCTTATTAAACATTATCAATCTTATGATGTCTTTGCACAGTTTGGAAGTAGGGGATTCAAATTTTCAGTTTATTCTCAACCCAGCAATGATTTGCTCCTATAAATATGTCATTTCAAGTAAAGAAGTGACTTTCCATCTCACACTGAGTGAAACCAAAGCATTATAATAGCTTGCTTATTGGGCTCTATGGTCTTGCCCTAGTGTGTTTTTTTTCTCTGATATTAGCTCCTACTACTGTCTCCTTGACGTCTTTCCAGACACACTGGACTCCATGCTGTTCCTCAGAAACCGCAAGAATGTGCCCCCCTTTCCTGTTCTCTCTGCTTGGAATGCCTTTGCACCCAGATGTCCATACGACTCCCTTCCTTCACCTTCATCTTTTCACAAGGTCCTTCCCTGGACCTTCACTAAATTTACAATCACTCTCTCTAAAATTGCAAATCCTGTCAAACACCTTCTTCTATACCCCTTCCCTGCTGTATTTTTCTTCTCAAAATTATCACCATGTAATGTACAGTATTTTATTATATTTGTTGTCACTCTCCCTCCACTAGAGTACAAACTCCATGAGGGCAAGGGTTTTGTGTGTGGTGTTCATTGCTGTTATCCCCAGGCACTAGAATAGTGCCTGGCACATAGTAGACACTCAATAAATGTTTATTGAATTGATGAGTAAATCTTAAATCCAAATGGAGGAAGTAAACTATGAGAAATATTAATACAAATTAAAAACCCCTCTGTACATTGCAACCTTTTCTAAACCCCTCTGAATATAGCTCCTCTCTTATCACTATAACTACCACATCCCATAATTAGCAGTGGGATTATTGTTAGCAGAAATAGATGGGAGCTTCACCTAAATCTCAGTTTGTCTTCAGGCAAGTGGAGAATGAAGGAACATCCGTTTCATCAGGTGCTGAATAACACCTGAAATGCCCTTTGGAATCCTCTTACCGCTTGAGAACAAGGATGCTGCTCAGACCCATAAGCATCCACCCAATGCCCAGCATTAGAAGATGAGGCCTCCAGAGTAAAGATGGGAATGGGCCCCTTCCAACCTTGTAAAGCCTGGGACAAAAGAAAACTAAGAACTATTCTAAGATATTTCAGAATATTAGAAAGTAAAACAAAACAAAACACAATACAAAGCAAAACACTACCTTTGTGTCAAAGATTAGGGGTAAATGTTCCAGGATAGCCTGTTTGTAGATTGTATATCTCACTCAATTCCATTGGCCCAAGCACAGATGGTAGAAGTGGAAAGACCAAAGACTGCAAACACCTCTACTGCAAAGTGCCCATATATGCATGTTATCCTATAACAAAAATAGAGTATCCTCAGCTCACTGAACTTGCCATAGTGTTTCATGACTCCTTGCCAATGAGCAGGATACTATTTGGCTGAAAGCACACTCTCTCCATCTCTACCCCCAATGTAGGCTTGGCAAATTCTGGTTATCTTCCATAATAATTACCATTTATATTATAATTTTAAAAATGCACTCACCTAGGTGGAGCTGCTCTTTCCATAGTTTTTCTCTCTTTCTGGCTTTACAATTCTACAACTTGCAAAAAAAAAAAAAAAAAAAAAAAGAAGAAAGATCATCTATTCCTCCATTCCCCAACAAAAACTTTTTGAAAACACACATACACACATGAAAAAAATGTTTAAAGATAATTTGTCTCGTGCTAAGGATCTATTTTCAGGAGTTCTGTGTGCTATTTCCTTCTACATTAAAGAATGATCCTGAATACAGACGTAATAAACCCCCAGGTATTTAATGTACTATTGGGAGGTAACTTAGGTCGCCTAAGGGAGCAACTTAAGTGTATGGCTGAGGGACCATTATTGTTGTAGGACTTTCTCCTTAGTTCAGCTAAAAACAGGGTCCTAGTCACACGACCATGAAAAATTTGGCTCACAGACACTTTGAAGGGTGAGAAGGGCAGGGTTTATTGGGTGAAAAGGAAAAAAGCGGAGGAAACAGGGACTTTCAGCAAAGCAAAGAGAATGTACTTCCTGCCAGTGGGCTCACAAATTAAATCCAGGTTACCAACCCCGGAATAAGAGAGTCCAGACTCCTCCTCCCTGCAAATGGCAGGAACTTCCCGAGGCTTCACCCCATTCACCCAGGATGCAGCCCAGTTGGAGTTTCTCCAGGGACCCTTTTACACTTGGCTATCTGATTACCCCGTCTGCAGAAGTACGTCTAACTGCTGTTAAAATAAGGGTAAGAATGAAGACCGATCTTAACTGTTTCCTGCTGACAGGGGGCGCTGTTCTGGGGAAACGGCAGTTGGAGCTCCCCAGAGGTCTAGCTAAAGGTCCCCCGCAGAAAGGGCCATCCTCCAAGGCTCCAGTTGCATGACCATTTGGAGTCTGATGGCCTGAAGGTGAGAAGAGACAAACCAGGTTATTAGAAAACACGTATCAAAAAGAGAAAAAAGGTAAGGACACATCAAAATTCCCAAGGCCTTTTACCAGTTTGCACAGGGAGAGGGAGGCCAAAAGCCTGACTGGTAAAAAAAAACTTTTACCCTTTTGCCAGCATATCAAGCTTCTGGGTTCCCTTCCCCTGAGCCCAGTCTTAGGCCAACCAGTCTAAGGTTTGGGAAATTAACTTTTCCCACTTTGGAGGATGCATCTGACAAGAGTGTCCTGAGTACAGAGACACAGTTACCTATCAGTGAAAACAGGACAGAGGAGGAAAAAAGGAAAAAAGAAGGCTTTCACTGCAAGCCTCCCAGGTTTAAGTGATTCTCCTGCCTCAGCCTCCCAAGTAGTTGGGACTACAGGCACACGCCACCACACCCAGCTAATTTTTGTATTTTTAGTAGAGATGGGGTTTCACTATGTTGGGCAGGAAGGTCTTGATCTCTTGACCTCGTGATCTGCCCACTTCGGCCCACCTCACAGGTGTGAGGCACCGCACCCAGCCAATAAGGCTTTTTTTAAAAAGGAGTCCCAGGGGTTCAGGATGCATTCAAAAGGGATATAGACTGAAGATGAAGGGCTACCCATCTAGAAAGAGGGGAGCAGACATACCTGGTTCCCTTCTCTTCCTAGCACATACCTGGGGGCATGTGAGGGAGAGAAGGAAGAGCGTCCTCTTTCCCTCTTCTGTCCTTGCATCATCAAGTCCCAGTGACCCTGGCAGGTGCCATCCATAGGTGCCAAAGTGGCTTGCACCACTATCTAGGCCAAAGGGCCTAGATAATAGGAATTAGCTGCTCTCACCTATGTCTCTATTCCGTCTACCATCAGTAGCCTTGGAGTTCCCTAGACCTCATTTATGCCGTGGATATTAGCATGATCCTTATCCATGAAATGGGAGGCTTGGCTTTATTGGCAGGAATTAGCGCTGCTTACCTGCACTGTCTTTTAACCTCTGTTGTTGCCTGCCTCTGGATTCCTTAGATCCAGTTTTCTTTCCTAGGGCTTTGACCTGAAGCTTGGAATTGAGTTTGGGATAAAAATGTGTCTTGGGAGGAGTACATGGACTCCTTATCAGAAGCTAAACGCTAAGGTGAAGGTGTGGAATTGAATCCTCCTCCAACAAGGGAGAGAAAAGGATGTCTTGTGACATGCCCAGATAACCGGTGGCTACAGTTATGCTTGCTAAGATTTGGGTGCATGGTGCTTAGCTTTGGTTAGCTCCCTTGGTTCTTCCTTTCCCAAAAAGGAAACCTCTGTGTAATGAGCATCCTGTTTATTTCCATCACCTGGCAGGATTTAAAGGATAATTACTCAGAACTAGAATACTGATCCAGATTTTTACATTACCCATCCCTTTTGTTCTTTCTGAGCTGCAGGTGGAGATTGGTTGGTTGATTGATTGGTTGGTTCACAGGAATAAGCAGAGTTAGTCTAAAAATATAAACAAAAACTTAAAAACAACTAATGGGTCTAGAATTTAATCACAAATCTATGATGACTTTTGAAACATAATTTCTCTCTCTCCAGTCCTCATTTTTGTTAAAAAAAAAAAAAATCATGATAGGACTGAGTTGTTTGCAAAATATATTTTAGTCTTATCCTTCGCCTGATTATTTGCATAAAGTACAGCAAGAATAACTATTTCTACATAGGCTAGATTTTAGTCCTATCCTTGGCCTGATTATTTGCATAAAGTACAGCAAGAATAACTATTTCTACATAGGCCTTTTAGGCTGGATTTGATGGAACTCTGTTCCACAAGGAATCTCAGATAAAACCTTTTAAATCTGAGCCCAATCATCCTGAGCCCAACCATCCTCAAATACCTGTGAGTTGTGTGATCCTCTCCTCTTAAGGTCCCAAGATAAACGTGGGGCTCCTGGGCCTGTTAGGAAGTGACATTCTTTACTGACCACAGGTCAGGAACCCTATACAGGGACTGCATAAACGAGGGTATGAGGTCAGTTTTTTTCTCCAGGGGACTTTCATCAGCTGTGCAAATTGAGCTTGCCTCCTTAAAGGGAAGCATATCCTTTCAGTCAAAGCCTTGGTGAAACAACCAGTTTCTCCAATTGCGTCCTGTCGCAAAAGAAAAATGGAGTCTTTTTTTTTCTTAAGATGGAGTCTCACTCTACTGCCCAGGCTGGAGTGCAGTGGCTGTGATCTTGGCTCACTGCAAGCTCCGCCTCCCGGGTTCACGCCATTCTCCTGCCTTAGTCTCCCTCCTGAGTAGCTGGGACTACAGGCGCCCGCCACCACACCCGGCTAATTTTTTGTATTTTTAGTAGAGATGGGGTTTCACCGTGTTAGCCAGGATGGTCTCCATCTCCTGACCTCGTGATCCACCCACCTCAGCCTCCCAAAGTGCTAGGATTACAGGCGTGAGCCACTGCGCCTGGCCGAAAAATGGATTCTTATTGCTCTGATGCAAATAACTATATTGCCATAAGTTAAAAATACTCACAGATAATTTCTGAATTCTAGAGGAACTACGCAGAGAAACCAAACATGCTCCAAATTTTGTTCACAGGAGTATACCTTACTCAATTATTAAGGGCCATAAATAGTGCAAAATAAATTTTCTTGACTCTGAAAAACAAAAGGATTAGCAATATTCCAAGAAAAAGTCAAAAAAATTGCTTCAGCTTTCTGAGTTTAGCCCATTAATTCTTGATTCACATGATATTCATGAACATTCAGCTCTTCATGAGTCCTGTACATTTTTCTTTATTCCAATGTTGAAATATCCAGTTATTAGAAGCCTGTATTTGAGAGTACCTGTCAAAATTATATAGCTCATTATAAATCATCTTTTGAAAGGATTAAAACCAGACAATTGTCTGTGAATAACAAAATGTCTAGGGTAGTTACAGTTAGAAACACAATTGACAAAGAAATTTGATTATCTCCATAGTTTACAGTAACTTAGCATAACAACGTTAATTATCATTGATAGCATATACTCAGACATTAAAATCTTAGCAATCCCATAAAATTTTGGAACATATATTAGCATTATTCATGAAAATATATTCTAAAGAATATTGAACATCATTTTGGCAATCGCAGGTAACTAACCAAGTCAAATCATCCTGTTTACCTCTCTTTTCTGGGTATTCCAGGGGCCCTCTGAAGTATCCAAAAGCTAGGTGTCAGGAAAGACAATTTCGAACCTGACATTTGATTTTGGGAAGCCTATTCAATATGTTAGCAGTTTAAAACACTTGATGTTATGAAATAGAATTCCAGATTGACATAAGTCATTTATTTTGCTGAAATGATGAGTCAGAAATTTAAAGAAGCAAAAAACTTGTATAACCCTTTACAAATTTTGCCAAAGAGCAAATCTGTGCCCCAAGAATACCCTGTTGTGCTTTCATTCCAATGCACAACCCAGAGAAAAACCATACAATATCCCCCTTGAATCTAATCAATATATTCACACCCAGAACTTCTTCTGCAAGATTAATTTCCACAATCCTTCCACCACTTGTTTGAACCTTCAGCTTTATCCTATCTAATTTAAAACAATTCTTTAACCCTAGGCAAGAATTTACATTTTCATGCCTTTTTATAACCTTTTATTCAAAACACATTTTAGGCTGGGTACGGGGGCTCACACCTGTAATCCCAGAACTTTGGGAGGCAGAGGTGGGCAGATCACTTGAGGTCAGGAGTTCAAGACCAGCCTGGCCAATGTGGCAAAACCCCATCTCTACCAAAAATACAAAAATTAGCAAGGTGTGATGGCATGCACCTGTAATCCCAGCTACTCATGAGGCTGAGGCATAAGAATCACTTGAACCTGGGAGGCAGAGATTGCAGTGAGCTGAGATTGTGCCACTGCACTCCAGCCTGGGTGACATGGTGAAACTATGTCTTTGGAAAAAAAAAAAAAACCAGGCCAGGCGCAGTGGCTCACACCTGTAATCCCAGCATTTGGGAGGCTGAGGTGGACAGATCACAAGGTCAGGAGATCGAGACGATCCTGGCTAACACAGTGAAACCCTGTCTCTACTAAAAATACAAAAAATTAGCCAGGCGCGGTGGCGGGCACCTATAGTCCCAGCTATTCAGGAGGCTGAGGCAGGAGAATGGCATGAACTGGAGGCAGAGCTTGCAGTGAGCCAAGATCATACCACTGTACTCCAGCCTGAGCAACAGAGCAAGATTCTGTCTAAAAAAAACAAAAAAACAAAAAACCACAAATATTTTATTGTTCTTACACACTTTACATGTAAATCTATTTTCAGTAGTTTCAATTACATGTCATAATGGTAACTTTTAGCAATTTTTAACTTTAACATAAACCCTGGTAAGTTGTTTTAATTGTGTGCTAGGTGCAGCCAAGGTTTGACTCCTTCTAGCATTAATTAAGGGCATGGTTAGTTCCGTATGTCCCCGAGCCTTACCAATTGTGGAGCAGGCAAGTCAAATAGTTCTCAAAACCCAAAAGGCAGTTTGTAACCTTAAAACATTTAACAAGCCTTGCATGTAACCTGCATCATTTAGTTCACCTATTTATATTTTGATGACATTTGCTTTTTACCAATAATCTTTAAGGCTGTTTTTATTTCTCAAAGATTAAAGTCACATGAACTGAAAGTTACCACTGCTTTTATCTTCTCTTTGAAAAATATTTGATCCAAGTGCTTGTCTTCCTTTAGGCCAAAGTAACTAGAAGTCTTTTTACAGACATCACATACATAACACATATATAGCTACAAAGACAGGCAGAAGAAAACCCAGCCACGAGGTGGAGCCCTGTAAGACACAGGGCTAGGAAAACATGCAGATATCAAACCAGAAAGAACTCATTCCCTAAGGCAGGATTGCTAAACAAAGCTTTGCCGTGGGGTTACAGGCCATACCCCCAGGATATAAAATAAGATGGAGGCCTGCTGCAAAGTTTGCTGTGGAAAGCTGTGCAAAGTACACCAGATGGGCTACAGCTTAAAACTAACCTCACAAATCCTCTCTCACAATTAAAACTCTACAGAAAGTATAAACAGTGATAGTTGGGGTGCCTGGCCTAGTAAAATGTTTTCCAAAAAGAAAAAAAAAAAAACATTAATTAAGAGTTAACTGCTGAAGGGGTAGAGAAGGAAAAAGGATGCCAGAGAGGAAAAGCCTCTTATTCTTATGCAAATAGTTCCTCCACCAGAGAGAAACATTGCAGGGGGACAAAGCTGAACTCCCTGGTTGGGGGAGTGGAGACTCCATGGGTGCATGGTAGGGAATGCCAGCCAGCTGCATGGGCGCCTTGAGGCCCCCAGCAGCTACTGTTGGCTCATTACTGCCCTGTGTGGTCACTGGACACCATGCACACATGCAGCAGACACATCCATGCACCACACATGTCCATGCACCTCAGCTAGTAGGAAAGGATGAGCAGGGAGCTGCCTTGCCTAACCATCCCGCACTTGCACCTGTGGCCATTGGGATGGGTGTGGCCCATATCCAGTATTGTAAAAGAAAAGATAAGTGCTATTACTGTCCTGAAAGTAAGAAGAGGAATGCCGTAGGACCAGAAGGCTCAGAAGCAACAGTGAGAGGTTTTGAGTCGCCATTTCACTCACCCTTCCTTGAGTCCCATGTTGGGCACCAAAGCTGTTATAGGACTTACTGCTTAGTTCAACTAAAAACAGGGTCCTTGTAATAACCATGAAAAATTAGGCTCACAGACACTTTGCAGGGTGAGAAGGGCAGGGTTTATTGGGTGAAAAGAGAAAAAAAGGGGGAAACAGGGACTCTCAGCCAAGTGAGAGAGTGTGCTTCCTGCCCATGGGCTCACAGATTGAATCCCAGGTCACTAATCCCAGAACAGGAGAGGCCAGGCTCCTCCCACAGTAAACCAGCATGAACTTCCAGAGGCTCCACCCCGTTCTCCCAGTGCGCATGTTGGTTGGAGTTTCTCCAGGGACTCCTTTATGGGTTTGTCTCATTATGACAGCCATGACCACCATGAGCAACAGTGAAAACTCTGAAAAGAAGGAAAAAGTCACCTGGCTCACAGCACTTAGCAGTTTCACCAGAGTGTTCAGTTCCATCTCTTCTTCAGTTAAACAGACACAATCTTTTTGTTTTTAGATTAACATCTTGGTCCAATAGATAATTAATTTGACTAACAAATAGGATATTTCAGTTCTGGTAAGTTTTAACTCTTTGATTCTATCTGAGCAGCCTGAGGGGCTGTTTCCTGAGAAAGGAACCTGGTAGTAAAGATAGCCTCAAGATTTCACTTACATTGTCTTGTTGGGCATTTAGTATAAAATTTAGAAATCTTAATTTAGGTCATTATATTCAGAATTTATATTCAGTACCATATCCTTACAGTTATATAACAAACTCTATAAAATCCCTTCATATATACCATTTATTCCTCCTAACATCTTTGTGAAGGATGTTAATTGGTTATTTAAATGGTTAATTATCCCCCATTTTGCATATTAGAATAAACAAGCCCATTCCGATTTAAGAGATCTTAGTATTACAAATTATCACTATATTCACTCATGCAGCACAATGCCTACAATGTACCCCACACAGTTACTGGAATTTGGAATTTCTAAAAGGTTCTAAATGTGTTTTTTTGCTTTGTGAAACCTGTTTGATATTACTTAAACTTGGTTGTAAGCTTCTGACAGGCAAAACAGTATGTTTTCACCTTTTTTAGTGTGATGCTTTGCATGTGGTAGATACAATAAAGGTTTACAGGTGTAATTCAATACACCTACTACCATATATTCAAGACCTGGCTATAAAATGTGTGGATTCTCCATCCCTGGGATGCTTATTTTCTTTCTTTCTTTCTTTCTTTCTTTTTTTTTTTTTTTGAGACAGAGTCTCACTCTGTCATCCAGGCTGGAGTGCAGTGGCGTGATCTTGGCTCACTGCAACCTCCACCTCCCGAATTCAAGAGATTCTCCTGCCTCAGCCTCCCCAGGCTGGGACTGTCGGCGCATGACACCACATCTGGCTAATTTTTTGTATTTTTAATGGAGACAGGGTTTCACTGTGTTTCCATCTCCTGACCTCGTGATCCATCCACGTTGGCCTCCCAAAGTGTTGGAATTACAGGCGTGAGCAAATACACCAAATTTTCTTTCTAATCAGTATTTTCTTTCTAATCACCTAACTTCAGGGTCATACTTCTCCAAATGTTACCTTTCCCTTCATCTTAACTGAAACCTCGTTGTCTCTTGACGACTTCTTCCCCTGTAACTCTTTCAAGCATTTTCTCCCACAACCCACTTATATTGGTTCAGGATAGGGTAGCAGGTATCCTTCTCCCTCCCTATTGCCACATTCTTATTGGGAAAGTAGTAAGAGATGAAGACAGAAGCGTAGCTTGTGGTCTTTCTCTCCCAGGAGCAGAGAGCTCCTGTCTGCATTGGAGATTTCAGTATTCATGAATCGTAGCAGCTCAGTTTCATTACTTACATCTTCTTGCTTCCAATAGTCCCATCCTCCTCAACACTGCCATGGTCATAATCTTAACTGTGCCTGTTCCAAATGAAAATTTCAGGTATCCAAGTCTCTGATGGCCACTGATATCTTTCCAGGTTGTTCCATAAATGCTTCAATCCCACCAGGACCTCAAATCGATTTGCCCTTTTTACTGCTCATTGTTCCCCTCACATGCTCATTTCCCTTATTACTTGGCTGAGAGTTGATGCCACATCACCACAGGACCACAGGACCTTTTCCAAAGCCTGTGGGAACAAAGCTATTTCAGAAATTAGGCTTTAAAAAATTGTGGTCAAATACACATAACATAAAATTTACCATTTTAACAGTTTTTAAATGTACAGCTCAGTAGTGTTAATTATATTCACACTGTTGTGCCACTAATCTCCAGGACGCTTCATCTTGCAAAACTGAAACTCTATATCCATTAAAAAGAAAACAAAATGAAAAAACTCTCCATTCCCCTCTCACCCCAGACCCTGGCAATCAACATTCTACTTTCTGTCTCCCTGAATTTGACTACTTTAGGTACCTCATCTAAGTGTTCATACAGTATTTGTCTTTTAGTAGTTGACTTATTTCACTTGGCATAATCTCCTCAAAATCTATGCATGTGTCAGAATTTACTTCCTTTTTAAAGCTGAAATATGTAAAAATACTTTGTTCGTTCATTCATTCATTAATGAATGCTGATTGCTTACACATTTTGGCTATTGCAAATAATGCTGCTATTAACATGGGCATACAAATACCTCTTCAATACCCTGCTTTCAATTCTTTTGGGCACATACTCAAAAGTGGAAATATTAGATTACACAGTAATTCCATTTTAATCTGTTGTCTGATCATCATTTGTTTTCCACAGTGGCTGCACCATTTTACATTCCCACCAGTAGTCCACAAGTGTTCTAATGTCTCCAGCACTTGTTTTTTTGTTGTTGTTGTTTTTTGTTGTTGTTGTTGTTGTTTTTGAGATGGAGTCTAGCTCTGTCACCCAGGTTGGAGTGCAGTGAGTGGCATGGTCTTGACTCACTGCAAGCTCCGCCTCCCAGGTTCATGCCATTCTCCTGCCTCAGCCTCCCAGTAGCTGGGACTACAGGCACCCGCCACCATGCCTGGCTAATTTTTTGTATTTTTAGTAGAGACGGGGTTTCACAGTGTTAGCCAGGATGGTCTTGTGATCCGCCCACCTCAGCCTCCCAAAGTGCTGGGATTACAGGCATGAGCCACCACGCCTGGGCCTGTTGTTTTGTTTTTATTGTAGCCATTCGAATAGGGTGTAAGGTGGTAGATCATTGAGGTTTTCATTTCCGTTTTCCTAATGATTGGTGATGCAGATCATATTTCCATGGGCTTGATGTCCATTTGCATATCTTCTTTGCAAAAATGTCTATTCAACTCATTTGCTTATTTTTTAATTGAGTTTTTTATTTGGTGAGTTGTAGAAGTTTTTAAATATATTCTGGATATTGACTTCTTATCTAATTTGCAAATATTTTCTACCATTCTGTAGGTTGTCTTTTCACTCTGTGGATAGTATCATTTCATACACAGGGGTTTTAAATTTTGATGTAGTCTAATTTATCAATTTTTATTTTTGTTGCGTGGGCTTTTGGTATTATACTAAAACTGACCCAATAGTTCCATAGATAGTTTTTTGGATAAACATAGAAATTGACCCTTCTGGTCTTAAAGCTTGAAACTTATATTTGTTTTATCTGAGTTCTGTTCTCAGGAAACCACCTTTAGGCCTCTCAGAAAAGTGTCAAAGAACTGAAACTCATCAGATCACCACATCCAGGCAATGAGATGCTGGCCCCCTCATTCACCAAGATTGCTTGCCCCTCCCTAGTTCCTGTTTTCTTATACATTGTTTCATTTCTTCTCCCTATATAAACCCTTGGTTTCAGTTGGTCAGGAAGACAGATTTGAAACTGATCTCCCATCTCCTCATTAAAGCCTTCTTCTTTGGCAATACCAATTGTCTCAATCGTTGGTTTTCAGTGCATTGGCTTTCTGTGTGGCATGCAGTAGGGCCTAGACTGAAACCCTGGTGTTTCAGTAACAATAGCCAAGAAATCATTACCAAATCCAATGACATGAAAATTTTCTCCTATGTTTTCTTCTAAGTATTTTATAGTTTTGTGTCTTGTATTTAGGTCTTTGATACACTTTGAGTTAACTTTTGTACATGGAATAAGGTAAGGTCCAATTTCATCCTTTTGCATGTGGCTATCCAGTTTTCCCAGCACATTTTCTTGAAAAGACTGTCTTTCTCCACTAAATGGTCTTGGCACTCTTTAATATCATTTGACCACATATGAGAAGCTTTATTTCTGGGCTATCTATTCTGTTGCATTGGTCTATATGTCTATCTTTGTGCCAAACTCTTTTGACTATTGTAACTTTGTAATAGGTTTTGATATTGGGAAGTTTGAGACTCTAACTTTATTCTTCTTTTTCAAGATTGTTTTGGATATTCAGAGTCCCTTGAGATTTCATTTGAATTTTTAAAAAAAACTCTATTTCTGAAAAAAAAAAGTCATTGGGATTTTTATAGGGATTGCATTAAATCTGTAGATCGCATTGGATAGTATTGACATCTTAGCAATATTAACACTTCCAATCCATGAACACAAGGTATCTTTCTGTCACAGGATCCTTGGGGTGTCATTTTTCCAGGTGGAAGCCTCTGTGGCTGGTGGCACCTTTGCCCACGTTTTGCTCAGGCCTGCTGAGCTCATTCCAGCCACTTGGCCTGGCAGGCTGCACTTGGCTCATGCTACCAGCCTGGACCCCACAACTGCCAAGGGCGAGCCAAGCATGGAGTGGCAAGGGGTGCATGAGTGAGCACAGGGTCCAGCCACTGTGCACAGCCAGGCACACTGGCTGCTGTGGTAGAGTGGACAGCTACAGGCACTGACACAGGCAACAGCTTCATGCAAACCTGTGGCTGGACCAGATGCACTGCAAGTGGCTTTTGCCATGGGCACCTGTGTATGGATGAAGGGAATACAGTGGTGCCCAGAAGCTTGGAGATGCCAGAAACCACAGTGCCCCAAAGAGGGTGTCACAGACCTGGCTCGGGGAGCCCCTAAGTCTGGGCTCCTAGAAGGGCTGCAGCTCTTCTCTTCTTCTCATTGCCTGCAGTGTGGGGGGCATGTTTTAGCCCTTTTTGTGTTACAGCTCTTTCAGTCCCACCATTCACCGGGTCCCAAGTTCTTGTTCTGCATCCAGGAAGAATGAGGTATGCAGACAACTGGAGGGTAAGCAAGGCGAAGAGGTGCTTCATTGAGTGATAGTACAGCTTTCAGGAGACCCAAAGTGGGTAGCTCTTTTCCGCAGGCAGGTGGTCCTGATGAATGCAGCTCTCAGTGGAGAGGAGATCCAGAGTGGGTAGCTCCTACCTGCAGGCAGGTCATCCCATCATCTCTATAGCCCTCAGTGGAGAGGAGATCCAGAGTGGGTAGCTCCTATCTGCAGGCAAGTCGTCTTGATGTCTGCCTGAGTCTAGCTGAGTCCTGGGGTTTTTATGGGCTCACAAGAGAGGAAGTGCATGCCGATTTGTTCATGGGTAGCCATGGGTGGGCCTAAAAAAAGCACCATAAGTTCTCACTCCCAGCTGCAGATTCCACTCGGAAGGGATCCTGGCCCCCAGGCTTCAGGTCCTTCTTGGCTTGAAGATGGGGTTTCACTGGGGACCTGCCCTTTCCACCCAGGAACCTGTCTGCCTCCTGCTGCCATCTACATGTCATCCATGGTCCCCAGGCTGTTCATGTGGAATGGCACCTATAGACCTGCATTGAGCCATCCTCAGCACCTCCTCGGCCTCCCTTCCATGCTTGTCAGTGCCCAAAGTCCAGAGAGGGCTGAGGCAGCAGGGGGCCGGCATGTCAGCACCACCCAAAGTGCACACACACCAGCTGGGTTGCAACAGTGCCCAGGCTCCGCCTCAATTTTGCTCCAAAATCACAGCAGGTACCAGGTGCTGGGAGAGGCCAGGCAGTCGGAGCAGGCACTTCTGAACCTGTGGGGATGGGAGGGTTTCTCGCCCTGAGGGTACAGGGATGCCTGGGCCTGCAGCCGCAGCTGGGCAGCTACAGCTGTGTCCAGGAAGGTGGGGCTCCCACTTGGCCAACTCGGAATGGGGCGTGGCTCCCTCCTATTCCCAGCTTCCACTGGCTCTGCAGAGCACACAGCCCTGAGCGTGCCTCCCCTGCTGCAGCTGGCATTTCTGCAGTGGCTGCTCCAGGCGGGCCACCACCACCACCATCATTTCCATTTGTCAGTGTCTTTAATTTCTTTCAGCAAGTTTTATCGTTTTTTTAATACAAGCCTTTTGTCTTCTTGGCGAAGTTTCTTTATAAGTACTTTATTCTTTTTTAGCTATTTTAAATGGAATTGTTTTCTCAATTTCCTTATTGACTTCTTCATTTGTAGTATATAGAAACACAACTATTTTGTATTGATTTTGTATTCTGCAACTTTTGTTTAAACTTTGTTTATATGTAGCAGTTTTTTTTTGTAGAATCTCTAGGGATTTCTACATATGAGATTATGTAGAACATAATTCTGTGAACAGATAATTTTACTACTTCTTTTCCAATTTGGATAACTTTTATTTTTTTCTAACTTTTCCCTAGATAAATTTATTTCCTAATTGCTCTGGCTAGGACTTTCAGTACTATGTTGAATGAAAGTAGTAACACTGGGTATCCTTGCTTTGTTCCTGATCTCAAAGGAAAAGCTGTCAGTCTTTAACCATTGAATATAATATTAACTTTAACCATTGAGTATGTAACACTTCATATAGGGTCTTTATTTATTATATCAAGGTAATTTCCTTCTATTCTTTGTTGTTGAATGCTTTTTATCACAAAAGCATGTCAAATTTTGTCAAATTCTTTTCCTACATCAATTGAGATAATAATGTGCTTTTTTTCTCTTTCATTTTGTTAATGTGACATATTACATAATTTCCATGTGTTGAACCATCCTTGCATATCAGAAAAAAATCCCACTTGGTCATGGTATATAATTTTTTAATATGCATTTAATTTATATGGTATATAAATTTTTAATATACAGTTTGCTAATATTTTGAAGATTTTTGCATCAATATTTATCAGAGATATTGGTCTATAGTTTTCTTTCCTGGTAGTGTCCTTGTCTAGCTTTGGTATTGGGGTAATGCTGGCCTCATAGAATAAGTTTGAAAGTGTTCCCTCCTCCGCAATTTTTTGGAAGAGTGTGAGGCAGAATTCAAAGTATTAAAAAACTTTTAGAAATGTAAACATATATCTATAAGTATATATTAAAATGTAAATAGTGTAATAATGTAAAATAATGTCAAATGTAAAAGAAAGAGAGAAAGGGAAGGAGAAACATACATACACACACCCCTAACATATTATAGAATATCCCAAGTAGAGATTGAGGAAATACATTGTTTTCATTAATATTTATGCAGAAAAACATAAAAATATCACACTAAATGGAATAAAGAACAGACTTAACCTAACATAAGGTCAGGTCAAGTTTTCACACCAACTGATTGAGAGCACCAAACTAATGAGAAAGCTTTCAGTGTTCAGTTTTTTGGATTTGGGAATTGCAGATAACATTGTGGGGCGCTGTGAAATGACTTCCTCATATAGATCTTCCGTTTAGTTACTCCCCTTGCACTCCATTTCATTTATTGGCAAAACCTAAACCCTGATGAAATGTAGTTCTCCATCTACTCAATTCCTACTTCTGGGTGGCTGAACATGGCTGGGAATAAAGAGAATCAGGCAACCAGTCTCATTTTAATTTCATGACCACAGACCAAGGAGGCCTTCAGTGTTTCCCAGCAAACATGAACATCTCCCTAGTCAAATTTATTATTCCACATCTCTAAGATTACTATTTCATGACTTCTCCCTTCCCAAAATTCCAGCACATCTCAGCTGATGACCTTCCTGGGTTTTGTTTGTTCTCCAGTTTCAGAAAGCCACCCACATAATGCATTTAGCAAAATGCTCTGTATTTTTCACACTGAAAAAAAAGAAACAGTTTGAAGAGCAATTCTATAACCACCCATCAACAACTCTATCAACCTACCAGCAGCTATAACCTGCACTGCCTCAACCCCAGACACAAACGACTTCAGGCACGTCTACTGGGATGCTGAGACTTGACATGTTGACTACTGAACTCTTGATTTTTCTCAACTCCAAACCTGTTCCTTTACTGTTGTCTCCTTTGCCAGTAAATGGCTCCTTCATGCATGAGATGCTTAGAATAAAAATCTTAAGCTCACCCTCTGCTTCTTTCTCTCATACACAATATCCCAGTTATCTTGGTCTTTAAAATATCCAGAATCCAATCCCTTTTAACTACTCCACCAGCTCACCCATCTGGACTCTGTGGTAGCCACCTCCCTGATCTCCTGCATTCTTGCTCTATTGCAGCCTATTCACCTCACAGTATGTATTCCATTACACTTAAGACAAAATCTAAACTCTTCATCACATCCCACAGGGCCTTACATGACTAGCATTTGCTCTTTCTCTGAGCTCTGACCATACTCCCATTACTCACCCTATTCCGGTCACGTTGGCCTCCATGCTATCTCTGGAGTACCCAAGTCTCAGGGCCTTTGTACTGATAGTAACAGAAGACAGACAAATTCCTAGGCAGACAGGGACAGGTCCCCGGTGAAACCCGACCTTCAAGCCAAAGAGAGGTTAAAGCCTGAAAACCAAGCTGCCAATTCTGGATGGAGTCCACACCTAGAATGAGAAGTTCTACCCCCATCTTACTCTTTCTCTCTCTCAATTGGTTCCTTCTGGATGATGCCTTTTAACCAATTGAATGGTGCTTTTTCCAAGCCATGGACCAATCAGCATGCACACCCCCATTCTAAGCCCATAAAAATTGGTGAATTTTTTTTTATCATCAATTTAAAATAGCACATCCCTCATTTTCTAACTCCTCTCCCAGACTACTGGGTCTTCATCTGCTCTCTTGTTGCATGTAATCATGTGTCTACAAACTTGCTATTACTTCACTCCCCATTTGACTCTCTCAAAGGAAACTGAACTCTTTACTTTTTTGTATTGTTCTCAGAGATACAAATATCTCTTGATTAGTCACTACAATTTAATAAGTGCTTGCTAAATATTTGTGAATGAATGAATGTCATTTAGCAATCCATGTATCAAGGAATGAACAGAAACTATCAGTAGCTCCAGTAAAATTAAGAGAAAAGAAGTGCTGAAAAAAAAAAAAAAAGCCTGAGTTCTTTTGATAATCCATGTATTCCCTGTACCATGAAGAGCTGACATGGCTATATGTTTAACTATAATTTTCTGCTCCTTGCATGTAAATACAGAATATAAATACAGACTTTAGTATGTATCAGTTGTTAATGTTCTCTGAATTTCAGAAAGCATTAGCAGTTAATATAAATCTTATTTTAGCACTGTATTATTAATATCACTCATGCCACTTTTTTCCTTTTTATTTGCTACTTTACCATTTCCCTGTATTTCACAATTTACCCTTAGGAAGCTGTCTACTATTCTTGTTTGGTGACATTAGAAGGTGGATGTGCAAATACACAATAAAATAATAAGCAATGGCTTTGCCAAGAGGAAGAAATATTTTTACTGATAATTTGCTGAAGTAACTGAATGAGTTACTTCTTCTCTACAAGGGATAATTATTCTTTTCAGTTGGGGGTGGTTATTGCATGTAACATATCTGCTTTGTTTTAAAAAATTTTACATGTGTTAGGAAAATGTATGCTGAGATTGTTTTATTTATTTATTTATTTTTTCTTTTTTTGAGACGGAGTCTTGCTCTGTCGCCCAGGCTGGAGTGCAGTGGCCGGATCTCAGCTCACTGCAAGCTCCGCCTCCCGGGTTTATGCCATTTTCCTGCCTCAGCCTCCCGAGTAGCTGGGACTACAGGCGCCCGCCACCACGCCCAGCTAGTTTTTTTGTATTTTTTTAGTACAGACGGGGTTTCACCATGTTAGCCGGGATGGTCTCGATCTCCTGACCTCGTGATCCACCCGTCTCGGCCTCCCAAAGTGCTGGGATTGCAGGCTTGAGCCACCGCGCCCGGCCCTGTTTTATATTCTTAATTGAAAATCCTAGGAAGAAAATAAAGGATATCAAGTCCATTAACAAAAACAGCTTTGCTTCAATGTAAACATCTCATAAATAAAAATTTTTTTTTTAAATGGAGTCTCGCTCTGTCGCCCAGGTTGGAGTGCGGCGGCGCAATCTCGGCTCACTGCGAGCTCCACCTCCCAGGTTCATGCCATTCTCCTGCCTCAGCCTCCCCAGCATTTGAGACTACAGGAGCCCACCACCACGCCCAGCTAATTTTTTTGTATTTTTAGTAGAGACGGGGTTTCACCATGTTAGCCAGGATAGTCTTATCTCCTGACCTCGTGATCCACCTTCCTCGGCCTCCCAAAGTGCTAGGATTATAGGCGTGAGCCACCGTGCCTGGTCCTCATAAATAAAATCTTATTTTAAGGGAGGAAAAACTACAAAAACAGTTAATTTTAAAGTTTAAAATTGCCAGTCCCCATTTTTTTCAAACGTACATGCATTTATTTAAGACCTAGAAAGCTAATAATCTGACATATTTTCAATTTCTGATGGGAAACCATAATTAAAACATCTGCTTCTATGTGAGTCTTTGCTATATGTACACATACCTTCACTGTATTATGACTGATGTTAAATTTTTGTATTATTTAATGTTGGACTTCAATTTCACTCTCATGTGCTAATAACCTTCTTCCACTATTACCTTGGGCAGGGGTTCTTAAACTTTAGCATGCAACAAAATCACCTGGAGGACTTGTTAAATCACAGATTGCTGGACTTCACTCCCAGAGTTTCTGGTTCTGTAGACCTCAGGTGGAGCAGATAATTTGCACGTCTCAGATTTCAGGGACCATACTTTAAGAACCAATGACCTAGGAAAACCTAGTTTTCTTATAGAAAATCTCATTTTCTTTGTTTTTCACTTCCTCTTGGCTTTCTTCATAACCTGGCTTTTTTCTTATGATATCTGGGGCACTAGTGTTCATACTCTTTGGAAATATAGTGGTTTAAACATAGTATATGGAATCTGCATCTATATATAGCAGGAAAAGTAGAAATTCATTTCTCCCTTTTGTCAAACCAACGACAGCATCTTGTGTTTTCTGCCACATTATATCTCGATAGCACCTCGTTCATCTACCTAGACAAAGACCGCTGGTGAGAAGGTGACCAGCTAGTCTTGGTTTGCTACTGTTATTGTCCTCACTGATGCCTTCTATAAGCTCTTACTTTTCATTTCCTCTTTTTCCCAAGAGCTTTATCAGCAGAATGTAATGTATTACACAGTGCCAAGGAACAGTGACTATTTTGGGGGATACGAGCCAGGAAATAAAAAGGGACATAGATCGTTAAGGAAAACAAGAAATGCCTTTGATTGTTGAGCCCTAGGGAAAGTAAGTCACTGGCAAGTAAAGAATTCTCACTTTCCAGTTCTTTTACTTCCCACCTTTCTATCATCTGTGAGGGATGATGCTCACTTCCCATTCCATATCAAACATGACTTGCTCTTTACTCTTAGACAAATACATTTAATGTTTCATATATAGGCACCCGATTTGAAGATATTACCACATATACAGGTTTGCATGCAAGGGGTTGGGGAGAGACTTTGATTCCCTCCAAAAATCTCCTCTGTCCCCAGTTTTCTCCATCCCTATAACTGGAATCTCCAAATCACTCGGCTGGTCTCGCTCCAAAACAAGAAGTTATCTTTGACCTTGTCCTTTCTCTTACCCCTGTGTTCAGTCCATCTCCATTTCTACTTGCACCACTTCTGTAACTGGGCCACTCATCACTTGAAAGACAAAAACTCAGGAAAAGAGCTTTGATGAAAGGAAAGTTAGCTTTATTCAAGAAGCCAGATACCCGGGGCAGGCAGTGAATTAGCATTCAAAGACCATCCTTACAAATTGCCCCCTAGATCAGAGGTTTTTAAGAGTAATGAAGGGAAGTGATAGCAAAACATTCTTGTGATATGTGCACAGTCTCAGGCAGGCAGTTAATCATTGCTTTCTGCGTTAATGCCTGTGACCTTCTGCAGGGGCCGTCAACCTGTTCTTATGAGGCCGGTCAGCTCATTCCCAGAGTTGTTGGTCTGTGTCTTTTATTTCTGTTGAAGGTCCTGTTTTCCCAAGGCTGTTTTAGTGAATAATCTCCAGACTCAAGCAAAACGATAATTATATTCAAGCAAGCAAGCTAGCTTTTCTCTAACACGGAGTCAATACTGTTAAACTTCTAAAATATACCCTAAATCTGCCCATATAATTTATCTCCATTGCTTCTGCACTCAGCTGAGTCACTCTATCCTTCACCTAGTTGACTGCAACTGTCTCCAAACTGTTCTTCCTACTCCCACTCTTTTTCTTTTTGAGATGGAGTCTCGCTCTGTCACCCAGGCTGGAGTGCAGTGGTGAGATCTTGGCTCACTGCAACCTCTGCCTCCCGGGTTCAAGCGATTCTCCTGCCTCAGCCTCCCGAGTAGCTGGGATTATAGGTGCCTGCCACCACGCGTGGCTCATTTTTGTATTTTTTAGTAGAGATGGGGTTTTGCTATGTTGGCCAGGCTATGAGGTCAGGAGGTCTTGAGCTCCTGACCTCAGGTGATTCGCCCACTTCGGCCTCCCAAAGTGCTGGGATTACAGGCATGAGCCACCACGCCCGGCCCCTGCTCCCACTCATGATGCTGTATAATCTGTTCCTCACATGTCAGCCAGGATAGTTTTTTCTTCTAAAACATCAATCAGAGCTTGTCACCTAGGACCGCAATGTCTTCCTCTTGTCCTTGAGATAAAATGCCACCTCCTTATCATGTCCCTGTATGATATCACCCCCTACTTCTCTCTGTGTCTTTCTCTTTGATAATTATCTCCTTGGCTCACTCCTTCAGGCTTGGGACTTATTTCCATTCCTGGAACATACAAGTTTGTTCCCACTTTAGGGCATTGGTACTTGCTGTCCTTTCTGCCCGGAATGCTCTGCCTTCATATCTTTGCAGAACTGCTTTTTTATCATTAAATTCTTGGCTCCAAAGTCACCTCTTCTGTAAGGCTTTTCTTGGGCACCCAATCAAAATTATGCACCAACCCCTCTTCACCCCGTATTTCACTTTTTTACATTTTCTTGCTTTATTCTTTTCATAGCATGTATGGATATCTGATACTAACTTGTTTGTTTATTTATTTACTGGTTGTTGCCTTTCTTACAGACAAATGGAAGCTCCATACGATCAGAAAATGCTTCTGTCTTATGTGTCACTGTATCTTCAATTCCTAGTGAATGCCTAGCATAAATGTATTGAATGAGTGAATCAGTGCTTTTTGTATAACTCTTAAAGAATAGGGGTGTTGGCTGGGCACGGTGGTTCACGCCTGTAATCCCAGCACTTTGGGAGGCTGAGGCAGGTGGATCACCTGAGGCCAGGAGTTTGGGACCAGCCTGGCCAACACGGCGAAACCCCATCTGTACTAAAAATACAAAAATTAGCCGGGCATGGTGGCACATGCCTGTAATCCCAGCTACTTGGGAGGCTGAGGCATGAGAATTGCTTGAACTTGGGAGGTGGAGGTTGCAGTGAGCTGAGACCACGCCATTGTACTCCAGCCTGGGCAACAAGAACAAAACTCCGTCTCAAAAAAAAAAAAAAAAAAGAATAAGGGTGTTTCATTACATGACTATTTTAGACCTGTTGCCTCTCAAAAAACTATTTGAGGAGTCTATTAAAATAGTCCCATTAGCATCAGTCACGTTGCTGCTATTGAAATTCTATTAAAGAATAAGTATGGGATTTGGGGGCTGAAATATTTAGCATCAAATACAGCCTAGGCAGCCACAGGGTCCTAGGATATGCTAAAATTGCTGTTCAGTGTCTTTCAAAGATATTAGTTCAGAAAATATATGACATATAAGTATTTTCTACTAATAAAACATTTTTAAGATATTCTGCTTAAGAGATTAAAAAAACACTATATTTTGGCCAGGTGTGGTGGCTCTTGCCTGTAATCCCAGTGCTTTGGGAGGCCAAGGCAGGTGGATCACGAGGTCAGGGGTTCAAGACCAGCCTGGCCAACATGGTGAAACCCCATCTCTACTAAAGATACAAAAAATTAGCCAGGCACAGTGGCATGGGCTTGTAATCCCAGCTACTCAGGAGGCTGAGACCGGAAAATCGCTTGAACCCGGGAGGTGGAGGTTGCAGTGAGCTGAGGTTGTACCCCCACTGCACTCCAGCTCACTCCTTTTTTTTCATCTCGAAAAAAAAAAAAAAGAGAAAACCCACTATATTTCAATAAAACAAATGATGTTTACTGATTTCCAAGGCTCAGAACACCTGCATTTACTGACAAACAGAGCAAATTAAACAGCCAGAGGACCCAGATTCTAGTATTTTAGAATCTGAAACAGAAAAACAGAAAAACGTATTTAAACACAAAACATATATAGTTAATATAATAATAACAGTTAATGTTTATTGACTGCTTGCAGTGTCCAAGGCTCTTCACATGTATTAACTCATTTAATCCTCAAAACAACCCAATGAGATAGGCAATTTATTACCGCTATTTTATAGAGGGGTAAACTGAGTCACAGAGAGGTTAATTAATGCTCACAGTTAGACACAGCTAATAAGTGGTAAACAGAAAATGCGATGTGAGCAATGTCAATTAAATTCTTACAATCTATAGCATTTATTTTGGGGTGTGAGCAACTGGAATGGATGATTGTGAATAAGATATCTGTTTATATGTTAACATGTACTCAAAGTTTCTTGTGTTTGAAAAGTTAAATTGTGTGTTGTTTTGAGAATAAAACTAATTTTCATCCAAGCAAACAATGTAAAAACTCTTAAGTCAAAGTCTAGCCTTAGCAGACTGACAGACTCTTTTAAACTAGAAGCTATAAAAAGGTTTTCTGGGCCGGGCACAGTGGCTCACACCTGTAATCCCAGCACTTTGGGAGGCTGAGGTGGGCTGAGCACAAGGTCAGGGGTTTGAGATGAGCCTGACCAACATGGTGAAACCCCGTCTCTACTAAAAATACAAAAATTAGCTGGGCGTGGTGGTGTGCACCTGTAATCCCAGCTACTCAGGAGGCTGAGGCAAGAGAATCGCTTGAACCCAGGAGGCGGAGGTTGCAGTGAGCTGAAATTGCACCACTACTCTCCAGCCTGGGCGACAGAGCAAAACTCCGTCTCAAAAAAAAAAAAGAAAAAAGAAAAAAGGTTTTCTGCCTCCCAGCACTGTTTTTGTTTGTGGGTTTGTTTGTTTTTGCCTTCAAGCATAGTACCATAGGACTGGGTCCTGCTTTGGAAGTGTCTCTAGGAACAAAAAGCAGACATTAGCCACAAATAAATTACAATTAAACGTGTAGCAAGATAAATTCAAACTTTCTTTGCTCGAAACCTTCTGTCCTTTTTAGTTTCTCTTGTGAAACACCTTCCTGCCTTTAAGGAAACAAGACGGTTCCCCAAAATAAAGAAATTCACCTATTCATTAAGTTTCCCTTGACTCAAGGCAGCCTATTTTACATGAGAAATATATCAAAATGTTTACAAAGTATCTATAAATAATTGAGTAGATAAAACATGAAATATGTGATGTATTAGGAGGTCAGCTTTAGAGAAGGCAGAGCAGTGAGCTACTGTGTTGCAGAATTTTGCTCCTTAGTTCAGCTAAAACCCAGGTTCTTGTCACTGGATCAGGAAAACTCAGGCACATGGACACATAGAAGGGTGAGTAGAGCAGGGTTTTATTGGGCAAAAAGGAAAAAATAAACTCAGCAAAGCGAGATGGAGTTTCTGGTAACCAGCCTCCACCACCTCCCAGATTGATTCCTGGGTCACCACACGAGCTGAAGAGAGCAGGCTCCTACACTTTGTAAGGCACGAATTCCTCCTGGCTCCACCCACTTCCCCCAGTGTGCACGTGGAGCTCCAGGCGCTCATCTGCACGAAAGCATCTGATGTAAACACCTGGGCGGGTTGGAGATTCTCCGAGGACCCCTTTTTTACCTGCCTAGGCATTTGGCTGTCTTACTACTACTAACCAAGAAGAAAGGAAACTACAAATTCAGAGGGAGGGCCATCACGGTGGGTCACAGTGATACTGATGAGTCTTGGGGAAAAAGATTCTTAGTTGGGCCTTGAACCAGGAGTAATATTGGAGATAACAGGAAAGAAGAGACAATGAAAACTCTCTAAGTAAAAAAACAAGGAAGTAGGAAAGAATCTATCTGTGGAACAGCGAGTAGAAGAGTTTGGCTGTCACCAGTGTTTGTGTAGGTGTGGTAGTAGTAACAAAACAAGCTCACTGTGACATTTTTAGGTCAGACTGTGAGGAATCTTAGATTTTGTGCAAAGTGGTTTGATTTTATTGTGTTGTGCCTGAGAACTGAAGACTTGAGTTGGGCAGTGATATGTTCAAAGGGATGCTTGAGAAAAACTTATCCAGTGTGAATCTGTAACCACCCAATGGGTTCATCTTGCCTTCTGCCCAGATAGATGTATCAAGACAGGGGAACTGCAATAGAAAAAGGGCTTAATACACATAGAGCTGGCTAAATGGGAAACCGGAGTTTTATTATCACTCAAATCAACCTCCCTGAAAATTCCAGGGCTAGGGATTTTCAAGGATAGTTTGACGCACAGGAGGGTAGGGAATGGGTGCTGCTGATTTGTTGGGGATGTAATCATCTGGGTGTGGAAAACAGTCTTTATGCACTGAATCCAGTTCTGGATGGGGACCACAGAGGAGTCACTGGTACAGGTGGGCCTCAAAAGACATCTCAAAAGGCCAATCTTACGTTCTACAATAGTGACGTTATTTACAGGATTCATTGGGGAAGTTGTAAATCTTGTGACCTCTAGAATAGTGGCTGGTAATCATTGAACTATGCCTACATCTTGGCAGAATTTGGGCCCCTTTCATCCTCCTAACCTAGTTTTACAAAGGTGGTTTAGTTTTTGGGAAGGGCCATTATCATTTCTCCCAAAGTTAGCTTGGCTCACACCCAGGAATGACCAAAGGCAGTTTGGAGGTTAAAGGTAAGATGGAGTTGGTTAGGTCAGATCCCTTTCACTGTCATAATTTTCTCCCTGTCATAATTTTGGCAAAGGCTATTTCAGATCTTCAAGATACAGGGAAGTGAAGAGGCAGAAGGGCAAGTGAAGATGTAAGAGACTAAACACAGCTTCTTTTTCTGATGAAGAGCTATAGCTAGTCTATAGATGAGCCCAGGAGAGTCTTACAAACATGCTTGTTGCATTTCCTGTTTAAAAACTAAAATTCACATGATAAGCTCTTCAACAGAAAATCTTGTCAGCAATGTTTCTGGAATATCTCCAGAAACCAACCACAACCACTATCACCATTTCCCCCTCTACCATCTTCTTTCTTCACTGTCACCATCAATTCTCAAGTGGCTTATTTCAATTGGTCTCTTTTCCCCACTCCATCTCTACCATACCATATTCTCCACAAACGAGCCAGAATGATACTTCTGAAATTTAAGTCAGTCAATATCACTCCTCTGCTCAGAACCCTCCACAGGGCTCTCGTTCACACAGAACACGACTCCCAGTCTTGAGCCTGGCCTCAGCGCTGCCTCTCTGCCTCATTATTCCCCCCCCTCCCCACCCCACTCACTCTGCTCCAGTTACCCTGTCTTCCTTGCACACCTGTGTGTTCCTGCTTCAGCGCCTTTGCGTTTGCCATTCCCTCTGTCAGAACTCCCTTCCTGAGGTTTATTTGCCTGGCTAACTCCCTCCCTTCCCACAGGGGTCTACTCAAATGTAATCATAGAACTTCTCCCTGACCACCTTGTATCAAATAACACTAACTTTTATCACTTCTTTCCCCTTTCCCTTTTTAAAAACACCTCCTTTTATCAGTTGACTATTATCTTCCCTGGCAGAAAATCAGCTGCAAGAGGGCAGAGACTTTGTTTAGTTGTTTGTTTGTGGCTGTTCTGAGAGCAGGGACTGAGAGTGATGCTCCAAAAATGCTTGTTATTAAATTATTTAATCTCTGGATGCCTTGGAGAGTCATAGAAAGCCTCTCTGTCTTCCAAGGCTCCCTAATGCTTGGTCTCTCTGACAATGTTCTGCTGTTGTTCTGGATGAGGGAGAAACCCAAAGTCAAGAAACACTGGCCTCTGTAAAGAAGCCAGTAGAAACATCAGACAATCACAGGCATTTGCCAAACTTGTACTGCCTCCTCAACTTAGATGCTAGTTATTGTTGAATGGAAAAGTTAAAGTTAAATGGCAATAACATACAATTCCACTATACCAGAGAGTGCAGGATGCTCATGAAAGTCCGTGTTCTCTTCTTCCAGATACCTAAATAGATTATGTTTCTCAGTCCTCTTGCAGTTAGGTGGGGCTAACAGAAAGTGGCTGAAAGCAGGAAATGCAAATCAAAACCACAATGTGATACCAGCTTACTCCTGCAAGAATGGCCATAATCAAAAAAATCAAAAAATAATAGATGCTGGCATGGATGTGGTGAAAAGGGAATACTTCTACACTGCTGTGGGAATGTAAACTAGAACAACCACTGTGGAAAACTGTGAAGATTCCTTAAAGAACTAAAAGTAGAACTACCATTTGATCCAGCAATCCCACTACTGGGTATCTACCCAGAGGAAAAGATATTATACAAAAAAGATGCTTGCACACAGGTTTATAGCAGCACAATTCACAATTGCAAAAATATGGAACCAGCCCAAATGCCCATCAATCAATGAGCAGATAAACTGTGATATATACATACATATATGTATATACATTACATATATACATATATGTATATACATTACATATATACATATATGTATATACATTACATATATACATATATGTATATACATTACATATATACATATATGTATATACATTACATATATACATATATGTATATACATTACATATATACATATATATCACATATGTGTATATATTACATATATACATGTATACACATATACATATATACATATTGTATCTATACACATAACGTATATGCATATATACATATGTGTATCTATCCAATAACATATATACATATATACATATGTGTATCTATATACATATATGTATATATGTACATATATGCATATATGTTATGTGTATAGATACACATCTATATATGTTATATGTATACATGGAATACTACTCTCTCTCTCTCTCTCTATATATATATATATGGAATACTACTCAGTCATAAAAAGGAATGAGTTAACAGCATTCAAAGCAACTTGGATGGGACTGGATAATATTATTACAAGCGAAGTAACTCAGGAATGGAAAACCAAACATTGGATGTTGTCACTCATAAGTGGGAGCTAAGCTATGAGGATGCAAAGCCATAAGAATGACACAATGGACTTTGGGGGAATTGGGGGGAAAGGGTGGGAAGAGGGTGAGGAATAAAGGCTACAAATGGGGTTCCGTGTATACTGCTTGGGTAATGTGTGCACCAAAATCTCACAAATCACCACTGAAGAACTTACTCGTGTAACCAGATACCACCTGTTCCCCCAAAACCTGTGGAAATTTAAACAAACAAACAAACCAAAAAAATCTTATGTTTACTGAGCTATTATGTACTTACTAAACATCTAATAAATTTTAATTAAAATTTAAAAAAAGAAAGTGGCTAAAAGCACTATGTGCCCCTTTCAGGTCTGGCCTATTAAAGAAAGCAAAGCAAACCAAGAAAGCAAAGCAAGCCAAATGACACAAAGCAAAACAAAACAGAAACCTTTTCTCCACATAATCTCCCAGGCTCTTTCTCTTTCTGTCTGCTAGATACTGATGCTCCGGGAGACCTTGGAATCCACATGTTGAAGCTGGCACAGTATCTATTTAATATCTGCTTGGGTCTCTGAATGACAGCATGGAGCATATTTTATTTAATCTAGCCATAGAAAGAATTGAAGTGCTGATATATGCTACAACATGGATCAACCTTGAAAACAAATCTAGGTGAAAGAAGCCAGTCACACAAAAAAGTCACATACTATATGATTCTATTCATATCAATGTCCCACAATAGACAAATCTATAAAGATAAAGCATAGATTAGTGGTTGCTTAGGGTTGGGGTAGGGAGGATGGGAGTACAGGGAAGGGAAGGAGATAGCTAAAGGATTTGTGGTTTTTTTCTTAAGGTGATAAAAATGTTTTAAAACTGACCATGATAATGGTTGCACAAGTCTGTGAATATTCTAAACAATCATTGAATTGTACACTTTAAGTGGGTTAATATATAATTTATAATATGTGAATTATGTCTCATTAAAGCTGTTTTTATTTTTATTTTATTTTTTGAGAGTCACTCTGTTGCCAGGCTAGAGTACAGTGGTGCGATCTCAGCTCCCTGTAACCTCCGCCTCCAGGGTTCAAGCGATTCTCCTGCCTCGCCTTCCGAGTAGTTGGGATTACAGGCACGCACCACCAGGCCTGGCTAATTTTTTTGTTTTTTTAGTAGCAACAGGGTTTCATGTTGGCCAGGCTGGTCTCGAATTCCTGACCTCAGGCAATCCAGACACCTCGGTCTCATACAATGCTGGGATTACAGGTGTGAGCCACCGTGCCTAGCCTAAAGTTGTTGTTAAAAAGTCCTTTACATGGCTTCATGTCTCTGCTTGCTCTGGCCCCTGGGTCATTGCCCTGATGTCTTTGCTACCACCTCAAAGGATTTAAGCATGCCAGAAAAGAAAGTTTAAACTATACTGAAGAAAAGGAAAAAAAATCAAACAAAAAATCTTGATTCTTAGAAGTAGTAATTCACAAAGAAGGCCAGGTGCGGTGGCTCATGCCTGTATTCCCAGCACTTTGGGAGGCCGAGGAGGGCAGATCACCAGAGGTCAAAAGTTTGAGAACAACCTGGCCAACATGGTGAAACCCTGTTTCTACTAAAAATACAAAAATTAGCCAGGCGTGGTGGCATGCGCCTGTAGTCTCAGTTACTCAGGAGGCTGAGGCAGGACAATCGCTTGATCCCGGGAGGCGGAGGTTGCAATGAGCTGAGATCGCGCCACTGCACTCCAGCGTGGGTGACAGAGTGAGACTCCGTCTCAAAAATAATAATAATGATAGTAATAATTGACAAAGGAAAAATTTTAATCTTTCAATATAATTTACCCTGAAAATTATGTAGGTAAATCATGAATATTTACTTTCATAAAGCTTTAATTTTCTCCCTTAATTCCTGCATTATTTTCTACTACTCAGAAGTAATCCCCTAAGCCTATTACCCTACTTAAAAAAGATTAATTGTAATTATATAACTTCTGAAAAGGACCTTTGGGAAATATTGTTTTAATATTTTGGGAAATATTGTTACTTTAAAGTCAATCAGAAGATTTTCTATACTTTCCACCCATTATAAATTTGTTGTAATGTGTAAGGCAATATTAACATCTTCATTTTTTTTAGCTAACACAATTGACATTACCATGACAACTTACCAGTGGAAGGTAAATTGGTTAAATTCTCCTACTATTTTATTTATAACATTTAGCTTTTAATGCTTGACTCTGCAGTTCGGATGACAATATAATAGGTTTAAAAGGTTTTTATTCATAAAACATATGGATTTCTAAAGTGAAGTAAGCCATCTGTCATTTTGATTTGAAAAAAGCAAGAATTAGAGTAATTGCATTAAGCTTGTATTTTTGCCATGAATATATGAATTTTTCACTTTCCTTTGTTTCATTTGAAAAAACTCACACATGAACAAAATGAGCAACAGTCTTTTTCTTTGTAGGTATCAGCGAACGAAATCAAACAATATTTACCACACATATTGGAACAAAGAACATCAAGTAATGTAATCAATAAAAGAGAAAATCTCTTAGAAAAAAAGAAGAATCAACGTAAAATAAGAATAAAAGGAATTCAAAATAAAGATATCTTGAGAAATAAGAATCATTGTAAGTAGAATATCTTTTCACATGTAAATTTAAAATGACTACATGCAATATAAAATCAAATTTTAGAGCTGCTTTCTGAGAAGTCTTAGGATATAGTCATAAATATTTATACACACAAAAGCATTAAATTCTGCAGGCTTCTACCTTTGTTTTATTTTAATTTATTTTATTTTTTTGAGACAGGGTCTCACTCTGTTATCTAGGCTGGAGTGCAGCTGCATGATCTTGGCTCGCTGCATCCTCCGCACCTTGGGCTCAAGAGATACTCCTGTCGGGCCATGCGAGGTGGCTCACACCTGTAATCCCAGCACTTCTGGAGGCTGGGGCGGGCGAATCACAAGGTCAGGAGATGGAGACCATCCTAGCTACCATGGTGAAACCCCGTCTCTACTAAAAATACAAAAAATAGCCGGGCGTGGTGGCAGGCACCTATAGTCCCAGCTACTTGGGAGGCTGAGGCAGGAGAATGGCGTGAACCTGGGTGGCGGAGCTTGCAGTGAGCCGAGATCTCGCCACTGCACTCCAGCCTGGGCGACAGAGACAGAGACTATGTCAAAAAAAAAAAAAAAAAAGAGAGAGAGAGAGAGAGACTCCTGTTTCAGCCTCCTGAGTAGCTGGGACTATAGGCCTGCGCCACCACGCCCAACTAATTTTTTAAATTTTTAGTAGAGATGAGGGCTTGCTATGTTGCCCAGGCTGTTACCCAATATTTTAGATTCAGAATTTGAACTGACAACAATAAGGAAGGTTGATCATCAGAAAATGTGTTCTTCTGACACAAGTAAATACAGAAAAGTGATCACTGCTAATAGGAGCAATAGACAGAAATTGAGAACCATGGGCTATGAACCATGGGTTATAGAGGAGAAAGAGAATAGTTTTGGGGCTGGATGAACTCATTGATGTTAGTCTCTGTTGTTTCTGAGAGTCCGGCTTTGACAAGGATTTTCACGTTTTTAAATCTTAATATTTAAGCGTATTTTTTCCTCACATTTAGCTCCAAAAGACTGGTTCACTGCCCATTTGAAGAATTGGCTCTAGATATGACTTCGAAATGTTGACATGCTTAGCTAACTGAAGTTAGGGATTTGGCAGGAAACAAATGGCACATTTAAATTGAGTCATTTGAGAAGAGTTTAATAAAGAGACTATTTATTTCTAAAGGCGTAGACAGGATATGGGGAAACCACAAAGTTCCCCCTGGGGCGAGTAGCAGGACTGGCATTACCACCCCATGGCCCTGAAGTGCCACAGGGCAGTGGTGGCTACTAGAGGTATGTGGAGAAGGCTCTGTGACAGAACTATGGCCTCAAGTCAAGAACAAAGCCAGCCTGCAGAGACCCAGATTGAGGAGGCAGGGAAGAAACAGCCCCACCTCACTTCCTGCTTACCCTTCATATCCCCTGCTAGTGATGCTTTTCGACCAAATCTCTTCAGAAGCAGAAAGGAAAGGGAGTCCATTGATGCGATGTGGTCCTTACGGGTTAGAGTCCCAAGGCACAGAACAGGATGGAGTGGGATCTAGAACGGCAATCAAAAGGCCGGCGGCCATGGCCTATGCCTATCATCCCAGCACTTCAGGAAGCTGAGGTGGGAGGATTGCCTAAGCTCAGGAGTTTGAGACCAGCCTGGCCAATATGGTGAAACCTTGTATCTACCAAAAACACAAAAATTAGTTGGGTGTGGTGGCATGTGCCTGTAATCCCAGATACTTGGGAGGCTGAGGCAGGAAGATCACTTGAGGCCAGGAGGCGGAGGCTGCAGTGAGCTGAGATTGCGCCTCTATAATCCCAGCATTTTGGAAGGCCGAGGTGGGCAGATCACGAGGTCAGGAGATCGAGACCATCCTGGCTACCACGGCGAAACCCCGTCTCTACTAAAAATACAAAAAATTAGCCGGGCGTGGTGGCGGCGCCTGTAGTCCCGGCTACTGGGGGGGCTGAGGCGGGAGAATGACGTGAACCCAGGAGGCGGAGCTTGCAGTGAGCCGAGATCGCGCCACTGCACTCCAGCCTGGGCGACGGAGAGAGACTCCGTCCCCCTAAAAAAAAAAAAAAAAAAAAAAAAAAAGGCAAAGGCAATTAGAAGATATCTAACACACCAGACCGGGGAGATTAGATGGCATGATGAACTAAAAGGATAAAGAGCTTTTAGTGGCACATAGTGGAAGCATAGTTAGTAAAATAAAGTTTCAGAATCTTACAGTAAAAAGGAACGTTACAGGTCCTCACCTAAAAGTACTAAGTCAGTGTAGAAGTCAGGGTTCAACCAGAAAACAAAACAAAACAAAAAACAGTAGGAGATGTCTACACTTAGGAATTTATTGTAAGAGATTGGCGTATGCGATTGTGGGGCTGGCGGGGCAAGTCCCATGTGTAAACAGCAGGCTATCAGGGAGAACAGGCTGGAACTCTTGGGCATAAGCTGAAGCTGCTATCCACAGGCAGAATTTTTTTCTTACTCAGAGAAGCCGCAGCTCCATTCTTAAGTCTTTGCAACTGATGGATTCAGGCCAACCCAGATTATCTAGAATCATCTCCTTTTGATGGGTTTTAATCATAGCTACAAAACAGCATCACAGCAACAACTAGATTCCTGTTTGAATAACTAAGGATGATAGCCAAGCCAAACTGACACATGAAATTGACCAACACAACCAGGTGTCTCCTAATCCTTATGTGTTTGTCTACATTTTTGAATTTAAGTGTAATATTTTACATTTATGTGTATTAAACTTCACTGTGCATATTTTACATTAACAGGCAGTTTATATTTATGTGGATTAAACTTCATTCTGGACCATTATTCCAGCCTATTGATTGCATTAACGAATTCATTAGTTATTCTCTCCTAGCTTTCTGTCATTCGAAATTTTGACAAGCATATCACTTCCAATCTTTTACACATGTTCTTTTTTAGAGAAGTTAGCAAGATGGGCCAAATTTAGCACCTAGGGCCCACAATAATATACCATAAATCTTTAGAGTTTTATTGGTGACTGGGTATCTTATTAGTGGGTGGGCAAATGTAATTGTTTGGTCAGGAATATCTAACCAAATACAGATAAGATAAAAATCTGCATGTGATGCGGGTGAAAAAATTGTATTTACCAGAATGTCTTATACGGTGTGCATTGCCTTTGTACGGCAGTGTGCTGAGGGCCTGGGGTCATGTCTTAACAAGCATTCGTGGCTGGTAAACACCCCCTCCTGCTCTCCCACCTCCCTGCAACACAGAAGCCTGGTGTCAGCTGATGCCAAGTCTTCAAGGATGGAAAGACATTGCCCTGCAGAACCAGGGAGAGGAATGTTGACATTTTGTTTTTGAAACAGGAGATATGAGGAGCAAGAAAGATGGTGATTGGCTGCGCTAAATTGAAAAGTTAGTGAAACTTCAAAGTTGGGGGATTCCAACTGATATTTTTAAGTCAGCAATGTCTAAGATGATCATTAAAAATTGTTTTTGTTCCTGGGATAACTCATCTTCTCTTTCTGTGCTACGAAATCATAGATAAAATTCGTATTCCTCATAAATGTTTTGTAAGAGTAAATATCCTTTTGGGACAACTCAAGGAGATATTAAGTTTCACTGTGGGTCCATGAGACACAGCTTGGGAACAGTACCTATTTAACTAAGAGTTGAGAAAGTAGAGGAAGCCGTGGAGAAGCTACCTTCCCTAGAGGAGAGTTTGAACTTCATAAACTGTGGAATGAAACAAGAATATGGGTTACACATGATTATCAGACTGGCTCAGAACCTTATTGAAGTCTATTCTTATTTAGTTCCCATTTAAACATTTTGTGCACAGGATATGTGTGAGATATAGGTGTTCTATAAATGCTATTCCACATACCTACCAGTCCTTCACAAAAGAGAAATGGGATTTAACTTATTCTCAAACATTCTTTCTAATTCTTAGTGATTAAGTATTCTTAATGGAATTCTCACAAAACACATATAATAATCTGTTCTAAAAATTAAAGAGATTAACATCATTATAGTTTCAGAATATAAATAAATTTCTCTACATTTTAAAAATAGAGAAAACTATTTACCCATTCTTGGAATTTTGCCACCTGTCTCTTTACCCAGAATTTCTCACATATAACAAATAGCATTTATACCCCCATAGCCTAAAGGCAAGATCTGTGCCTGGCACTGTATCTGTCGCATAGTTGGAATGAAGAAATATTTGCTGAATTGCATTGAGTTGAATTCTTTTTGTAGAGAGCTAGGATGTAAACTAGATCTTCTAACTCCAAATTTAGCATTCTCTGTATGCTACATTACAATATAGTGCTACATAAAAATAATAAGGCTTAACTTTTTTAGAGTACATTTGGATAGTATTTTATAGATGAACACGATGCTTTCCCATCCATTACCTTTTTTAAAATGGCATGTTCACTTTTCCTCAGGGTATTTTAACACCATAACTTCAACAGCTAATTCTTCCATATGAGTCAGAATGAAGTCTAAAAGAATAATTATTTGTATTAAACTGTTAGCAAGACAAATCAATAACCAATCATGCAGTAGGAACAGTGGAACCTATTCCTGCAGGCCACTGGGACACTACAGGTCATGTCCTTCCTGGCACCCCTTAGAATTAATCATCATTAATTTTGATGATTGTACCCAATCACCACTGTGCTCTAGGTTAAAGGGAGGTATCTTGGAACCTTGTCTTAAGTCAGTCTTGGCATTCCGTTCTGCTGCTTCTGGGGCCTATTACCAGCTAGGCTAAATTTAATATTTGCATTTCATTTTATTGATTATTTTTCGGTATATTTGGAATGGACACTGTGGAGTGCTGCTCTTCAGACCCCCTTCAACAAGGAACTAGTTGCCCAATTGCTGGGAGTACAGTCTGCAGACAGCCTTTGGCAGTCAGTCTCTGAAGGGACTGTTTTCAGGTACAGACAGCTGCATAGCTGAGGTCATGCCTCCTTCCTGGGGCAGCTCACTTCCAATGGCCAATTGATACAGGAGTATGCAGGCAGGATCATCTAACCCTAACCTGAGACAACCCTTTAACAGGCCATTTTAGCTCCACAGAGCTCCACCTGTGGGGTCAGCCAGGTGTTTCTCTTGCAGCCATGTGAGCCCGCATCACAGTTTCTCCCTCTGCCCAGTCCAACTTCTTCTTTAGATGTGGTTCTGACGGTCACTTCTTAACAAAAACCCTGACTCTTACGGTCTGCTTATCAAGGAACCCAAACTGCTCACCATTTAATACCTTTCCTGGTATTTACTAAAAGTTTTTCTTTAAATCAGCCCACAGTTTTATGTATGTGAATTGATTTTAAAAGAAGACTTCTAAAGATCTCTCATTCTAGCAAAATGGTGGGTTGATCCAAAAGGAAAATCCTCTTGCTAGAAATACCTAAAAATGATGCCTAAAGTATGCCATAACTTTAAATGTTTTAAAGGCAGAATTGGGCTCACAAGGAACTGAAATCCTCAAATGTTAGAAATAATGAAAAGCAAGTATGTAGTTGATGTTTTGGGGAGTTGTAGTCAGAGCTGGTAAAGGCTGAGCCTTGTATTTTAAGTCCCAGATTGGGGAAGGAAAAAGGACATTAGGACTTTTGAGAAGGGAATTGGAAAGAAGAGCTATGAATAAAGCTAGGAGTTTCATGGAGATGTTCAGACAGCAAAAGAGAAGATTAGGGAAAACCAACCAACCAACCAATCACCACCCGCCATAGTAGGCAAATATCAAGGAAACTTGTTCTCTATTGAAGCTCTCACAGGGAAAAACCTCTCCCTGGTAAAACCTTCACCACAGCCCTGAGCCTCACACAGATTTAGATTTGAATTTATGCCACCTGATTTTTTCGGTGAAAACTTCTAAACCAATATAAAATTTTTCTTCAGTCAATAAAATAATGACTCTGGAAACCTGACAGAAGCAACACAAACTCACTCTGGAGAAACAATCTCACAATTCCCACAAATGAAGCCTTACTAGGGAGAAACTCACAAGAAGATTTTAGAAAATACACAAGTGAAAAAAAAATCCACTTAGTGAGTCAACGTACATGCACACTGACCGCACACACACAGTAAGAGGCATAGCATCCCAAGTATTTTTGGGGGGATGGAGATGGAGTCTCACTCTGTCGCCCAGGCTGGAGTGCAGTGGTGCAATCTCGGCTCACTGCAGTCTCCGTCTCCCGGGTTCAAGCGATTGTCCTACTTTAGCCTCCTGTGTAGCTGAGATTACAGGTGTGCACCACTATGCCCAGCTAATTTTTATATTTTTAGTAGAGACGGGGTCTCACCATGCTGGCCAGGCTGGTCTCGAACTCCTGACCTCAGGTGATCTGCCCGCCTCAGCCTCCCAAAGTGCTGGGATTACAGGTGTGAGCCACCGTGCCCAGCCAGCACCTCAAGACTTGATAGAGTAGAACAACCTGAAAAAGTCTACAGAATAAATATATTTTTAAATGATTAAGAAAGCATAAAAACAAAGCATCCTGACAAAGGAATAAGCAGCCATGTAAAAGAACCCACTAGAGTTAAGAAAAATGAAACGCCTGTAACCCTAACAGTCTGGGAGGCCGATGTGGGAGAATCACTTAAGTCCAAGAATTAGAGAACAGCCTGGGCAATATTGTGAGAGTCTGTCTCTATGAAAAAAGGAAATTAGCCAAGCATAGTGACACATACCAGTAGTCCCAGCTCCTTGGAAGGCTGAGGTGGGAGGATCTCTTCAGCCCAGGAGTTTGAGATTACAGTGGGCTATGATCACACCACTGCACTCTGCCCTAGGCAACAGAGTGAGACCCTGTCTCTAAAAAAAAAAAAAAGCGTATTCATTCACATTAAAAATCGAAGGATAGCTTAAGAAGGTCAGACACAGTAGAAGAGAACATTAACAAATTACCAGAAAAATCAGAAGAAATTGTCTTGAATGCAGTCCAAAAAAAAAAAAAAAACAAGTTAAAGAACAGATACTCTTAGACTGAAAGAAAAATACCATACTCGACTGCCTGCTGTTTGTAAGAAACATACTTAAAATATGACGCACAAAAACTGAGGTTAACTGGATAGAAATGATATCCCAGGCAACACTAATTAAAAGAATGCTCATATTAACTTCAGACAAAATAGACTTCAAGGTAAAGTCAATAATAGGGAGAAAAAGAGAATCACCATGCAATGTTCAAAGGAACAATCACAAGGAAGTTGTGATAATTCTAAGCATGTATCCATCAACATAACCTCAAAATATAAAAATGAAAAATTAACAGTCTTGCAATAGGAAATGAACAAATCCACAATTGTTGAAGATTTTTTAACATCTCTTAGAAACTGGTAGATTCAGCAAACAAAAAATTACTAAAAATCAAAAAGATTTGAACATATAAAGCTCAATTTAATAATATATGGGATTTAATTCAATAATTAAAGAATATATATTTGTTTGTTTGTTTATTGAGGAAGAGTCTCACTCTGTCGCCAAGGCTGGAGTGCAGTGGCACAATCTCGGCCCACTGTAAATTTCACCTGCCGGGTTCAAGCAATTCTTGTGCCTCAGCCTCCCGAGTAGCCGGGACTACAGGAACATGCCACTATGCTCGGCTAATTTTTGTATTATTAGTATAACTGGGGTTTCCCCATGTAGCCCAGGCTGATTCAAGTGATTCACCTACCTTGGCCTTCCAAAGTGCTGGGATTACAGGTGTGAGCTCCTGCACTCAGCCAAGAATATATAATCTTTTTAAGTAAAGAAATGGAACCTGTATAAAAATTGGCCACATGCAAGACCACAAAACAAGTTTCAACATAAACCAAGGAATCTATATGATTCTGCTCAGCTCTCTGATCCCAATGCAATAAAATTACAAGCCATAAGTAGACAATTTTTTAAAATCCTTTTATGTCTGGAAAGTGTGATAAACACTTCTAAACATTGTTTGAATAAGTTAGAACAGAAATTTGAAAATATTTATAATTGATAATGAAAATACTCCATAAAAATTGTAGAATGCCACCAAAACAGTAACTAGAGAGAAATATATTGTTTCAAATTCATATACCATATTTGTGTCAAATTTAAGATGTCAAAAGTTATAAGATACATCATTGTTTTACGGCCACTAAGAAATAAAAGTGCTGCTGATTAAATATGATATCCTGGTGGTGGCCTGTAGCCATTGTCTAACAGACACAGGGATGTAACAGCCCAGCCCTGCTGCCTGTGGGAAGGGAGCAACCCTCTAGTGCCATCCACCCTACAAAGCTCTAAACTTCTCCTGGAACTCTCTACTTGCTTGGTTCCTTCCTATGCCCTGTGCTGCGTTTCTCAGTCTTGGATATGTTTCACCACAAAATCTAAAACCTTAATACATAAATTTAAAAACAAATCAATCAATACTATCTAGAAAAATAAAAGGAAAAAGATAGTACATTCCATTATTTTGAATCTCAAGTTATATTTACATCACAAACCACATAAAGGATCATATAGAGCTAAAAAAATTAACAAGTGAGCGAGGTGAATATCTTAGTTTGACTAAAAATCAGGTGCTTTCATCATTAAAATGATACAAAGAGATAAAAATGGGAAATTCTTTTCCTCTGCAGAAAATCTAGCCTGCACAGACACTGCATCCTTTTTTTAAAATCTAATTTCAATTGTACTTAATATAAACCAGCTTCAGCTTCAGATTTTGTGAATAATGCATCAGAAGAGTTCTTCACATTTGCCCTTATGTGTGTCAGGAAGATACAATCCTAGATGTGGAGGAAGAATAACGATCCATTACTAAAAATAACACTTCATCCAAGAAAGAATGATTCAGCAAAGAGTTTAGTCAAAGATGCAATCGACTCAAATATGTTTGAATAAGAGCAAATATATTTACAATAATCAAGTTTACTTGCAATCTCCAGATCATTGTCAAACATAAATAACTCCAGTCATATTGTGAGAAATGGTAAACAAATTGTATTAAAAGTAGAAAGAAAATCTCTCTTCAAATATCTACTCAACAAAATTTGAAATAACAGGAATTGTGTTCTTATTTATTAATTATATAATTATGCATTATTGTATATTTGTTACAAGGACTTAATTCATTTTCAAAAACTTTTAATTTAGCAGAAAGAAATATGGTTCATGAAACAAGTGAAGAATCAAAAGCAAAATCGATTATGTTGGAATAAGAGCTGAAACTTAAAAAGTACTTAGATACTCGGCAGGTTTCAGTTCTTGTACTTAATTTTCTCACTGCTTTTGAGAAGGAGGGGCTATTATAATTCCCATTTTACAATGCGGCGATGTAGGCACTGAGAGGTTAAATAATCTTCCCAAGGCTGTATAGTTGGTACCTAGTAAATGACATTCCAAATCTAGACAGTCTGACTTGAGTCTGTGCTTATACTGCTTCTCAAAGCTACAAACACGCAGAATCATACGATAGAGAACATAAGTTAATATCAACGGATGAAAAATTTGAAAACTGGGTCCATAAATACATTTTTTTGCTTTAAAATAAGTGTATTGCAAGTTTTTACAAGTATTTTAAGCAATGGGTTGTTTATTGAAAGTAATACTTTATTTACCTGACATTATTGAAAGTGTTTCCTGTAAATCATTTTTCCCATTAGGTAAGTCATATCCATTTTTATTTTGACTGTTTCTGCGCTTGGCCCTGAACGCTCTTATAGTAAAGAAAATTTGATCAATCAATATCATAGTTTTTTGGTATTTTAATAAACAGAGGCCGAGTGTGGTGGCTCATGCCTATAATCCCAGCATTTTGGGAAGCTGAGGCGGGCGGATCACTTGAGGTCAGGAGCTCAAGACCAGCCTGGCCAACATGGTGAAACCGCATCTCTACCAAAAAGACAAAAATTAGCTGGGCATGGTGGCATGCGCCTGTACTCCCAGCTACTCAGAGGCTGAGGCATGAGAATCACTTGAACCCAGGAGGGGGAGGTTGCAGTGAGCCAAGATTTCACCGCTGCACTCCAGCCGGGACAACAGAGTGAAGAAAAAGAATAATTGAATTGCAATACATTTGGAAAGCCAAAAAAGAATTACAAATAAAAGTAAAAGCCATAGGTAGAAATTTGTAGTGGTAAATCATTTCTCATATGTATATGTATACAGAGCCAATCTTTCAAAATTTATTTTCACTCTCTAAAAGCATTTTCATAGGAGCTGTTGTTACACCACACACAGATTATTAGGTTTTCTCCCTTATTTTTCCCCCTTTAATTAGAAGTATAGATAACAGATAACTCAGAGCAGAAATTAGATCCTGAAAGTACCTGGTATTACTAAATTGGTTGGATAACGTGAGGTATTCAAAATAATTTTAAATAGGTTTTTCAGTTAAGAATTGTTTTTAGTTTTTAAATTTTTAATTTTTTGAATTTAATTTAAAAAGGAAAGTGAGCAACTCTGATTGCTTGTCAGAAAGATAAAAAACAAGAGAGCTACTTGTTCTTTGTGGTCTTGTTAATGAGGCATCAAATCCCAAATGCCTTTCCTTTGAAATGGCTTCAAGCATGGTTCTTCTAATCAAAGATTTCAGTAAGTGTTGTAATGGACTTCAAGAGGCACTGTGATGTTGTAAAAGGTTGCATGTGTGTGAGTGTGTGTGTGTATGTGAGTGTGTGTGTGAGAGAGAGAGAAATTGTGTGTGTGCACATGCACACATTGGTGGAAGGATCTTTATATCTTGAAGTCTGACTCGTCCCACAGCCAGCTTTCCCCAACTATAAACTGGTGATGATTTTTTTTTAATTGCAAAGTGTTACATAAACATTTGGAAAATATCACTGTAGCAGGTAAAATTTAATTTCTTCATTTTCCTTGAATTCTACAAAACTGATTCTGAGCCCTCAACCTACGAGGCAAGTTATTATGAGTATTCTCTCTCTGTGCCTTCCCCCAGGTCTTAGAAAGGGTCCTGGGAGGTGGAAAAGCCTTAGGTAGGAAAAGCTTTTTTTTTTTTTTTTTTGAGACGGAGTCTCGCTCTGTCACACAGGCTGGAGTGCAGTGGCGTGATCTCAGCTCACTTGTAACCTCTGCCTCCTGAGTTCAAGGGATTCTCCCATCTCAGCCTCCTGGTAACTGGGACTACATGCGCACGTCACTCCTCAGCTAATTTTTATATTTTTTAGTAGAGACAGGGTTTCATTATGTTGGCCAGGCTAGTCTCAAACTCCTGACCTCAAGTGATCCGCCTGCCTTGGCCTTCCAAAGTGCTGGGATTACAGGAGTGAGCCACCACACCTGGCCAATAACAATTTTTTTTTTTTTTTTTTTTGAGACAGAGTCTCACTCTGTCTCCTAGGCTGGAGTGCAGTGGCGCGACCTCAGCTCACTGCAACCTCCGCGTCCCAGGTTCAAGCAATTCTCTGCCTCAGCCTCCCGAGTAGCTGGGATTACAGGTGCGTGCCACCACGCCCAGCTAATTTTTGTATTTTTAGTAGAGATGGGGTTTCACCATCCTGGCCAGGCTGGTCTGGCTAGTTTTGAACTCCTGACCTCGTGTTCCACCTGCCGTAGCCTCCCAAAGTGTTGGGATTACAGGTGTGAGCCACCACACCCAGTCAATAAAATTTTTAAAGCAATTCACACTGGTTATCTTGGAGATGCCTGTTGCCCACGTCCTCATGTTTTTTTGGAATCCTGTGGCTCTGAGTTTTACTGTGCTATGCTCAGACAAGAGAATCTTTGCCAGCCAGGGCCAAGAGCTGGGAGTCTTTACCAGGCAGGGCTAAGATCCTGCCCCTCTGATATACCAGGCATCTCCTGCCTTCTGCTTGGAGAACCTTGTATCCCTTCCCTAGACCGAAAGCATCCCTTTTCCCATCAGGAGCATCTCTCTTATCTACTTCACCTTCCAGATCCTTTCACAAAAACCAGCAGGGAATACGTTTTTAGGCAGCTTCTGCCTTCTGACCTACCACCGCTCCTCAGCTAAGGGATAATATTAACAGATCTTCTTGAATACAGAGGTTAAAAAAATAAGTAGAGCAAAACTCAAACTAATATGCCAACAAATTATATTAGCACATTATTTTTAAAATATAGAACATAGAAGTAATATTATTTTTATTTTTTCTTGTTTATTCATGTATAGTACAAAAGCAAGCAGAGAAAAATTTTACAGATGAAGGAGACCAGCTCTTTAAGATGGGCATCAAGGTTCTCCAGCAGTCTAAAAGCCAAAAACAAAAAGAAGAGTAAGTCTTTATACAGTGACCTCAGCCAAGTTAAATTTCCAGGTTACGAAAAAAGAAAAATCCCAAATGTAGTGTATCATTAAAAGCTCATTGGGATAATGAGTAAGCGTATTTGCCCATAAGCTATTGTTTTGAAAAGGATCAAATTGAATTGAAAGAATCCCACAAATTATCATTGTAAACAAACAGGAGAACTGCATGTGAGATTGCAGTCCCCATATTAAGTGAAATTCAGAATGAAGACACTGACCTGAGCATTCATGCGGAAATATTGTTTTGGCTTTAATTTATTAGATAATTCAAATGAAATAAAACGTGTTATTTGAATTAGAGCAAGTTGTTGTATTAAAATGCTTTATTCTGCCTGGGTGTTTGTACAGTGTCTTATGATTTTCAAAGCACTTTCATGTATGTGATTCCATGTTATCTCCAGAACAGTAAGAAGAGCTTCATTTTTCCCCTTTAAAAAGTTGGAAACAGAGATTCAAACATGTTAAAGTGAGTTGAGCACAGACAGCTGAGAGGTGACCAAGCTGTGACCACATGGTCTTGTTCCCTATTCATTGTTTCTCTTATCACTTTTCTACTTTGTCTAAAGGGGAGACAGCAATATCTTCTCCCTCCACCCCACACTTCCAGTGGAGGGGCACAACTTGTGGTCACCCCTCAAAGCCTTGGGATCAAATCCTAGCTCTCTCATTTACTGGCTGTGTGCACTTGGATAAGTTACTCAACCTCTCTGTGACCTGGATAATACAATTGAGCTTTTACAATAGTGCCTGGCACATAGTAACCAGGAAATACAGGTGTGTTAGTTTTATCTTGAGTCCCCTAACTGGTAAGTTGAAGGTATGGGGGCAAAGAAAGCAAGGGTATTTTAAACCAATAATACAAAGTGTGGGCCCTTGCCAAGCGTGGTGGCTCACACCTGTAATCCCAGCTCTGTGGGAGGCCGAGGCTGGCAGATAGCTTGAGGTCAGGAGTTTGAGACCAGCCTAGCCAATATGGTAAAACCCTGTCTCTACAAAAATTAGCCAGACGTGGTTGTGCGCACCTGTAATCCCAACTACTCAGGAGGTTGAGGGAGGAGAACTGCTTGAACCCAGGAGGCAGAGGTTGCAGTGAGCCAAGACCATGCCATAACACTGTAGCCCCTGGGTGACAAAGCCAGATTGCATCTCAAAAAAAAAAAAAGAAAGAAAGAAAAGAAAAGAAAGTATGGGCCCTGAACTCCCAACAAGGAGATATCTCTTGTATTCACACAGAATAGGCACACCAGTCACAGGCAAGCATCCCAGAGCTGTGGTAGCTCGCCCCAGACAGGGCAGCAACAAAGTCCATGAGTTCTTAAAACCCAAACCTTTGAGAAGTATAAAAATACAGAGGATAAGGAGCACTCAGCTATGATCCTGGTTATGACAACATCAACAACTTTCATTTATCAAGCACCTGCTTTGTGCTAGTTACTGTTTTAGGTACTTTACATGTGTAAATTATTCATTGCTCACAGTGATACTGTGAGACATGGATAATTATCCCCAAATTACAGATAAGGAAATGGAGAGTCAAAAAGATGATGTAATTTGTCCCAAGAGACAAGCAAGAAGTGAGGGAGTGGTTCAACCAACCCCAGCAAAACCTGGACCTCACACTGAATGTCCATGGGGGCTGTTATAATGAGGACGGGGTAAAATCAGATCCCAAAAATACAATCCAGCCTAATAGGAGCTCATCTCACTAACATGCCCACTGGCTAAATAAGTAAGAACAGAGCATTCTCCAGCCAGCCTAGCTAGAAGAAACAGACGTGGAGCACCAGGCAGAGGCTGGTCCCTGAGATTTCAGATGACCCCTGACTATAGCCTGGGAGCCCACACAAATAAGGGGCCCAGTAGGTGTGTTACATCAAGTCCAAGGAAACCCTGGATTTGGCCCAATGGGACAAAATCACTCTGAGAAGGTCCCAGGTAACCATCCACTTAACCTTGAAAGGGATCTTCCTCTTTGGCCTAAAGAACAGGTAGAAAACCCAATCCTAATAGCAGACCATCCATCAGTGTGGGAACCTTCATGCCTACCTGGGTGCCATTCAGTTTCACGCTAGTCTTACCAAGACTGTCCTGCCCACATCCTTGCCCCAGAACTCAGTCTCCTGACCACCCCCCGCCACCTTTTTTTGAGATGGAGTCTCACTCTGCTGCCCAAGCTGGAGTGCAGTGGCACAATCTCAGCTCACTGCAGCCTCCACCTCCCTGGTTCAAGTGATTCTCCTGCCTCAGCCTCCCAAGTAGCTGAGATTACAGGGGCCCACCACCACGTGCAGCTAATTTTTGTATTTTTAGTAGAGACAGGCATGAGCCACCGCGCCCAGCCTCCTGACCCTTTTGAGTTGGTAGCAATGGAGAACTGAAATCTAATGGGCTCATAGAAAGAGATCTCAGGAGTTTGTGGGCAAGCTGGGTGAAGTTCTTGTGTTATCAGGATGGCCTGCTGTCTCCTTAAGCAAGTTATACCTGTGCGGCCATGCCTAAGCGTAGGGCAGGTGGAGAAAAAAATGACTGCACACCCTCCTGACCAAAGGAGAAGAATTTCATTCCCGCCCATTCCTCTGTTCTATCCCCTCTTTGCTTTGCTACTTCCTGGGTTGGCAGGCCAGATGTAAGATAGGTTAAGACTATCCTTTTGGCTCCTCCACACCCACATCCTGGACCAATTCATTCGTTCATTCACTCATTCATTCAGCCTCTTCTTTTTATGAGTAGGAAAAAATCACTGAACGAGTTAGTACTGTTAAAAGTACAGATACTAAGCAAGCATATGTCAGAGAGAACAAATTTGTCTGAGTGAGGAAGCCTCACTGACAGCTAGAGTGGTGGCCCTTCATTAAGAATCAATCCCCATCAGCAAAGAAGTTTTGAAGATAAGCCATTGTTTTATACCAAGTTTCTGATGTGCCCTGCAGAAACATTGAGCCCTTCCTCCCCCATCACCCACCTAAGCATCCAATGCCAGACCCTGTAGAGATGATCCAGATAACTAACTAAATTGTCTTTCGGGATCTGCCCCTGCTGCCCAGCTTCTCCCACCTTTTTCCTCTTGGGGATTGCAGCCCATATCTTAATCTTACCTATCAGCAACTTTCTCCAGCCCTGGATCCTGCTTCTAGTATCCCTTATAGCACCTTGGGTTTTTCTCCTAGGGAACCCATATGCCCACACTGCCCTTGGAATGCAAGACACCTAGAAGGATTTGTTTTGCAGCCTGTTGCTGCCCTCCAGGTCCAGAGACTGAGTATAAAATGCTAGAGATACTAGGTGTACTACTGGAGGCCCCTGCAGCCTATCTCAGGTTTCTGTGCCCCGGTCCATGCTGGTGCTCCTGTCGAAGTAGGCTATAGAGTTGCAGCAGGAAGACAGAAAGGCACAAGGGACATGACAGAAAGGCACAAGGGAGACTGTATCCTGATGCCAGGCTCTCTTCCTGTTGCCTCTCCCTGGGTGCCAGACATTTGCCTTTAGTGACCTTGAGACCATCTACCTTGTTTGCCTTTCCACCTCCAGAATTTCAGCTTGCTTTGACCTGGGTTAATTTCTTTCTTGATCTCCTGAACTCCAGTTTTCTGCCTCTTTTTGTTCCACTGGAGTACTCACCCTGTGTTTTGACATCCAGGACTCTAATGCCTACCTGGATGTTTCTCTGTCTGAGGTCCTTCTTGCCTGGACTACTCTGCTCCAGCTTCTGCCCAAGAGCAGCTTATTTTAGCCTCAGCATGGATAGGCTGTACAGAAAGGTGAGTCTCCTGATTCTCCTGAGTCAGAAGCAATGGTAGATTTTTGTGGGGTTTTTTTCCTGTATTTGAGCCAAGGTCACGGGTAGAAGTTAATGCTTTCTGGTCTTTCTACCTTCAAAAAGGAAGTTATAAAAGTGAAAATAAATGCCTAAAATACTCCCTATCTCTGACACGTTTTGACCTTGCAAGACTCTCCATCACTTCGTATACCAATGAGGTCCAGGTGACTTCTGACTGGGACTCGAAGAGTGCAGTGTAAGGTAATCCTGTGGCAGCTATCATTTTAATCACTAAATGTTCACACCACTTACCACCTAATTATAGGAGAACAATTACCATGCTATAAAACTTTAGAATCAATGCAACAGTCCCAATAATAATAGCTAAATGTACTGAGTGCTTACTCTATACCAGTCACAATGCCAAGCACTTCCCACGATTGTCTCATTTAATCTTCACAGCAACCCTATGAAGCGGGTGCTATAATACTATCCCCATTTCATATATTAGAGGGTCACGGAGAAGTTATATAACTTGGCTGAAGTTCTCCAACTAGTAAGGGGTGGGACCAGGATTTGAAACAGGCAGTCAGAATCTAGAGCCCCAGCCATTAAGGTTTTGTTTCACTATTGCTTTTCCAAAGAGTCTGACTTTGCTGTGTTGAAGAATATATTCTGTTTAGCAAATTATTTTAAGATATGAAGGGATCATCATACTCCTGATAGCAACTTCCTAGAGGTTACATTCCAATTTTGATTATTCTTATATTTTTCAGAATTTATTTTATAAAACAAATATTCATAAATAACGGTGGTGGCCATGGGAGAGTTCCCTATTTTAGGATAAGTTCCTCAATTTTTCACTTTACTCAGTGTATAAGCTTACTCAGTGTATTAGATGGTGTATCTTACATATTTCTGTATCAGTGCATAAGATGGTGTATCTTATATATTTCTCCTTTTTAGTAGCTTTATTGTTTGTGAGATATATTTGAAATTATAACCTTAGGACTGCTTTAGGAATGAAAAAAATCTACTGATCTAGAGATGTAATGAACTTCACTAAACTGTATGACAACTGGTTCCTGTTTGTTAGAGAGAAGTAGTATGAAAAGTATTGAAGAGGGAGAAGAAAATTTCATTTTTGAAAATCAAACTTGACTTCCTATTCTTGAAACAGAGCCTACCTACTTTTTGCCAAAGCAGCTGACATGGGAAACTTGAAAGCTATGGAGAAAATGGCTGACGCTTTGCTATTTGGAAATTTTGGCATGCAAAATATAACAGCAGCTATCCAATTATATGAGTCCTTGGCTAAAGAAGGATCATGTAAAGCCCAAAACGTGAGTTTTGAAGGAAAATGAAACCTTAAATAGCTCTATCCTGAAATAACTATAGACAGCATGTGAAAGGAATTGAGCAATAGTATTCCAGCTCTGCTGCATGAACCCAGTCTAGGGAGGTTACCGTAATGCACTGAAACAGTGGTGTCAGGGCAGGAGTGCAGCAGAAGCCGCCCTGGGCAAATTGTTCTAGCTCCATGCGTGACTTTCGGGAATGGAACAGAACTGCTTTCTAATCCACCTTTCTATTGTCCATGACCATGCACGTGTTTTCAGATAATTTGGGACTTCCGAACCCCCAACAGCTAAATTTTATATAAAATGTATTCACCTATATGTAGAAATATGAAACTATATATATTATCTTAGGGTGATATGTTTGCATGATTTTTACATTTCAAATATTTTATAAGCTAAATGTAATTCCTTTTCTATTTTAATAAATGCATTCCATTTTATTCCAAGAATAACATCACCATTTCATAGAAAATCTGGAAAACAGGAGAAAAAAAGCTTTTTCCAAGCCAACCATCTTGATTCAACTACTGTTAGGACTGCTTTGTACTTCTGCTTGGCTTCTTTCTTTGTACATTTCTCTTTTTACATCATCCTAATCACGGGGCAATTGCATATATCATTTTGCTTCTGGCTACTTTCACTTAATGCTATAGCAAAAGCATATTTTCATGTTGCTGTAGTCTTTACTATGAAAATCTTTTTTTCTGATTATGGAAAAAAATCTGAGAATTCAGAAAGTATGAAAAAGAAAGTAATCTAAAAGCTTTCCCCCCAGGGATCACATTTGTTACTATCCAGTGAAGTTCAGAAGCTAGACTGGGAGTCAGACAGACCTAAGTCTGAATTTACTCTTTCATTTGTTTATTGAATAAGCTACTTTACAAAACCCTTTCACCTTCTTCTGCATGAAAATTTGACCTTTGTTTCACTCTCTAGTTCTGTTTCCCTGGTGATCTGATAGGAATAAAATGCCAACTATATTTTTAGTTAACCTTGCTTCTGGTAGAAATGACCTCTGATTGGCAAACTGCCTTTGAATTGGGAGAAAAGATCATGAACTATAAATACCAGATGTAGGTAGTACTTCTTGGGCAACATGGTGAAACCCCATATCTACTAAAAATACAAAAATTAGCTGGGCATCATGGCACATGCCTGTAATTCCAGCTGCTTGAGAGGCTGAGGAGGAGAATTGCTTGAACCTGGGAGGCGGAGGTTGTAGTGAACTGAGATTGCACCACTGCCCTCCAGCCTGGGCAACACAGCAAGACTCCATCTCCAAAAAAAAAAAAAAAAAAAGAATTCCCACAGAAAAAAAGTCCAGATGCTGCCCTGTTGGCATACTGTGGTTACTATGCCGTACCTGTCTTCATACACTGGTGGCGACATAGCCCATGGGTGTCCTGTGAGTCTGTATGTTTAGTTGAACCAGAAGTTGGACTGGAAGACCCCTGGTGGATGGGGCAACCTCACTAATTTTCATCTGTAAAGTTAAGATAATGATGAAACATTGGGTACTGCATCCTTCTGGTTCACTGCTATATCTCTACCATTTAACACAGTGCCTGGGACAAGAATTATAAGTTGAACAAGGAATTAATTAATTAATTATAAGTGAATTTATGGAGTTATTGTGAGGATTAAAATAATGTGGGAAGACAGTTTCATACCTGGAACACTGTAATCTTTCATTATAGAGAAAGGAAATGTGGGAGGAGGGGGGATTAGGGAGATATTGGTTAAAGGATACAAGATTTAAGCAAGGAGGAGGATATAAATAATATTATTACTCCAATATTATTCTTCTGGAATATTTTCCAAGACTCCATAGAATTTTTTTTTTTTACAAAAACGAGCTAATACTTTAGTTGCTCCTTCCTAACTTGCTCTTTATTCACTTAACAATGTATCATAGATGTCTTTCCATGTTAATATATACAGACCGACATCATCATTTTAAATTATTTAAATCATCATCATTTAAATTAAGTTGCCGAATACTGCTTTTACATCAGGGACTCTTTCTTGAAATTACATGTGAAATAATGCAATAAACAGATTTGTAAATGTTATAATAAAATATGAGAGCTATTAAACCTTCATTCCTTGTATTTGCTTAATCAAAAATATAAAGTTCCAAGACAGACCAAATGTTACCACAGATAACACTTTGCTCCACTAAAAATGGTATCACTAAAGACCAAATGTTACCCTCACTCCCACCACTAAAAATGGCAACACTTAATTTCTTTCCAAACTATGTCAACATGAATTTTATTTTCTTAGTGTGTGTATACATTAGTTAATAAGTCAACAATTGTTTCTTGGATAGCTACTATGTGTCAAACATAATGTAGTTAATGGGCAGAAAAAGATTACTAGGTCAGAGTCCTCCTAGGTCAACCTGAAATACAAATAATAGCACAATTTAGGTGGACTATAGTTAAGGTAAGTATAAAGTGCTTTAGTCACAGAAGAGGGTCTGGCTAGTTCTGCCTAGGGAAGGTAAAGAGTGTTTCAAGGAAGAAGTGATATTTACACTCAGTCTAGAATATTGGATAAAGGAAACATCAAAGATTTCACTTGTTTGTATATAAATAAAGCATTTGATACAAGGTCGAAATATTAATTACTCCCAGAAAAGAAGTTCCAAACTTACTTTAGAAACCATGGTTCCTAAAACACATGGATTTTAGAGTTGAAGTTGTAGTTTTACTCTAGGTAATGTGGTTATTGCGTCTAATTTGTGTTACTTTAGCTAATGTAGTTACATCTAGTCAGTTACATCTAGCTAGTGTTACTCTAAGTAGTGTGGTTATCACATGGCCACAAATATCCTCAAATCCCAGTTAAGTGACCATCAGTTGCTTGCCATTTTTTGTTTCTTTTTTTGCCTTTGGTTTTAAGGAGAATCATGTGGAAGAATGTAATTGGCTGAGTGCCAACCCAGTGCCAGGAGGAACAACTCTAAATGTCTAACCACTGGTCACGAATTATTACAGTCATCTTTGCAGAGAAAAGCAGGCATTGTTGAGACGGTACTCTAAGAAATGTACAGTTACAGACTTCAGGGTGGCATAGTGTGGTGGCAGAGAAGAGGTTCCCAAGTCAGAAGTTTTGACCATATGTGAGTCCATATATTCTACCACTTAGTAGCTCTTCCATCTTTTGTTTATTCTTTTAGTATCTCTGAAGAAGTTACTTCTCTAAACCTTAGGTTTCCCAAACCTATATCTATTATCTTAGGGTAAAAAGAGATTGATAGTAATACCCACATTACTTCACAAGGTTGCCGTAAGAACTAAAAAATATCTTCAAGAGCCCTTAGCAAATGTTAAAGAACATTAATGAATACTGTTGTGTAACAATTTCAGTCTCAACAGCATTGTCTTTGGGGTCAGTCAGTTCTGGCTTTACATCTCAGCTCCAGCTGGCCCCTAGTGACTTGTCCTTTCTGGGGCTCAATTTCCTCTTCTGTAAAATGGGGATATTTACTTAGATATGTGAGTTTTGGTCTCAAGGAGAACCAGAAGACAGAAAATCAGTGAGGACAAACTTATGGCCCAAAAGGCTGACATTGACCTGGTATACAAAATTCAGCTGAACAAGTTTGTTGTTGTTGTTGTTGTTGTTGTTGTTTGTTTTTGTTTGGTTATTTGAGACGGAGTCTCGTTCTGTTGCCCAGGCTGGAGTGCAGTGGAGTGATCTTGGCTCACTGCAACCTCCACCTCCCAGGTTCAAGAGATTCTCCTGCTTTCAGCCTCCTAAGTAACTGGAACTACAGGCTGTGCCACCACACCTGGCTAATTTTTGTATTTTTAGTAGAGAAGGGGTTTCACCATGTTGGCCAGGCTGGTCTCAAGCTCCTGACTTCAGGTGATCCACCCTCCTTGGCCTCCCAAAGTGCTGAGCCACCACACACGGCCTCTGTTTATTAAAATACTAAAATACTATGATATTGATTGATTTAAAAGTATCTGCTCAACCCTCTCTTATGCCCTCCCTGACATCCACCCTTATTCCTCACTAGAATTCCCCGACCCCAAAATTCCCATGATCTAGCAAGCATAGTGTTAACATCTGGATAAGCAGGGAGACTCCAGGATCCTGCCCCCAGCACTATAGCTGGATTAAATTCCAGTGCTTTGATGGATTCAGTTCTATATTTTGACTATCATCCCTGTCACCACTATAGCAAAATCTGTTTCCAATAGCAAGTCCCCTTGCAGTTGGTGTATTTCCTTGTGCAAAGAACAACTTGTTAAAGAGCTTCTGTGCCACAAACAATAGTTTGATGGCTGGTTGCTAGGACCAGACTGGCCACAGGCCATCCTGACTACAGCTCTCTAATAAGGCTGGCCCAGTGACCACCTTTCTTCTTGGGTTGTTTGTGCCAGCCTGGTACAGAAATCCTGCCCGCACTGCTGGAAGTGTTGGGAACTGTGAGGACAACATAGCAACAGAAATGTGGGTAAAGAAACTGGAGAAAGAGAGAGAGAGAATGAGAGAGAGACAGCGAGACTGAGAGAAGAGAGAATGAAGACATCTATTATCTCTGAGGGGAAAGGGAAGAACAATCAGAAATACTGAAATATAATAGATGAGACGAGCCTGGAGTGCCAGAGGTCTGGTAGGGACCCTATTTAACAATAACAAGAACAAAAACATAGGAATTCCTATTAAAGTGGCATTAAGGAGACAGAAGGGAAGAAATGCAACTTCTGGCTATGTACAAAGGAAAGCTGGATGGAGGAAAGGAGGCAGAATTACTTTTTTTCATGCACCTTCAGTGGTTTACCTTGCAAAAATTCAAATAAACTGAAGGAAATCCAGATAAGGGCAACGAAAGCAATTAAGGTTATAAACAGAGTCCATTAAATTGATTTTCAGAGATTCCATACCATTCAAATAATAACTATTAATTAACGGAATAGTCTTCATGAAAATGGTGGAAATAGAGGAAATTTCAAACAATCATACCCTAGAAGATGTCCTATAAAATATTATACTTTACCAAGCTGGAGGTAGATTAGTTATATATTTTTCTATTTCTCATTTCTCATCCAGGAAGCAGAAATTAGAATTATAAAGACTCACTCTCTCCTTAATATTGATGAACTGTCCTCGATAAGAAATTTGTTAATTTGCCAAACAAGAAGGTTGGATGAAATCTCATTTGCTTTAAGAGTCAAAAATGGCCAGACACGGTGGCTCATGCCTGTAATCCCAACATTTTGGGAGGCTGAAGCAGGGGGATTGCTTGAGCCCAGGATTTTAAGACCAGCATGGGCAACATGATGAGAACCCTGTCTCTACAAAATTACAAAAATTGAAATTAGCTGAGCATGATGGTGCATGCCTGTGGTCCCAGCTACTCGGAAGGCCAAGGCAGAGGACTACTTGAGCCCAGGAGGTCAAGGCTGCTGTGAGCTATGCTTATACCACCACACTCCAGCCTGGGCAACAGAGCAAAACCCTGTCTCAAAAAAAACCAAGAAATTGATCAACCAGGCATGGTGGCTCATGCTTGCAATCCTAACACTTTGGGAGGCTGAGGCGGGAAATCACTTGAGCCCAGGAGTTCAAGACTACCCTGGGCAACATAGTAAGGCCCTATCTCTACAAAAAAAAAAAAAAAAAAGTATTAGCCAGGAGTGCTGGCACGTGCCGGGACGTGCCTGTAGTCCCAGCTACTTGGGAGGCTGAGGTGGGAGGATCACTTCAGCCAAGGAGGTCAAAGTTGCAGTGAGCCGTGATCATGTCACTACACTCCAGCCTGGGCAACAGAACCAGATCCTGTCCCTCAAATAAAAAGAGAAAGGGGAGGGGAGGGGAGGGGAGGAGGAAAAGGAAAGAAAGGAAGAAAGAAAGAGAGAGAGAAAGAAAAGAGAAATTACTCATTTGCATTGTATTGCCCTTAAAACTTAATTTAATAGCGGTGATCTCTAAGTGTGGCACTATATGTGGCGATTATGTTCTAGGTTTATTTGTTTTTGAGACAAGATCTCACTCCATTGACTAGGCTAGAGTGCAGGGGCACAATCATGGCTCACTGTACCCTCAACCTCTTGGGCTCAAACAATCCTCCCACCTCAGCCTCCCAAGTAGCTAGGACTGCAAGCACAGGCCACCACACCAGGCTAATATTTTGTTAATTTTTTTTTTAAAGACAGGATCTCACTATGTTGCCCTGGCTGGTCTCAAACTCCTGGCCTCAAGTGATCCTCCAAACTCAGCTTTCCAAAGCACTGGGATCACAGGCATGAGCCACCTATTTTCTTTCTAAAAATATTTCTCTGGTTTTTTTTCCTCTAAATGTTTTATTCATGAGTATGTATTACCTTTGATATCAGAAAAAAAAATATTTAACTTAGATGTATACACTTCCTTGGTTACATAGTTTAAAATAGTTTTGCTGTGGATTATAAAAAAATTCATTCTATCATGTAAAAATAAACATCACTGACATATAAAAGAGAAAGATATGAGTGTTTGCCTATTTTATCATGCTTTGTGATTCTATAATAATTCTATTTTAATGACAAAGATTCCACATTTTCTTTATTTATTCCAAATTTAAATTATAGAGCCGGGTGTGGTGGCTCATGCCTGTAATCCCAGCATTTCAAGAGGCCGAGGTGGGTGGATCACTTGAGGTCAGGAGTTTGAGATCAACCTGGCCAACATGGTGAACCTCCGTCTCTACTAAAAATACAAAAATTAGCTGGATGTGGTGGCACATGCCTGTAATCACAGCTACTTGGGAGGCTGAGGCAGGAGAATCACTTGAACCTGGGAGGCAGAGGTTGCAGTGAGCCTAGATGGGGCTACTGCACTCCAGCCTGGGCGACAGAGTGAGACGCTGTCCCAAAAAATTTTTAAAAATTAAAATACAGAAGCATTTCACAGAGGGACTATAGGTTATTAGTACTGTGCTACTATAGAAAAAAATATTTTTAGTATCCACCTAATGATCATTTTGATAATTCTAGAATTACCTGCATTGAGCATTTCTTCTTGATGTTAATGCTCTTTTTGTATTAAGAGTACAGACAGTACCTGAGTTGTTCATTAGGGTTGATTCACACTTTTGTTTGGTATGCAATTTGAGCTAAAAGTAATGATCACAGGTGCTTTCAAGCTTCATGCAGTAATTAAAAGAAAATTGCTTAATCTTTTTTTCTCCTTTAATAATAATTTCTTATATAAAAAGTAGAAGGAGGAATATTTAATGCTTAAATTGTTATTATGGAACTTGAGTAATTTACTTTGGAGTACAGTAAAATATTTGAACTTAACTCTTTATTAATTTAAATCCCAGCCACTGTAACAATTCCTTAAAAACACAGCATAAGGCCGGGCGCGGTGGCTCAAGCCTGTAATCCCAGCACTTTGGGAGGCCGAGGCGGGCGGATCATAAGGTCAGGAGATTGAGACCATCCTGGCTAACACCGTGAAACCCCGTCTCTACTAAAAAAATACAAAAAACTAGCCGGGCGTGGTGGTGGGCGCCTGTAGTCCCAGCTACTTGGGAGGCTGAGGCAGGAGAATGGCGTGAACCCGGGGGGCGGAGCTTGCAGTGAGCCGAGATTGCGCCACTGCACTCCAGCCTGGGGCACAGAGCAAGACTCCGTCTCAAAAAAAAAAACAAAACAAAAAAACACAGCATAATGGTTAAGTTCAGAAATATGTCTTACAGGGGCCGGGAGCCCTGACTCATGTCTGTAATCCTAGCTCTTTGGGAGGCCGAGTCGTGCAGATCACTTGAGGTCAGGAGTTCGAGACCAGCCTGGCCAAGATAGTGAAACCCAGTCTCTACTAAAAATACAAATAATTAGCTGGGTGTGGTGGCGCATGCTTGTAATCCCAGCTATTTGGAAGGCTGAGGCAGGAGAATCACTTGAATCCAGGAGGTGGAGGTTGCAGTGAGCCGAGATTGCACCATTGCATTCCAGCCTAGGCAAGAGTGAAACTCTGTCTCCAAAAAAAAAAGGAAAGGAAAAATAAACAAGTCTTGCAAACAATTTGCAGAACTTGACCTTTACAAACCACTGATAGTGTCATTGGTATCATCACTATTATGTCGCTTTCTCTTTCAATTCACAACATTTTTCTTTTCTGGATTAAGATTTAATCATTCTGTAATCCATATCATTTTATCTCACCTTTATCTCAGAAAAGGACCAAATACTAAAATTGGACTAAAGTTGGTAAGTGACAATGCCCAAGTATTAAGGTATAGGACAGACCGGACGCGGTGGCTCATGCCTGTAATCCCAGCACTTTGGGAGGCCGAGGCTGGCAGATCACGAGGTCAGCAGATTGAGACCATTCTGGCTAACACGGTGAAACCCCATCTCTATTAAAAAATACCAAAAAAAAAAAAAAAAATAGCCGGGCATGGTGGCGGGCGCCTGTACTCCCAGTTACTCGGGAGGCTGAGGCAGGAGAATGGCGTGAACCTGGGAGGTGGAGCTTGCAGTGAGCCAAGATCGCGCCACTGCACTCCAGCCTGGGTGACAGAGCGAGACTCCGTCTCACAAAAAAAAAAAAAAAAAAAAGTATAGGACAGTGCTCACTATAATCAGCATATTTACTACACGATAACCCATAAGATCATAAGACTTCCTCTAGTGTCCTGGCATACTTCAAGTAGTATTTTAAAAATTAAATTAAAGCTCAGCCCTCCAGAGAGTTAATTCAAAATCACGCATTGTTAGTTTTCTGCTAAAGAGAGTGGAAGTGTAACCCTGGGTTGATGATTTGAGGCTGGTAAAAGCATGGTTTTACTCTTTACATTTAAGAGTGAGTTTTATACTGAGGAATACGCCCCTCCCCAGTCACAGAATGGAACTATAACTCTCATACAACCGACTTCACAACTTCCTGAGCTCACAGATTTCTCCAGGAGGATCAGGTCAAATAGTTTGCTAGGCACCATACAAAAGGATCCACTGTTGGTGAAAGTATCTTAAAATATAACCCCAACTCAATAGAACAGTATCTTTATTTTCTTATTAAAAAAAAGGTCAGTATATTTGTTTACATCAATGTTTCTGCATAACTAAATTAGATTCTAAATTGAGCAGAATCAAAAATTGCCAAGAGTTGCAAGAAAAATAAAAATCTAATATTGGCAGAAGATATCCTTAAAAAGAGCCAGTTTAGCCATTTATATATATAATACAAGGGTTAGAGGAGTACCAGGATCCCAGACGCCTTCCATTGGCAGAAACTGTCTTTATGGTCCACTTTCCTAAAAGAGGAATGTTTGCGATCAGAGGAATTGGCAGAATCATAGACTATTTATTTATATGTTTATTTATTTGTTTGTTTATTTTGAGATGGAGTCTTGCTTTGTCACCCAGGCTGGAGTACAGTGGCACCATCTCGTCTCAGTACAACCTCTGCCTCCCAGCTTCAAATGATTCTCCTGCCTCAACCTCCAAGTAACTGGGATTACAGGCTCACACCACCACACCCAGTTAACTTTTGTCTTTTAGTAGAGACAGGGTTTCACCATGTTGGCCAGGCTGGTCTCAAACTCCTGACCTCAAGTGATCCTCTCACCTCGGCCTCCCAAAATGCTGGGATCACAGGCGTGAGCCACTGCGCCCGGCCAAATACATATATATTTTTTATTTTTGGTGTATATATTAAATAAATGACACAAGTTATGCTTATAAACTGCATGTTAGAGTTATAATGTGTTTAGGAAATGAACTCCATAGTCAATTTCCAAATTTAAGGAGTTCTTTGTACTGGAAATGGTAATAAATATAATTGAAATTATAATAAACTTTAAAAATGATGTACTTTTGTTTTAATTGAATTGTAAGATCTTGATGTATTTTGATTTTTGGAAGACATTTTACAGTCTCACATGATGTTCTCACGAACTAGATGGAAAAATAAAAATGTGGACTTGATAATGGCAGTTGGAGAGTGCTAACAGTAATGAACTAATGTCAAGGTGAAAGCAGGTCTCTGAAGTACTCCACGGGATTCTGCTTGTGACCCTATGGGTTTCAAATACTTTTTTTTTTTTTGAGATGGAGTCTCGCTTTGTCGCCCAGGCTGAAGTGCAGTGGCACGATCTTGGCTCACTGCCATCTCCATCTCCCCCCAGGTTCAAGTGATTCTCCTGCCTCAGCCTCACAAGTAGTTGGGATTACAGGCTTACCACAATGCCCACCTAATTTTTGTATTTTTAGTAGAGACAGGGTTTTGCCATGTTGGTCAGGCTCGTCTTGAACTCCTGACCTCCAGTGATCCGCCCACCACGACCTCCTAAATACTTCTTCGACTAGTAAGTTGAAAAGCTAAGACTAGAGTGTTGCTAATAAGAAGGATAGAAAGAAAGGCATATTACCAATGGCACACATAAGTGTGTGGAATGAACTTCTAAGAATGGTGACAGAAATCATGAGTTCCAAATGAGTAGAACCTTGCAAATACTAGAAACACCCAAGCAGACTTTTACAATTCTGTTCTGACCAAAAATGACTCTACTGAGAGGAGTGAGAAGGAACCATGAGAAAGTGACACTGATGATCTAAATCATCATCTACCATAGCACATCCATAGATAATGTGTGAAATATGTAAATTAAGCAACAGCAATTTATCTAGAGTCATAACAATGGTAATTATCAAAACAGTTGAACTGCTCTTCAGAACCATTTTAATTTTAATTTTTTTTTTTTTTTTTTTTTTTTTTGAGAAGGAGCCTCTCTCTGTTGCCCAGGCTGGAGTGCCGTGGCATGATCTCGGCTCACTGCAACCTTTGCCTCCCAGGTTCAAGGGATTATCCTGCCTCAGCCTCCCGAGTAGCTGGGACTATGGCCCCCACTACCACGTCCAGTTAATTTTTGTATTTTTAGTAGAGACGAGGTTTCACCATTTTAGCCAGGATGGTCTTGATCTCTTGGCCTCATGATCTGCCCGCCTCGGTTCCCAAAGTGCTGGGATTACAGGTGTGAGCCACTGCGCCCAGCCAGAATTTTAACTTTTAATACACGTGCATTGATTAATTTGACAAAAATATTTTAAAAGTTAAATTTAGATATTAACCCTCTCCTCTCAAAACAATTATTTTTAAAGCAAAAACCAGAAGTCCTTTTCTACTAAAAAAGGACCAGTAATTTGGAAAATGTGAAATTCCAGGTGTGGGGAAGAAATGTACAAGATGATCTTAAAATATCTTATCATACCCGATAGGAAGGATGGTGTCAGGAAATTAGGGTCATGACCAAGGGATGGAGGAGCCAACTCAAATAGGCTCCCACCGGCTAAAGCTGGAACGATCAAGCACCAAAATGAATAATGATGGTAATGGACTGAAATATCTAAAATCTATTTAAATTCATTTGTTCATAATGATACCTAGAAACAACACTCATTCATCACTTCAGGGGACATTAAAGAACCAACTCACATTATTTTGAAAACTGATAAAGGGAGTCAAGTATTTATCTGCCTATTCTGCACAATAGAGTATAGGTGACATTTTTCTTTATAGAATTATTTCAGCTAATAAATGAAGAAGGAATGACAGAATTATAATGTCTTCATTGCCACCCCTAATGAATCAGTGGATCCGAGATAGGAGGTGGGACTCGATTCCAGAGGTAAAGCTTGGACACTGGACCGAATTGAGTACTAGCTAAAACAGGGATGAGGTGGAAGCAACTTTCCATAAGACACACCTACCAATGTGCCATGTCAGTTTACCATTGCCATGGCAACACCCTGGCGTTACTGCCCTTTTCCATGGCAATGAGCTGACAACCCAGAAATTACTACCCTTTTCCTGGAAATTTCTGCATAAACCACCCCTTAATCTATATGTAATTAAAAGTAGGTATGAAGGCCAGGGGCAGTGGCTCATGGCTGTAATTCCAGCACTTTGGAAGGCTGAGGTGGGTGGATTGCTTGAGGTCAGGAGTTTGAGACCAGCCTGGCCAACATGGTGAAATTCTATCTCTATCAAAAATACAAAAATTAGCTGGGTGTGGTGGTGGGCAACTGTAATCCCAGCTACTTGAGAGGCTGAGGAAGGACAATCACTTGAACCCAGGAGGCAGAGGTTGCAGTGAGCCAAGATGGCACCACTGCACTCCAGCCTGGGTGACAGAGTGAGGCTCTGTCTCAAAAACAAAACAAAAAAAAAAAACAAAAACAACAAAAAAAGTAGGTATGAATATGACTGCAGAGCTGCCCTGCACTGCTACTCAGCACACTGCCTGAGGGATAGCCCTGCTCTTCAGGAGCAGTTACAAAGCTGTAACACTGCTGAAGCTCTTAACACTGCTGCTTCAATGAAGCTGTTTTCTTCCACCCTACCACCAGCTCACCCTTGAATTCTTTCCTGAGCAAAGCCAAGAACCCTCACAGGCTAAGCCCCACTGTAGGGCTTGTCTGCCCTACATCAGACCTAAGCAAGCTCATCAGTGGCTTCTAGTTTCACAAAGCAGAGACAATAAATTATGCACCTCCTGATGGAAAACGTAGTACTTTCTATGAGACAGTCTTGTCAAATAAGTTACATTAAGTTTGATCAACCCTCTAAGTCTGCCTACCAATTTACAGAAAATGGTGTTGCAATCAGCAAAATAATGACTAAGAGTAACTCTACAGGACAAATAAATTAATTGATGCATGCATATGTTCATTGCAGCACTATTTCACAATAGCAAAGACATAACATCAACCTAAATGCTTATCAGTGATAGAATGGATAAAGAAAATGTAGTACATATATACCATGGAATACTAGAGATCATACCCTTTGCAGGGACTTGGATAGAATTAGAAGCCATTATCCTCAGCAAACTAAAGCAGGAACAGAAAACCAAATACCACATGTTCTTACTCATAAGTGGGAGCTGAATGATGATGTTGCAGGACTTTTCCCTAGTTCAGCTAAAGACGGAGTTCTTTGTCCCACAGCCATGAAAATCCAGGCTCACAGACAATTTGAATGCTGAATAAGACAGGGCTTTATTGGGTGAAAAAGGAAGAAAAGAAGGAAACAGGGACCCTTGCAAGGCCAGAGTCCCTGCTAGAGTGCTTCCCACCGGCAGTTCCACCCCAGTGTGCAGGCTGGTTGGTGTTTTTCCAGGGACCCTCTCCTACCAGCTGTCTCAGTGAAAACACATGGACACGTGGGAGGGAACACCACACACACTGGGGCCTGTCAGAGGGTGGGTTGTGGAGGGAGAAAGAGCATCAGGAAGAATAGCTAATGGATGCCAGGCTTAATACCTAGGTGATGGGATGATCTGTGCAGCAAACCACCATGGCAGACATTTACCTATGTACCAAACCTGCACATCCTGCACATGTGCCCCTCAACTTAAAATAAAAATGGAAGAAAAAAAAAACTTAAAGATCAAAAAAGACTTAAGAGGCAGGGCATGGTGGCTGACACCTGTAAGTTCAACATTTTGGGAGGCCAAGGCGGGAAGATCACTTGCACCCAGGAATTGAAGACTAGCCTGGGCAACGTAATGGGACCCTGTCTCTATTTTTTTTATATATATATTTTTTAAAAGAGTTTTTTAAAGGCAAGAAATATGCCACTCAGTTGCAATGTGTTCATCACATTTGGATACCAATTCAAATAAACAAACTTAAAAAAAAAAAAAGAAAAAAACAAACTTACAAGGCAATTGGGCAAATGTAGATACTGACTGATGATGTTAAGGAATTACTATTAATGCTTTTAGGTGGATATGGTATTATAGTTACGTTATTTTAGAAGATTTTCTTTTATAGGTACATATTAAAATATTTACAGATGAAATATATGTTATCTTAAGATTTGCTTCAAAATAAACTGGATGGCTGGCTGGGGGAAATCAGTGTGGGTATAAATAGACTTGACTATCAGTTGATAATGGATACTTAAATTGGCTGATAGATACCATGGGGTTGATTATATTACTTATTTTATTTTATTTTATTTTTATTTTGTTTTATTTTGAGACAGAGTCTTACTCTGTTGCCAGGTTGGAGCGCAGTGGCACAATCTCAGCTCATTGCAACCTCCGTCTCCCGGGTTCAAGCAATTCCCCTGCCTCAGCCTCCCGAGTAGCTGGGACTACAGGCACCTGCCACCACACTTGGCTAATGTTTTGTATTTTAGTAGAGCCAGGGTTTCACCATGTTGGCCGGGATGGTCTCTGTCTCCTGGAATGATCTGCCCACCTCGGCCTCCCAAAGTGCTGGGATTATAGGCGTGAGCCACTGCACCTGGACTACTTTCATATATTTGAAATATTCTATTACAAAAAGGAAAAGTAGGCCAGGCATGGTGGCTCACACCTATAATCCCAGCACTGTGGGCAGTCGAGCAGGGGCAGATCACTTGAGGTCAGAAGTTTGAAACCAGCCTGGCCAACATGGTGAAAACCCATCTCTATCAAAAAAAAAAATTAGCCGAGCATGGTGGCATGCACCTGTCTGAGAGGCTGTGGTGGGAGAATCCTTTGGAACTAAGAGGCAGAGGTTGCAGTGAGCTGAGATGGGACCACTGCACTCCAGACTGGGTGATAGAGTGAGACCCTATCAAAAGAAAGGAAAGAAGGAAGAAAGAAAAGAAAGGAAGGAAGGAAGGAAGGAAGGAAGGAAGGAAGGAAGGAAGGAAGGAAGGAAGGAAGGAAGGAAGGAGAAAGAAAAGAAAGAAAGAAAGAAGGAAAGAAAGAAAGAAAGAAAGAAAGAAAGAAAGAAAGAAAGAAAGAAAGAAAGAAAGAAAGAGGAGAAAGAAAGAAAAGAAAGGGGAAGGAAGGAAGGAAGGAAGGGGAAGGGAAGGGGAAAGGAAGGGAAGGGAAGAAAAAATAGATGGAATAGGGCAAGACCTGTACATTAGTGAGAGGGAGTGGGATATTTCTATACTTGTCTGGTTTTTGTTGAGAATTGTAGTAACTTTCCCTGCCCCCAAAACGGCAACAGAAAGATTTCTAGTGTCACATGCTGTGGCAGAACATTAACACATATCATGAAAACATGGAGTCCATCTTTTCTCCCTTTGTATCGATGAGCTTGTAACTACAACCAATAAAGATTAATGAAAGTAATATTACACCATTTCCAAGGCTAAATCACACACACACACGAAAGATATAGGTCTGGCTCTCTCAGTGTGCTCGCCACCATGAAGAGAGCACACAACATGGAGAGGCCACATGTAGGTATTCTGCCCATTAGTTGCAGCTGAGGTCTCAGCCAACAGCTGGCATCAACTGCCTGACATGCGAGTGAGCAAGTCTTCAGATGATTCCAGTCCCCAGCCTTGGAGTTTTACAACTAAGGCCCCGGTATCATGGATGAGACACAAGCTATCTCCATTGTATCCTGTCCAAATTCTTGATCCACAGAATCTTGGAGCATAATAAATGGATTTTATATGACACTAAGTTTTGGGGTAATTTGTTCCACAGCCAAAGTAACTGTAACAAGGGTACTTATATTCAGAATTGAAAAGGTAGAATGCACTTTTCTCAGCAAGCACAGATGAAGTTTTTCAGCGATTCCTAGGGATTTGGCATTTTCTCCTGCCTTCAGTTGCATAGCTCAGCTGTGACAGCTAATCCTTTTGCATATAATTTAGTAATAAAGTTTAATCTGCTTTGGCACATCTTTGTTTCTTTAGGACCTTGACTGTTGCTTTGAAGGGAAATAGGAAGTTGTGGTCCTTCTTCTTACAAATGAATATTTGCTTCATCAATATGAAATCTACACTCTACTGCTCTGTTCTACGCCTTCCAAAGCACCTAAAAGTCTTCTGTTTTAATGCCAAATCTCAACATAATCTTTTTGAACGTTGCATATATCAATTAAACTTGACACATGTAGGACCAATAATGCACATAACTTAACTGAAGTTATGAAAGTATGAACAGCTGTGACAGAAAATCCAGGCAGACAAAAAAAGTATTCCCTCACTACATCTACATGCAAAATTAAGACTACAGAGAAAAGCATTCTAAACAAAATTTTTAAAAATTTGCAAAAAAAAAAAAAATTTTTTTTAATCATTCCACAAAGAAAAATCTCAATTTATTTGAGAAATGGTAGCTTTGACTAGAAGCAATGAACTACAAAATGATGACCAAAAGATAGCTTAGTCACACTTTTTATAAAATTACAAGTCTCCTAATTAATAGCAAAATTGAAATTGAACTGACATATTAAGCACTTATCATGATGATAATACTACATAGTAAAAATTATGGAATAGGGCTAATGCCAGATGCAGAGGAAAATATACAACTTTACGTGTTTTTAATAAACAAGAAATGGCCGGGCACAGTGGCTCACGCTTGTAATCCCAGCACTTTGGGAGGCCAAGGCGGGCAGATCACGATGTCAGGAGATCGAGACTATCCTGGCTAACACAGTGAAACTCCATCTCTACTAAAAATACAAAAAATTAGCCAGGCATGGTGGCGGGCACCTGTAGTCCCAGCTACTCGGGAGGCCGAGGCAGGAAAATGGCATGAACCCAGGAGGCAAAGCTTGCAGTGAGCCAAGATCGCGCCACTGCACTCCAGCCTGGGCGACAGAGCAAGACTCTGACTCAAAAACAAAAACAAAAACAAAAAAAAAAAAAAAGGAAAAAAAATTAACTCTAGCAAAATAAACATAGGACAAAAGGATTAGTAAACATAGAAACAGAAATCAATGTAATGAATTAGAGAACAAAGTCATTTATTTCATAAACAAAAACGAGATAATTCTTTAATTCTTTAAAATGCCCCCAATAATGGGGACAAAACTCTAGCTGCTACTCACACAATAGGTGCATTTGGTTGTTGCCAGGTGAGCCTCCAATGCCCATAACCAAGGAGGATTTAACAAGGGGATTTTATTGCTTGCAACAAGTAAGGAGGACACCAAAGGTAGTGCCCCAAAGCAGTGCCCCCACAAACAGGCGTGAAAACCGAGCATGTCTTGGGCTGGTCAGCTGAATCACTGTGTGTAGAGAGGGAGTCCTGGCCGCACAGGCGCAGTGGCAGATTATGTTTCTACATATGTCACATGTATAAAAAATAGAGAATAAGCTCCTCCCTGGGCCAGGTTTTTAAAATGATAACAATGAGAGTTCGCCAAAGTTCATCTCCTACTCAACCATCTCTGGATCCAACTGTTTTCTGTTTTTCTGAGGCTGAGCTTCTTCCAGGAACTTTTTGAAACAACTCAAAGTGCAACAGTTGCGAGTGGGCACTTTTTCAGTGTGTACTGGAAAACCCAGGGCCCCTGAGTTACATACCAGTCTATCACAATTTTTAAAAAATAACCAATGGGTAACATTGAGAATTTAAAAATAAAACCACAGATTGAAAGAAATGTAAGCAATTATGAGACAGTGCTATATTCAACTTTATGTGAATATATTAAAATCTAGATGAAATAAAGACATTTTCCAGAAAATATAAATCAGCTCCTCCTGTAGGGTATTACAGGTCACACTCATATCAATGTGGTAGGAGCCTTGACTAGACCTATAACTATGGAACAAATTGAAAATGTCAAAGATAAGCCTCTCCAAAGACACTACACTCAGATGGTTTTACTAGGAAATTCTATACAATAAAACCATCATAAATTTTTTTCTATTATGTAAATTATTTTTAAAAAAGAAGATCTTTAAATATCATTCTAAAATGTCTTAATAAGAATCCAGAAGAATAAAACAGGCAGATATCATTTATAAACACCAATATAAGGTTTCTAAATAAAATTTTAGCAAATTGAAAAGCATGAAATTTAATCAAGTAGGATTTTTAACCAGAAATATTAAGATAATTCAACATTAAGAATACATTTTTATAGCTTAATCTCAATAAAATAGCACCATATCACTTTCTACCTACTTATCCTGCTTCAGTTTTCTTCATGGTACTTGCTGTGATTTGAGTGTTTGTGTCCTCTCCAAAATTCATGTTGAAACTTAATGCCCAATATAACATTATTAATAGGTGAGGCCTTCAGGAGGTGATTAAGCCATGAGGGTGGTGCCCCCTGTATAGGACTAGGTGCCCTTATAAAAGGGCTTGAGGGACGAAGTTTGTTCCTTCTGCCCTTCCACCCTCTGCCAGGGAAGCACACAGGCTTTGACTTTCTTTTTGATTTCTGTAACTGCAGTGCAGAGGACAGTGCCTGGCACCATCTGCTTAGTAAATGCTGATTAAGTGAATTTTATTAATATGCTAAGAAGAAAAAATATAAATAATTGTAATACATGCTGAAAATAGAGTGATAAAATTCAACATTTGTTTCTGATTCTAAAAGTTAGTAAATGGAGAACATTTAATTGAAATTATTAGCAAAATGTATATATAATAGCAAACCACAACAGGCATCCATATTAAAATCAGAAACAAAAAAAAAAGAATACTTGCCATGACCACAATTCATTACATTGTTCTGGAAGTTTTACCCAATAAAATAAAAGGAAATGGGTTACATGAAAGAACTTACAAAATTATTATTTACAGATGATAATGTGTCAACTTAGTATACTCAAGAGAACATTTAAAAAACAATGGGTTAGAGTCACATGACATCTTTTTAAAAATAAATAAATAAATTTAAAAAATAAAAAACAGGCTGGGCACAGTGGCTCACGCCTGTAATCCCAGCACTTTGGGAGGCCGAGGCAGGCAGATCACCTGAGGTCAGGAGTTCGAGACCAGTTGGCCAACATGGTGAAACCCCATCTCTACTAAAAATACAAAAATTATCTGGGCATGGTGGCAGGTGCCTGTAATCCCAGATGCTAGGGAGGGTGAGGCAGGAGAATCACTTGAACCTGGGAGGTGGAGGTTGCAGTGAGCCGAGATCAGGCCATTGCACTCCAGCCTGGGTGACAAGAGCGAGACTCTGTCTCAAAATAAATAAATAAAAATAAAAATAAAAAACAATGGGAAGCCATTAAAAGGTACTAAACAGCGCCAAGGCGACACAAGCAGATTTGGCTCTACTCATATATGAAGAATGGAGAGGAGGAGAAAAGCCTGGATACTACTACAATTGTCCTCATGAGAATTGAGACTAACTCACAATAGCAGGTGCTGAAAGAAATGAATTGGAGAGATATTGTAGAGGTGAAATTCACTGGAAGTTGATGGTAAATTGGTTACTTGGGGTAAGACAGTAGGAGGTATCTCAGATACCTCCTGCGTGGGGTTATAAATATGAGAGTTCTGGGAAAGAGAGCCGGAGACTCATTATACAGAATGTAGACTTTTCTAATACTCCTGTTTTCAGCCTTGTTCTTCACCGATATTCTTTAATGTGTCTGTGTCTCAAAGTCTGAAGTCTCCTTGGTTTAATTTCTTCAGGGAATAAGCCTCCCATCTCCAGTGGGGTCAGGGGATGGGCTATCCGCCTGGCTGCACAGGACAGGGGTTAGGACTGCTCTTTTTATAGACTCCTAATCAATACCCATATATAGCCAGGCGTGGTGGTGGGCACTTGTAGTCCCAGCTACTCGGGAGGCTGAGGCAGGAGAATCACTTGAACCTTGGAGGCGGAGACTGCAGTGAGCCGAGATCATGCCACTGCGCTTCAGCCTGGGCGAGAGAGAGAGACTCCGTCTCAAAAAAAAAAAAGAAATTAATGCAAATTATGAAGCACACATTTAAGATATCCCTTATCCATACAGATAAGAATAAATATGAGATAAATTGATTAAATTGTGTTTTTTCTTTTGTGCTTTAGGCATTAGGATTTTTGTCTTCTTATGGAATAGGAATGGAATATGATCAAGCTAAGGTAAAGGTCATTCTGTTTTATTCTGGAACAAAATTGATTTCTTTAAAATGGACATTGAATAAAATCTACTCATTAATTAAAGGGGTTCACTCTAGTGTAGTAGTTGAAAGCACCAGCTTAATAGTCAAAGAAATGTAGTGTTCTTATGCTATAAGTTTCTTAAAGCCTCATAAGTCAACTTCTTCATTGAAGATAGATAGTATCTGCTTCATAGGGAAATTATGATGATTAAATGAAATATCTTATACAATGCCCTTATCACAGACTCCAGAGATTAGTAAACCCCTAATAAACGGCAGCCATCTTTACAAAGGAGAGTGAAATTTGAAATTTATTTCGGAGTACCTCAATGGGTCATTGTGGGACTAGGAATAAAAAAGGAATCGTGGTTTGAGTTTCAAATTTAAATGGCCAACCTGGTTTGGGGGGTTTTTTGTTTGTTTGTTTTTACTTTAGGCACTGATATATTACACCTTTGGAAGTGCTGGAGGAAGCATCATGTCCCAGATGATTTTGGTTTGTAAACAGAATATTCTCGGGACCAAATTTGTATGCCATAAATACAGCATTGTCTTGAATATTAAGATGCATCTGTTGGTGTTTTAGGGGTACAGATATTTGTCAGGAATCAATGTTCTACAGAATTGTGAAGTTGCCCTAAGTTATTACAAGAAAGTGGCAGATCATAGTAAGTAATCCACATAACTTATTTAAAAATAAACAGCTGCCAAGGAATTAGAAAAATGAATCAGTAACAGTTCAATTGACATAAACTTATGAAAATATCAAAAGTGTATGTTCTTAACATGTTGTAATACAATTCTTTTAATATAATACAGAGTTTCTGTTTCCTTAATAGCTACTTTCCAAATAATTTTAAAAGATTATACTCAGTTTTTATTTTCGTTAATATGTATCCCCAAACAATTCTGTTTTACTTGCTTTTGTGATGTTCTTTCCTTTGCTGAGGATTTGAATGTAACACCAATAAATATTAAGCAGTTACCATAAATATAACATTTAGAATATGGGATGACTGCCAAAAATTCCTAAAGGAATGAATGTAAGGTACATACATTGGAGGTATCTATCACCACATATGAGAACAATTCAAGCAACCATTAGTCTAAATGTAATCAGAATAACATCTAAACACACATCTTTGGCACTATGAGGATCTGAGAAAAGAAAGAAGGAGGAAAAAAAATAGTTTTGAATTTAAGATGCTATATATAACAAGATCATTTCATGTGCTTAGTGAAATTTGAATTACTATATATATTTCAAACTGCACACTTTGTTAGGTGTATTCAAGCATATTTATATTTATTTTCAGACTATCCATAGGAAGTAATTAAAGAGCAGTGATTATACCTGTATTATAGTCTTAGTCCCAGAAAAAAATTATGGATAGAGTGAGTTGTCTGCTCCTAAAATATCCCCTTTCCGTGAGTCTTTTTGGTCAAGATCTTCTGTAGAGTCTGATATAAGTTGATACAATACTTGCATAGGTTGCAAAGAAGAACTAGAGAACCCAATAAACAAAAATCTGCACTTTTTTTTTTTTTTTTTTTTTTGAGACAGCGTATCCCTCTGTCATCCATGTTGGAGCACAGTGGCTTGATCTCTGCTCACTGCAGCCTCCGCCTCCTGGGTTCAAGCAATTCTTATGCCTCAGCTTCCCAGGTATCTGGCATTACAGGCTTGCACCACCATACCTGGCTAATTTTTGTATTTTTAGTAGAGACAGGGTTTCACCATGTTGGCCAGGCTGGTCTCGAACTCCTAACCTCAAGTGATCTGCCCGCCTCTGCCTCCCAAAGGGCTGGGATTACAGACACGAGCAACCGTGCCTGGCCCAAAATCTGCAAATTTCTATTTTTCATGGATCTTCTGTCTCTATTAGTTGAACAGATTTCTGCACAATTTAAGAAAATAAGCTAACGGTGTTTTCTCTAAATTGACTGTTATCTCTTGCAGCCTCTGTTTTCTAGCTATTCTCTGGCTTGTTTTTATTCACAGTTGCTGACACATTTGAAAAAAGTGAAGGTGTTCCAGTGGAAAAAGTGAGACTAACAGAAAGACCTGAAAATCTGAGTTCTAACAGTGAGATTTTGGATTGGGACATATACCAATACTATAAATTTTTGGCAGAAAGAGGAGATGTTCAGATACAAGTAATGTATACAGATGAGATTGAGTTTTTAGAACATGAAAATTACAAGGGCCTTAATTCTTTCTGAGTCCTGGAGGGATGAACAACACCCTATCCTAAATAGGAAAGGGGAGAGACATGCCCTCCTTTCGCCCTACTCCTGTTTTGTTCCCTGCTACTTGCAGTTCCTGTAGCCCACTGGAGAACTAGTTGCCATAATAATAGCAATGTTTTTGCATTTATTCCTTAAAAATTAATTTTTTTTTTTTTTTTTGAGACGGAGTCTCGCTCTGTCACCCAGTCTGCAGTGCAGTGGCGCGATCTCCGCTCACTGCAAGCTCTGCCTCCCGGGTTTACGCCATTCTCCTGCCTCAGCCTCCCGAGTAGCTGGGACTACAGGCACTCACCACCGTGCCTGGCTAATTATTGTATTTTTAGTAGAGACGGGGTTTCACTGTGTTAGCCAGGATGGTCTAGATCTCCTGACCTCGTGATCTGCCCACCTCGGCCTCCCAGAGTGTTGGGATTACAGGTGTGAGCCACTGCGCCCGGCCCCAATGTTGGTTTTAATATGAATAAACTACAATCCAGAAAGGTTCTGTCTTTGGGAATGGGACAGTATTTGCACAATCTTTGAGGGTCAAGAGCTAAAGCCCCTAGGTTTACGTGCCTGGGTGATTCTGTACCCCAGCAGGCCGGCTTCCAGCCACTAAGGAAGCCATATGTCCAGCAGCAACCAATTACCCAATAAATGATATAGTCTGGAATGTTTCCCTGAATTTTTCAGGACATTTCAAATGCGTCCAACAATCAACATACTACCGTAGAATCACCACATAAATGTTTTATTTATTTAAAGTAATACTGCTGCTAAAATCATTTCCAAACTCATCGTTCCTAGGTCTCTCTTGGACAATTACATCTAATTGGGAGGAAAGGTCTGGATCAGGATTACCACGTAAGTCAATCTCAAGATCCAGTCACATGGGGTGGGGAAGGTAATAGTGAGGGAGGCTGGCAGGGAAGTGAAAGCGGACAGAAGGAGAGGTGGAAGAGTTGCTCAGAAAGCCCACTGATGCTTTCTTGGTCAACTATGCTTCCCAGCTTCTTAGGAAGAACTAAGTTCTCCAGAGGGAGCACTTGCCCACCTGCCTTCAAGAACAAAGGGGAAGGGACTTCTGAGGAGCAATCGAGGCAGGGGAGTATCCATGTTCCAGCAGAACCTAGTCTCTGCCCACTCACACACACTTTGGGCCAGGATTAGGAGAGAGAATATCCACACCTGCCAGCCTGAACCCAAGGCCAGCCGCAGAGTCCACCTGGGGATCACTGCTAAGGAGCCTGAGAAGCAACTTCACCTCCATTTGGCTAAATCAGAAGACAGACTGCTTTTAATATAATTAAAAATATATTAAACATCCTTATACATTTGCAAAGCTCCTTTCAATCATTTTGCTTAACCTTACCTTATCTCAGTGAGGTTAAAAGGTTAATTAACCGGCCAGGCACAGTGACTCACGCCTGTAATCCCAGCACTTTGGGAGGCTGAGGCGGGTGGATTACGAGGTCAGGAGAATTGAGTCCATCCTGGCAAACATGGTGAAACCTGTCTCTACTAAAATTACAAAAAATTAGCCGGGTGTGGTGGCACATGCCTGTAAACCCAGCTACTCGAGAGGCTGAGGCAGGAGAATCACTTGCACCCAGGAGACAGAGGTTGCAGTGAGCCCAGATCATGCCACTGCACTCCAGCCTGGGCGACAGGGCAAGACTCCATAAAAAAACAAAACAAAACAAAAAACAAAGAAAAAAAAGAAAAAGAAAAAAAAGTTAATTAACCATTCAAATTTATAGTGAAGAAAAAAGCAAATGAACAAATGAACTTGACCTACACAGGATCCTCCTCTGTAAGATGCCAGGGTCATGGGATCTTGCTTAGATTCTGATAGTGGTGTCAAGGCCCTACATCACCACAGACCTGGGAAGTAACTGGATTTTTTTTTTTAAAGATGATTTTGCTGGTCTTTTCATTTATAGGAGCCACATGCTCCTTGTCTCAAAGGAACACATAACCTATTTCAACATAGTCCCAATGGCTAAGTGATAGAAACAACTACTTTATAAGGCTATTACCTAAAAAAGTGATCTGTTATTACTTTGCATTTCATTTTGTGTTATTTTATGAATGTGTCTTTGGTGCTATAATTTGTATTTTATATGAAGTCCAGTAAACATCAGGTAAATGTCGAAGTCATTTCATAAAATGTGATAAAATAGGTAGGAATTTAAATAAGCATATTCACCCCAAGACAGCTCAGTTGAAGATCCATAGATTTTTCTTTCATCTTAATCATAACCAAAGTTTTAGCTTCTTAGATGGGAATATCTGGATTCATAATATTACTCTGTCAGATTTCAGCCTGCAATGAGTTTCTCATGTTAATTGTAGAATGTGTAACTAGGAAGGCTTCCTCATTTTCCATAAACATGAAATTTGGACGTGAGGGCACCCTAGCTTCAGCTGTAGGGAAGACAAACCAATCTTTGTACAGTGCAATAAAATCCCACAAAGTTGGTACTTCAGTCAGCTCCAGCCACTGTGGTCACCAGATGGCAGCTACAGCTGCCTCCAGGTGAGGATGAAGTGCAATCCCAGGGCAGGATCCTAGAGCTGTTGTGTAGCAGCCAGGCAACTGAGTGTCACCCAGGAGCCCAGCCAGGATCTCCTGTGGGCTCATTCACAAGGTTTTATTACATCTGTTTTACAAATAAGCAGCAGAGGCTGGAGACATAAAATAAATTGCTTCAAGGCTCACAACTGGGAAGTAAGATTGTTTAAGAAGCAGAATTTGAACTCAGGCCTTCAGAAATCAAAACCTGAGCTCTTTCCATTAAACTTCATTTGACCCAGGCCAAAACAAAAAACAGCCTCTAAAATCTGTTCCCTCATTTATAAAGCAAGAAGAAGAAATGACATGATCTCTCAGTTTCCTTCAGCTCTTTCTGATAGTGGGTTGGGCCTTCTGCTTCCAGATATCCCAAGAAGACGAGTTTAATTCCAGAACCATCCTTGTGGTTCAGGTACTCTCTGGGGTAAACACAGGCTGGTCCTTTTTTCTTCTCTCAGCCTAATGAACCTGAACTTGAATGGAGGACTCCAGTTGAAATATCAAACCTTACGACAAATTGACTTATCTATCAGTTATCTTTGTCTGCATTTTAAACAGTCCCAAACTTAGGTGGTTTTCAATAATAACCATTTATTTAATTCATGATTTTGACAGGTCAGCAATTTTGGTTAGCCTCAGCTGAGCAATTCTGATCTGGGCCAGGCTCAGCTAATCTTCGCTGGGCTTGCTCATGCATCTGCAGTTCTCTGGAACATTAGCTAGAGCTGGCTGGTTTATGATGGCTTCCTCTGTGACTGCTAGAATGACTGGGGTCCCTCTCCATGTGGTCTCATGCTCCAGCCAACTGGCCCAAGCTTTCCACATGGCAGTCAAAGGTTCGAAGAACACCAGAGCAGAAGTCTCTTGAGGCCTGAGCTCAGAACTGACAAATCACTTCTGCCACATTCTTTTGGCCAAAGCAAATCACAAGGCCAGCAAGCTTGGAGAGGTAGGGAAATGGGCTTCTCCTCTCAATGAGCAGAGCTGCAAAGTACTGCGGTCATTCTTGTAACATACCATAGTGTAGCTGTGCCAGAATCAACTTGGAAGGCAGGGGAGATGCATAAGGGAGAGGGAAGATACAAAGATAAATCCAGTTTCCAAAAGGCTATTACTGCAGCTCTTTTCATGCCTCACTTCTCATCTTTCCAAGTCTCACCTCCTCAGAGAGGATAATGTTTTCTTTTCTTTTTATTTTATTTTCTTTTTTAATTGACTCATAATAATTGTACATATTTATGGGATACACTGTGATGTTTTGATCATTACATAATGTATTCATTATGTAATATATACATATGTATGCAAATGTGACATATACATTATGTAATTATCAAACCAGGGTAATCTGCAAATCCATCACCACAAACACTTGTCATTTCTTTGTCATATTCTATTCAAAATCCTCTCTTCTAGTTATTTTGAAATATACAATACCTTATTCTTAACTACAGTCCTCAGCCTGAAGACCACCACTTGAGCCAGTATGCTAATATTTCAGTCCACCAAAGAGAATTATTAGTACAAGACTCTCCTTAAATATGATGCTCCAGGCCGGGCGCGGTGGCTCAAGCCTGTAATCCCAGCACTTTGGGAGGCCGAGACGGGCGGATCACAAGGTCAGGAGATCGAGACCATCCTGGCTAACACGGCGAAACCCCGTCTCTACTAAAAACACAAAAAATTAGCCGGGCGAGGTGGCGGCGCCTGTGGTCCCAGCTACTCGGGAGGCTGAGGCAGGAGAATGGCGGGAACCCGGGAGGCGGAGCTTGCAGTGAGCTGAGATCTGGCCACTGCACTCCAGCCTGGGCGACAGAGCGAGACTCCGTCTCAAAAAAAAAAATAAATAAATAAAATATGATGCTCCAGTCCACTTCTCAGAAAATGAAATTTCAAAATACCTGGAAATAACTAGCTGGCCTTTCTTTTCCTTCCTCATTGTTTGGTTGAACTAATCTCTCTCATGAGTTGTCATCACAGAAAACATTTTTACCCTCCCCCTGACCAAATTCTTAATTATTGAAAAATACTGTATATGCAATTCTTGATTACATTATCTTGAAATTTCTACACATAGATTTTAATTTTATTTGCGTTTCTAAATATATGCAGGCTCAGAGTAAATTGGATTAGGAAAGCGGGATGTTTGGGTGAATATTATTAAAATGGATAAAGCGTAATTAAATTAAACCTAGCAGAAGAATAATATCAAATTTGTAAGGGCAACTGCTTTGTCTATCCTGCTACCCATTAAAAAATTTTTAAAAAGAGCTAATACCATCTCTTCTCAGGATGATCTACAGAGCCAGAGACGAAAGAAGTATTCAGGCCAGGCACGGTGGCTCATGCCTATAATCCCAGCACTTTGGGAAGCTGAGGTGGGCGGATCACAAGGTCAAGAGATTGAAACCATCTTGGCCAACATGGTGAAACCCCGTCTCTTCTAAAAATACAAAAATTAGCTGGGCATAGTGGCGCACGCCTGTAGTCCCAGCTACTCAGGAAGCTGAGGCAGGAGAATTGCTTGAACCTAGGAGACGGAGGTTACAGTGAGCTGAGATCACGCCACTGTACTCCAGCCTGGTGACAAAGCAAGACTCCATCTCAAGAAAGAAAGAAAAAAAAAGTATTCATAAAGATTTTTAGAACAATACATTTTCTTGGCATTTCATTCTAGGGGAAATGTTACAAACTGATTAAACTACAGATTTGCTTATAGCTGATGAAAAATCATGATCTTTTTTTAAAAGAGAGATATGGGTTCAAATAATAAAACTTTACTTACTTAACATAATATCTGGGGCTTACTATATTTCATACTAAGACACCAGCAATTGTAAGACACACAAATATTTTATGTTCTGAGGAATAAAAAAAAAAACACCAATATATATTATAATATGCCATTGATAGTAAGAAATGTCCTGATTGAAATGAGGTGGGAGGAGATGTACATCTTAGAATCTGTGAAATATGATGATGGGTGCTCAGTTAATATTTGAAGGAAGGAAGGAAGGATGGATGGATGGACGGATGGATGGATGGATGGATGGATGGATGGATGGATGGATGGATAGATCGATGGATGGATGGATCGATGGATGGATACTTGATCTTAACTCTTCAAGAACAAGAACTCAGGTTGGCTCATGTGTATCCATCAAGGTAGCTTTCTTGGTGGTAGTTTCATGTGGTGTTTAATAAAGATTTATATAATTGAAGCAATAGTATTATGGACATGTAAATTTAAAAATGAAAAAAAAAAGGGAATGAAATGCTAAGTAAGCCATGACAGTGGAGCAGTGTGTGAGACAGAGTCTCAATTCCTTTAGGTCTTTATCAAAACATTATATTTAAGGGTGGGGAAAACGCCAAGATTTATATTTGCTTCTGGAGAACAAGTTACTTTCTTTTAAAATTTCACTGATTTCCCAGAATGAAACTTTTTTCAAAAGTCTCTATTACAAGATATTTGAGAACCAAATTACTAAATTGGACTTTGAAAATGATTTTACAGAATCATAATACTAGAGCGAGAAGAGCCCATAAAGATTAAAGTCCAGCTGCCTTGTTTTAGAGATGGATAGACATTCATTCATTTATTCATTTCTGAAACATTTCCTGATACCTAACACATAGCCCACACTATGCTAAGTACAGAAGATTCAACATTGGAGGAGACAAAATAAGTAGATAATGAAATCAACGGATGAATGCCACAATACGGACAGGATGAAGTGCCCTGAGAGCACAGAGGAGGAGAATCTGAATAAGGAAACCAAGCCCAGGAGATAATGTGATTTGTGTAATTTACACAGTTACCTGGGGACATATTTTGGTCACAGCTCAGTAGAGAGATTCATGAGATACACTTTTATTTTTGATATTAGTGTTCTCTCATTTAGTAACTTGTACATTGCTATAACTTTCTCCTCTCCAGCTGACACTTAGATGATTCCAGGCATTTTATCTTCAGGATTCCCTAACATTTATAGATCTTCAGTGGCTTCTATTTTGTATTTTTTATTTTAAAATAAAATAAAATCCTTACAGCCGCGTGTGGTGGCTCACACCTGTAATCCCAGCACTTTGGGAGGCCGAAACAGGAGGATCACCTGAGGTCAAGAGTTCAAGATCAGCCTGGCAAACATGGCAAAACTCCATCTCTACTAAAAATACATAAATGAGCCGGTTGTGGTGGTCGCACATCTGTAGTCCCAGCTACTCAGGAAGCTGAGGCAGGAGAATCGCTTGAACCCAGGAGGTGGAGGTTGCAGTGAGCCGAGATCACACCACTACACTCCAGCCTGGGTGACACAGCAAGACTGTCTCAAAAAAATTTTTTTAATTAAAAAAAAATTATAAAATCCTTAGCCTGGTATTCAAGGCTGTTTATAGTAATGGTCCCATCGTATTTTTGTAAGTCTTGGCTTTCGGATGTTGTATTTCAGCCACGCTGAAGTAGTTACTATTTTCTGAACACAACTTGGCCACTCCCATCCCCATTCCTTTGCTCAGGTTCTTTCCCTAGCCTCTGTACTGGTGACTTGTTACCATCTTTCATGAGGCCTCGATCACTTTAGCCCTCCTCTGTATACCGTGGAGACAGAGTGGAGAGCTGCTTATTGATCTCCAGTACTAACTGCACAACTCTGACACGTTGGTAATAAGATCAGATATTAATAACACCCTCCTGATGGTGCTATTGTGAAGATTAGGTAAGAAAAAGTTTGCAAAACACTTATTGGAGAACTGGATACAATGTCTTTTATTCTATCTCCTTCTAATTCCTTATGGAGTTTATTTTATACCACCTATTACCTACTATCTTACTGCTATTTATATGTATTCTCTTTCTCAGGAACATTGTTAGGGAGCAAATGTAGGAATCATGTTTCTGTTTATCTATGAATCACCTATAATACGTAACATACTATCCTATATATAGCAGGCTTCAATCAAGTGTTTGAAAGGGTAAATGAAGATTGGGAGAGCTGGATGGATGAATGGATGCGTGATGCCATGAGGTTCAGCAGTGGCAGCATTTGTACTTATGTCCACAAAGAAGTTAGCAACATTCCTACAGCAAACTTCCATGTCAAATAACTACCAGCAGTTCTTCCTTAAACATTCTCTTCTCTTTGAGAAGGAACATCTTTGCACATCAACCTGATCAAGACTTTTTAAAGAGCAGAAGGGTCGTATCCTAACAAGACACTTTAAAGAATGGCTTCACAGCTGGGCATTGTGGGGGTCGCCTGTAATCCCACTCGGGAGGCTGAGGCAGGAGAATCACTTGAACCCAGAAGATGGAGGCTGCAATGAGCCAAGATCATGCCACTGCACTCCAGCCTGGGCGACAGAGTGAGACTCCGTCTCAAAAACAAACAAACAAACAAACAAAAAGAGCGGTTTCATATCACATTCTTGAGGCTGATTTCTTTCATTGCTCTATATGGTTTCCGAGGAGGGGCTTTCCAGAAGGTCAAGATGAGGCCTAGGGAGTGTGGCAGCAAGGGACAAGGTCAGCCCTTACGTGTTCTAGACAGAGTGCTTCATTTAATGTAATGACCTAGACAAAAATCAGAGGCTTTACTGGCGTCCTTCAATTTGAGTCAGAAGGAATTGTCTTAAAGCTTACTTCTGCATAAAGACCTGATCTCAGCAGCCGGGCAAGTGTGTCTGGTCTTACTATGCCTATAAACACTAGGACACTGTGTATCCAATTCTGCCAACCATAGTAAAACCTCTTATTAAGTACACAGTGTCAACAGAGAAGCCTGCTTTTCAAAATAATGGACTATTTAGCTTCACAGCTGGGATTCATCTCTCCCTACAAAGCTACATTCCCGTCGTGGCTTTCCAAATGTAAGAAGCAAGTCCTCATGTTATAAAATGATATGAAAGAAAGAGATAAAGAGATGGAGACACTCTCCCACTCCTCAGGTTATGGTTGAAAAAGCACTTGGTCGGAATAGTGCCTTGAACAAAATGGGCATTTCACAGATTTTTTTTTAAGCTCAGTGGCAAGAACCATAGATATTTTTCGAATGCATATTGAATTAAATAAAGTGTGGCTCAAAAAGCTATTTTGAAGGATTTATTTTGTGACTAGCAATAACACTGTTCCTTTTCTCTCCAGAAAGCATTACACTACTTCTTAAAGGCAGCAAAGGCCGGGAGTGCAAATGCCATGGCATTTATAGGAAAGGTACATGCTTCATCTTGATTCATAGTTTTCATTTATTAAAAACCTAAGAAATTAGCAGCGTGTGCCTGTTGTCCCAGCTACTTGGGAAGTCGAGGTGGGAAGATCACTTGAGCACAGGCGACCAGCCTGGGCAACACGGCAAGATCCTCATCTCAAAATAATTAAAATTTAAATTTAAAAAATAAAAACATAACAAATGAATGATATCAGCTCATTGAACCCATTGTAGAGGGACAGCGCAGCAGGCCTCTCTGACGGAAGCAGCTGAATGGGCCGTTTGGCTGCAACCTGAGGGTGGTATTCTTGAGGTGACGGTTTGGGAAGAAGCCCCATATAACAGCAGCCTTTATCTGGGGCACCAAAAGCAACCTTAAAAGTGCACCTGGGCCAGGCGTGGTGGCTCCCGCCTGTAATCCCAGCACTTTGGGAGGTGGAGGCCGGTGGATTGCTTGAGGTCAGAAGTTCAAGACCAGCCTGGCCAACATGGTGAAACCCCGTCTCTACTAAAACTACAAAAATTAGCTGGGCGTGGTGGCGGGTGCCTGTAATCCCAGCTACTTGGGAGGCTGAGGCAGGAGAATCGCTTGAACCCGGTAGGCAGAGGGTGCAGTGAGCCGAGATCACACCACTGCTCTCCAGCCTGGGCAACAGAGGGAGACTCCGTCTCCAAAAATAAAAAATAAAATAAAAAAGTGCACCTGGCCCAGGGCTCCTCCTCTGAGCGTAGCTATGAGCCTATGACCACCCCACTCCCCAGTGTGTAAGAGGAAATCCAGGTTGGTTGAGTGCTGGAGACGGGTACAGGTCTGAGCCCAATCAGGCCCTTCTCTCCTCTACTGCTGGAGTGTGAATCAGCTCCAGACTGACCAGAGCTACCCTTATGCCACCTCTGATGGGAGGCCTCCTATGACTGCAGAGTAGCCTGGTGGAGGGTTCCTCTGGAAATGCATGCTCTTCTCTCTCCTTCAAAGACTATTCACTCCCCTATGTGCCACCCTTGGCTCCCTGCGGCCGATTTGCATTAGTAACCATAGGGACAAATGTCCTGCTTCCTAAGTGCAACACACAGTATATGTAGATGCAAAACAAAAGACAGAGAGAAAATACAAACAGGGTCCATTTATTTGCCCTCAGGCAGGGTCACTCCAGAAATCTGTAATAAATGGTACTCCTACTTTTTCTTGTTGTTTTAAATTGAGGTAACATGTAAATATGTAAATAACACAAAATTGACCACTCTAAAGTATACAATTCAGTGGCATTTACTACTTTCAATGTGTTGTACCACTCTTACCTCTATTTCATTTTAAAATATTTGTATTACCCTCAAATTATTTTGTTTTTTTCTATCCTCTTTTCATTTTTCTTCCTAGATGTATTTAGAGGGGAATGCTGCCGCACTGCAAAATAATGCTACTGCCTTCAAGTACTTTTCCATGGCAGCCAGTAAGGTATGTCCTTAATGCGCTGCTGTAAACACATACACACAAATTGCTTTTATTACATGCAGACTGGTGCCAAAGAATGGACTTCAAAGTCCCAAGACCAGATAATGGGCCAGTAAGGAGTTTTGTGTCCTGGAGAAGTATAATATTGGTGATGAGAGTATGCAATGACAGTAAGGGAAGCTACGACTTGTCTTCTTGGAAAATGAAAAATGGCAGTGGCTTGTGCTGCCCTAGCAGAGGCCAGGAGGAAGCCAGACAGAAGTTCAGCTTTCCCCTCTCCCTTATGCAATAGATGAGGCCATCTAGCTTAGGAACAGGAAACAAAAGAGATGAGGACAGAGGAAGGGAAAATCCCTCTGTCGGCCAGAGCTCCCTCTGGCCGAGGTGGGAGCTTATCACGGAGGAGGCCAGGGCAAGGAGACTGAGAATAGGGATCTGGAGACAGAATCCTTGGCTTGAATGCCAGCCTTGAAACTGACTAGATGTGTGAACATGAGCAAGTTACTTAACCTCTCTGTGCCTCAATTTCCCCATCTGTAAAATGGGAATTCAAGAATATTTGCCTACCAGGCACAGTGGCTCGCGCTTGTAATCCCAACACTTTGGGAGGCTGAAACAGGCAGATTGCTTGAGCTCAGGAGTTTGGGACCAGCCTGGGCAACGTGGTGAAAACCCATCTCTACAAAAAGTACAAAAATTAGCCCGGCGTGCTGGCACACACCTGTAGTCCCAGCTGCTCAAGAGGCTGTGCCTCATATTGTGAAGTACTTAAAGCAGTGCCTGACAGATAGTAAGCACGCTATTATCTTTTGCAGTGTGAGGCCAGTAAGGTAGAGTGAACTTTGGAGCACATTCCAGACAGAATGAATTAGCTGTATGAGGGACGAGTGAAATGGTATAATATGCCTCCTGCATTGAAGTCTCTGCCTTTGTTCCTGGGCTCCGTGAGGCTGGTATCTGTCAGATAAGACCTAGTAGACTCCTCTGAATCCCTTTCATGCATAAAAGATGGCCTCGTCCCAACACCCATCGGCCTGCTCTTGGCAAATGGCCTTGGTAAACTTTCTATCCCTGCACAGTAGGAAGCATTTTGTTGTCTTACAGTTGCATACTGGAACACTGGCAGTAAAGATGTGCTCAAATCAGGAATCATTTCAACCGTTCCCAGTTTTTAAAAACCCACACACTGCTCTAGGAGCCTATTTATAAGTGACTAGCACCTCGGAGCTGCTGCTATTGTGGTGTAAATTACTGAGAAGGCTAGTACTCGGCTTCTCTCCCTTGTAATTTATATGAAATTGTTGCTCAGCAAGGCAGTTATCTGAAGTACCATTAGATTAGGATGACAAGGAAAAGCAGACTGAAAAGGAGTAACAACAAAAATCTCTTATAATCTGGCAAATAACACTGATTTGTCAGCCCACAAGAATAATGCCAGGGAGATGGGAGTGTAAATTAACTCAGCTTCCAAGCTATTCAGGGTTGTGGAACCAACCAGCAGTGATCTGGGTCTCTGGTGCGCTGAACCCGAGCTGCTTTCCTTTACAAAGGAAATCTGAACTTACAATTGAGGTAATTATTCTAAATGGCATTGGGTAGAGATGGCCACATACTTCTTGATCAGTGCCTGGACAATTTATGAGATTTCTCACTCTTACTACTTTTTTAAAAACTGCTTTGTAAATTTGTTTTTAAATGATATCAATACCATGACACAGAGCTACAGATTTTACAACTTCTTTTGTCTTATTTACTTAGAAACAAGCACAGTGACTGAATGTGACATTGTGCCCATGTTGGACCACGTTCCTCCAGTTCTCTCTTGCGCCCCTGAACACATCAGGCCCATCCCCATCTCCATACTTTTGTCATCTGCCTCCTCTTCCCGGAGTCTCTTATTCTAAGTCCTACTTATCCCCCGGAGCACAGCCCAGTCCTCCCTCCATCCACAGAGCTGCCCCTGCCCTTACTGGCTCCCATGATCTCTTTCCTCTTCTGAACTTACCCTGCATTCACTCCTGCTGCTGGGATTTAACTGGTTCCTACCTGTTGCTTCTCCCCTCCTGTCCAAAAGCCATGTGCCCTCAACTAGAGGAGGGCAAAGGTCCTGCCAAGGGGTTATTAAATAAAGGGGTCTAGAGCAGGGGTTTATTAAATATTTGCCAAAGAAAGGCCTATTTGCTCCCTGACTTCATGTCAGTTAACCTAAGCAACAGCATTACACCCTAAAACAGCAGGTGTATACTGGAGGGGTTGGCTATACATATGGTTTTTCTGGGCCAGAAAGTGTTTTAAAAATCAGTAAACTGGCCGGGCATGGTGGCTCACACCTGTAATCCCAACACTTTGGGAGGCCGAGGTGGGCGGATCACCAGATCAAGAGATTGAGACCATCCTGGCCAACGTGGTGAAACCCTGTCTCTACTAAAAATACAAAAATTAGCTGGGTGTGGTGGCATGTGCCTGTAGTCCCAGCTACTCAGGAGGCTGAGGCAGGAGAATCACTTAAACCTGGGAGGCAGTGGTTGCAGTGAGCTGAGATCCTGTCACTGCACTCCACCCTGGCAACAGAGCAAGACTCTGTCTCAAAAAATAAATAAATAAGATAAATAAATCAGTAAACTTGACATCCAAATCTAAACATCCAGCTTTTCTTGAAAATGGCAAAAGCTAGCCAGGCATGGTGGCTGACACCTCTAAATCCCAGCACTTTGGAAGGCTGAGGCTGGTGGATCACTTGAGGTCAGGAGTTCGAGACCAGCCTGGTCAACATGGTGAAACCCTATGTCTACAGAAAGTACAGAATTAGCCGGGCATGGGGGCGAATGCCTGTAATTCCAGCTACTTGGGAGGCTGAGGCATGAAACTCACTTAAACCCAGGAGGCAAAGGTTGCAGTGAGTTGAGATCATTCCACAGCACTCCAGCATGGGTGATAGAGCAAGAGTCTGTCTTTTAAAAAAAAGAAAGAAAAGAAAAGAAAAGAAAATGACAAACGCTAATGAAACAGGACTGCCATTTTCAGCTGGAGCAGAGGAGCTGAGAGCTGCTGCTGCCTTCACGCGGGGCAGGGACTCTATGTGTCTCCATCTGCACCATTGTCTCCACCACCCGGCATATTTTATTTCTTATATCAACGGCATGGTTCCTGCAGGTATCTGCACTGGCCACTCCTCACCTGACAAGTTCTAAATAGGTATGCTGGGCCTTAAACAGTGATGTGTAATTCACTGAGCCCCTGGGGTCCCAGGGATTCCCTTAGAGGAGAAAGTAATTTGTCCCTGCTATTTTAACCTTTCTCCTTTCTCTCTCCCTTCTTCCTTCCCTCCTTTCATTTCTGTTTCCTTCCCTTCTGTATTAGTCCGTTCTCACATTGCTAATAAAGACATACCTGAGACTGGGTAATTTATAAAGGAAAGAGGTTTAATTGGCTTACATTTCAGCATTGCTGGGGAGGCCTCAGAAAACATACAATCATGGCAGAAGGGAAAGCAACTACGTACTTCTTCACATGGCAGCAGCAAGGAGAAGTGCTAAGCAAAAGAGGGAAAAGCCCCTTATAAAGCCATCAGATCGCATGAGAACTCACTCACTATCACAAGAACAGCAGCACGGGGGTAACCGCCCCCAGGATTCAATTACCTCCCACCAGTTCTCTCCCATGATGCATGGGGATTATAGGAACTACAATTCAAGATGACATCTAAACGAGGCTAATTAGAAGAAGACAGACTCACTAGACTTTGCCACATTCATCACACTGAGCCGTACTACTTCCAGAGCAGAGCAACCCAAGACTCCCAGAACCACAAGAGATGTGACCAGGAGAGAAGAGGGAAGAAGAGAGCAGAATTATACCATCTGTTTTAAATACGGATGTACTGTCCTTAAGAACTCTTACAATAGCAGATCCTCTCATACGATAGGCTCAAAATTTGGAGTCTTGAAACCGTTTTTGAAATATGCCTTCTCTATTTATGTGCTATTCCTGTGTTACTGAGGGTTACTCCGGCTGCATCTACAATAACTAAATATAGGTGGTAAGAAGAAATTTGGAGAGCTTTCTATTAGAACACAAGTTCCTGCAGAAATACTAGAAACCTGTAAAACATACCTACAGATCTCCTGAATGAAAATCAGTTGGTCGGCAGGGCGCGGTGGCTCACACCTGTAATCCCAGCACTTTGGGAGGCCAAGATGGGCAGATCATTTGAGGCTAAGAGTTTGAGACCCACCTGGCCAACATGATGAAACCCCGTCTCTATTAAAAATACAAAAAATTAGCTGGGTGGGATGGCGTGCACCTGTAATCCCAGTTACTCAGGAGGCTGAGGCAGGAGAATAGTTTGAACCTGCGAGGCACAGGTTGCAGTGAGCCGAGATCACCTCACTGCACTCCAGTCTGGGCAACAGAGTGAGACTCCATCTCAAAAAAAAAAAAAAAAAAAAGAAAGTCAGGTGGTCAATCATGGTTTCTTACTGTAGTCACTAGAGGGTGAAATGCATGATAGGAGATGGAAAGAGTTTTCTCCTTGAGAAAGTCACTTTCAAAGTTCACTCTTCATCCAAAATTGATATGCTAAATATCTATATATTTGAACATGTGCTGAATACTAAATGTGTGAAACACTCCCTTCCTTATTCAGAATATTAATCGGAAAATAAATGGTAATTAATTTAGCATCAAGTGGAAAAGGAAACATCAGGGATGTTATAAGCAATAAATTTGAATAAAGAAATATACCAACAATGCTTTACTATCTGTAGTGGCTGGACTGAAATCCACAGAGTCTCTAACATGTGATTTGGCCATTTATGTCAACCTCCTTAGACCTGAGTAGGTAACAAGTGTCTGGATAGACTTCTCCCTTCTGGAAAACTCCTACACATCCTTTAAGACCTAGCTCAAATGTCACCACCCCCACTCCTGACAATTCGATCTTCTTCAGTTCCTAGTCTCAATCAGGCACTAGAGTGTCCCTCTTCTAGGTGTCTGCAACACTCTCAATCTACTTCTTTTTTTCTTTCTTTCTTTTTTTTTTCCAGGCAGAGTTTTGCTCTTTCGCCCAGGCTGGAGTGAAGTGGCGCAATCTTGGCTCACTGTAACCTCTGCCCCATAGGTTCAAGCGATTCTCCTGCCTCAGCTTCCCGAGTAGCTGGGATTACAGGCGTCTGCCACCACGACCGACTAATTTTTACATTTTTAGTGGAAACGGGATTTCGCCATGTTGGCCAGGCTGGTCTCAAACTCCTGACTTCAGGTGATCCCCTCACCTCAGCCTCCGAAAGTGCTGGGATTACAGGCGTGAGCCACCACACCCGGCCTCAATCTATTTCAACTTTAGGACTTACCACATTTGACAGAACTCTTAAGAGGTCTGACCTGCCCCTCCCCTTTGATATGGCTCAGAGCCCACTAGTGTGTGAACTCTCCAAGGCAGGGATTATAGCTTCTTCATCTTTTACCTTTCACCTCCTACCTCTGCCCAGTGCCTACTATAGAATCATACACAAAGCAAGTCCTAAATAAGTGTTGAATACAAGAATGGAGGAGAGATTTGACTTTTGTTTCCCTCTTCCCTTTTCTAGCCAGAAGGGTTTATGAAAGTATAAAAGGAGAAACTAGAGTGGGTCAGAATAACCGGTCAACTGCCTTGATTAATCTCTTACTGGGTGCATGTCAAATAATTTGAATAATTTTGCAGTAATTTTCTTTATCATGAATTCTTCTGGGACTTTACTTGCCTTTTTAAAACTCTTCTAGGGCAATGCAATTGGCCTTCATGGGCTTGGTCTTCTTTACTTTTATGGAAAAGGAGTTCCCGTGGTAAGTTGAATTATTTTATTATCTTTTCATTTGTAGCAATTTATAGGGTAAAATTCATGGTCATTCATTAGTTTAAAGGAATTCATCTCTATTATCTGGTTTGCCAAACTGTTATATCAGATAATAGAGAATAAAATAATCCAGTGAAATATCTGCCAAAGAGACACTGAAGAACAAGCTTGTGACAAGAATAGTAATTCTAATTATATCTTAGAATCATAGATTCTAAGTAACCTTAGAAATCATCTCTCCTCTGAGGACTTTATTGATGGAGAAATTTATCTTCTTAGTCTTTTAGGTGACCTTCCCCCAATATCTAACAAAATGTACTGTCAAGGTAGAAAAAGACATAATTATGATGAAAATGAGACATTAGTTCCTAATAGAGTCTAATATAATAATGAAATAAAATATATAATGTTTCTGATACTATTTTAATTAGCCTAAATCACATAGGGCACTGTCTATAGTCTTTTTAAAAAGTGGAAGGCAATTGTTTCCATGGAGTTTTACTTGTGCCTTTGAGTAATAGAGTGTAATTATCTGCAGAATTATGCCGAAGCACTTAAATACTTTCAGAAAGCTGCGGAGAAAGGGTGGCCCGATGCACAGTTCCAGTTAGGCTTCATGTACTACTGTAAGTGCCATAAATACGGCTGCTTTATTTAGAATGACATATGCACTATTAAGTCTGCTCTTTTTATAACAAACATCAAACGGTTGGTGTGAGTGGTTTAGACAGAACATTTAGGCAACAAATTAAATAAGAATTTGAAAAAGACTAAAGAAAAGTACACCAGTTGGGAGAGGGGACAAGGAGGTGCAGAGTCAGGAAGCTCACCTTTGACAAGGTTAAGTTGGAGGTGCTAGCGATATCCCATGCACATCCCCAGAGGCAAGTATGAAACTCACAAGAAAGGTCAAACTTACAGAGAAGGTTCGAGAGGCATCAGCACACAGCTGTTAGTTAACAGTAGTTGAGGTTGCAAAAGGAAAGGAGCAAGAGGGTGAGAGGAAAGAGCAGTGGACCATGGTAGATAACTAGTGATCCTCCATTCTGTATTGAAGGGTAGGCAGGGGAAGTACATCACTGAGAAGAATGGAAAGGCAAGTTCAGTGGAATAGGGAAAGAAAAAAAATATATATATATATATATATATAGGAATAGGGGGGAAAAAAAAAATATATATATATATCTTAATGGCGCCAAGGGAAGAACTTTCAAGGAAGAGTAAATGAATGAGCACCCCTGTGAAACGCAGTGAGAAACCTGGTTTAAAAAACAAGAGGCCAGGCATGGTGGCTCACGCCTGTAATCCTAGCACTTTGGGAGGCCGAGGCAGGCGGATCATGAGGTCAGGAGTTCGAGACCAGCCTGGCCAATATGGTGAAACCCCGTCTCTACTAAAAATACAAAAGTTAGCCTGGTGTGGTGAGGGGCGCCTGTAGTCCCAGCTACTCGGGAGGCTGAGGCAGAAGAATCGCTTGAACCCAAGAGGTGGAGGTTGCAGTGAGCCAAGATCACACCTCTACACTCCAATATGGGCAACAGAGCAAGACTCCATCTCAAAAAAAGAGAAAAAAAAAAAAAAAAACAAGTAAGAAAGAATGAGATATCTATAAGACTTGGCAATACAGAGAATGTGGGTGAGGTCATTGGACTGCTTGGGGTGGAAGCCGGATGACAATGGCATGAATTTGAGATCAGGATGTTGAGAAATAAAAGTATTCTTACAAGCAGCATGCCCTTAAAGGGAAAGAGAGAGAAGGAACTCAGCATCAGGGGGACTAAGGACCCAGAGGGTGTTACTTTTAAGATGGCAAGAGACCTGAGCATAATTGTAACTGATGGAAAGAGACTCTGAAAAACGTTGGTGGTATTAGCACCTGATTGGGTGCAGAGCAGTAGAAGCCTCTTTAACCTTGATAGATAGGCAGGATTGCTCAGCCTCAAAGACTGGAGGGAGGGTGGAAAGGATGATGCGAATCTAAGTATGGGGGAATGGGATGGGGAGAGAAGCGAGTGAGGAAAGACGATGTGAAGTTTTCTTCAATGATCTCGTAGGTACGAAGTTGACTTCTGTGAGCCAAAGTAGAGTGGTTGGCTAGGAGGTCTCAGAAAGCCATGAAAGTTTGTAATAATCTCTATGGGGAGTGAGAGAGGAAGTGGCCAAGATAAACAGCAGGACATCTGAACACACCTGAGTATCCCCACCAAGTCCTTCATGTCAGAGGCAGAGCCAGGGCAGCAGCAGACTGCATCATCAAGGAGGTCACATCCAGTCAAGGGGTCACTGGCATTTTCCACAGTGGCCCAGCAGGAGCACCTGTTTTGTACTATCTTGGGGGGTTGAGGTTGCCTAAGATGGCCTTGTTCTTTTAGTTCATTCCAAGTTCTTGGCTCGGGATCTACCAGATTTCCCAAGTTTCTAGAATAAGAAAAATAGTCATGGCTAATGTATATTAAGTCTTTGTATATTTTAACTCATTTGACCCTCTCAACACGTCTGCGGGGTATCCCACAGTGGACAGATGAGCAAACTAAGCCAATGTTGTGGCTGGACATCTTGCCCGGGATCACACAGTTGTGGAGCTGGAATTCAAACTGAAGCTATTTGCCTCCAGAGCTTTTGCTCTTAATCGCTACGTGGCACTGCTTCTAAAGGCTCCAGTGTCAGAGCTGGAAGATAACTTAAAGACCATCTAAGGAAAGCCTTCACCTTTGCAAATAAAGTGCCCAACTCACAAAAGAACTAATGAGAGAGCCAGGACAAGAATTTTGGCTGCTGGGAGTCTGCTGGTTCTCTGATCTAGCTTCAAATGCCTATTTCTGCTCTAAGCAGGAGTTTGGTGAGAGTTCGGCTTCTTGGAGCTGGGATTTACCTGCTGCATACGCCACAGTTGTGGCTGGGAGAAGCTATATGGGTGCCCTGATAAGGAAGGATGACAAAGATGGCGAGATGCATCATGGTGGGGCTTTGGGTCCTCAGAGACCATCACTTGGTTTCCTTTGCATTAACTTTAGTTATGCCATAGTGGGGAGATACTTTCATAAGACTAAGTAGTCCTTCTTTCTCGATTTTTTTTTCAGAACGGCTCAAGAATATAAATTTCCATATTCTTACTTAGAACCAAACTCAGTGTTCACCCCCACCTTCACAAATAGTGGATTTAGAGTAGCTTGACTTTTGGTTGGTTTTTCCCATTGTATTTAAATAGCAGGCATCACAATGACTATTATATCCAGTGATTATAATATAAAAAATAAAGTCAATAAGGGATGGCTTAAAACGATTTTAATTTTCAGCTGGCTCTGGAATATGGAAGGATTATAAACTTGCCTTCAAATATTTTTACTTGGCATCTCAGAGTGGGCAGCCCCTCGCCATTTATTATCTGGCCGAGATGTATGCAACAGGAACAGGAGTAGTAAGATCATGCAGAACTGCTGTGGAGGTAAATACAATATGAGGCTGTTTTTAAAGCACTTGTCATATATGACACAGAGGAGGTGATACTGTTCTTAAATTGTTGGTGTCTTTGATTTTATAAATATTACCTCTTTTCTTCCAGTTGACAATGTGAATACTGACATTTGTCAGAGGGGAAAAGCAGTGATGTAACTCGGGGTGGGGGAGACAGAGAAAAGATCTCTCCTCTCTCTGACATTTGGCTTTTCGTCAAGTTCAGAGCTCACCTCAATATGCAGTTAAGGAGCTCTGTTTCAGCATTCAATCAAATCACCAGGGCAATTTGGCACTTCTAGTGGGATAGGGAGTTGCTACTTGGGAAACGAAAGGCTAGATTTAGCCTAGAAAATGTAGCCCACTTCTTCCCAGAAAGCAGCATCCTTTGGTTTTTGATGATTTGGATGACAATTGAGAAAGTGAATTCTCTCAGTCTGAGCCAATGATGCGCTTTCCAAAAGAATGCTTTTAGGACCTTAATGTCCTTCATTGATTTATTAAACACGTCTGCTGCACCAGCATAAATACTCTATGTTGCAATCTGGCCCCTCTGAAGCTCATTTCAAAAGCTGCCAGCTAATGATCTATCTTTAGATTTGCTCCTTTGCCAACTTCCTAATGAATTATGTATGGCTAACCTCTTTTGGTTACATAAGGGCTATTCAGCTAAGTTGACATTTGTCCCCCTAGGGCTCTGCACACCTTCCTCACAGTTATGTCACCTACACCCTCCGGCACTGTCTTCCCTTCGTTCTCTCCTTTTCACATCAGCTGTGGCCTTATAACTTGCCCTTGCAGAGCCGCAGTGCTCAGAAAGTCCCTTTAAAACACACACACACACACACACTAGTGATACATTCTTATTCTTCCACATAGCCTCCAAGTCAGGAAAGTTTATTATACAAATTTAAAATAAGGCTGAGGACGTTTCCCTCAAGACAAAAACAAAACAAACAAACCCAAACACTTCTGATCTTTGTGCCTATAAAAGGTATTAACTCTTTACCCTAAATAATTTGCAAAATATAGACCTAAAATCCTTCCCTGACCAGCCCGTAGGAGCTGAAGACTGATTTCATTTCTCATTTGCCTGGGGTGAAGCATACTAGCTAACTAGTCTCCTTGATTTCTCTTCCCATATACAGCTTTATAAAGGTGTCTGTGAACTAGGCCACTGGGCTGAGAAATTCCTGACAGCTTACTTTGCCTATAAGGATGGTGATATAGATTCTTCTCTTGTTCAGTATGCACTGCTTGCAGAAATGGGATATGAAGTGGCTCAAAGCAATTCAGCATTCATTTTGGAATCTAGTAAGATAAGTTAAAATTCTCTGCAATCCCCCAATCATACATATGCATATATGACTTTACTACAGAGGCATTTTAAGCCTTCCTAACGGAATGTCTCCTTTTTTTAGAAAAGGCTAACATTCTTGAAAAAGAGAAGATGTATCCAATGGCGCTTCTACTGTGGAATCGAGCTGCCATTCAAGGTATAGAACCCAAATAAAAATAAGCACATACCCGGTCCCTGTCCTCTGTTATTCATCAGGTTTGCTTTAGCTGCGTGTTTGTGCGCATAGGCAGCAAGGAGCAGAATATCAAGTAGGTGACATTTCAAACTATATGGATGTTAGGGTCAGTCTTTGGTTAGAGATCATTTCCAGGAATTTATTTTCCCCATTATTATCAAGGTCCCTGGTTCAGCAAACCATAGGAATTTTTCTACAGCTCTGTCTCCATGGCACCAGAACAGTTCTTTGAAATATACAATTTTACTCAAGAAACCAGTTTCTTGGTCTGGCTTCATTCATTCATTGCTGAGATCTTGACTGAACTAATCAGAGATGTGACCCATGTCTCAATGAGTTTACAAGCAAAATTAGTTATGTATGTATCTAAGGCTCATGTGATTTCTCTATTAAAATATCACATTGATGACTACCATAAACTTCAGATCTTTACTACAATCATTAGCACATAAGAATGAAAAACCAAACCAAAACAAAACAGATACATGGCAGGATCCTCTCCCTTTTCCTCGAGTTTCCATGTCTCGCTTGCTGGCATCACATGAATAAGGAATATAAGATATCAGTGGTGGGAAAAGCAATGGCAGGTGGTATTTGCATTGCATTGCAATGTCTCTTACTATTTTTCCTCTAAAATTATATTATTAAAAGCAGAGAAATACTGCAAAGCTGTCACCATTGGCATTTGGATATGTGAAAACTCTCTTGCAATAAGAGAGCAATTTTGCTTCCAATTAGGTTTCTTAAAATTGTCTTATGCTAAGGCCAAATCATCCCTTTTCACAGGAAGTGAATAGGATAAAAAATTATTCTCAGCTGACACTAATATGAAGCAGAGGAAAAAGTCACAGTGGTGCTTTCTCACATCCAGCTGAGCCGGTAGCACAGCAACAAGCCATCAATGCAATTTTAGTGAGACATTCCCCAAAGCCCTATGCTGACGGTTCCCGCCGCCTGGAGTTCGTGATCTCGTCACTGCAAGCCCCCGGCTCCTGCCTCAGCCTCCCGAGTAGCTGGGATCTGTTAGCTTGCCACTCCCCCGCCCTCTGGCTAGTTTTGTATTTTTTATAGAGACGGGGTTTCACCATGTTAGCCAGGGATGGTCTCTGACCTCCTGACTCCTGGATCCCACCTGCCTCGCCTCCCAGTGCTGGGATGGCTTGAGCCACGCTACCGGCCAAAAGCCCATGGGTGTTTTATAAAATGCAATGAAGGCCTTATTTAGAGTGGGGAAACAATACCCGCAACCTCTCAGCCATGGCCAATCAGCTCAATTACAACAAATACAGGTTTATTCCAAGCCAGGAAATAGTGTGGAAATTGCAGCAAGGAAAAGAGACATTAAAAACAAGGGTACATTGATACATACATATTTTTTTCTTTTGAGACGGAGTCTTGCTCTGTCTCCAGGCTGGGGTGCAGTGGCGCGATCTCGACTCACTGCACCCTCTGCCTCCCGGGTTCAAGCGTTTCTCCTGCCTTGGCCTCCCAAGCAGCTGGGACTACAGGCATGCGCCACCATGCCCAGCTAATTTTTGTATTTTTAGTAGAGACGGGGTTTCGCCATGTTGACCAGGATGGTATTGATCTCTTGACCTCGTGATCCGCCTGCCTCGGCCTCCCAAAGTGCTTGGATTACAGGCGTTAGCCTGTACTGGCACCCAGCTGGTACACTGATATTAAACTGAATTTCTCAATATAAGAAAGTCAGACTGCTAAAAATAATCATGTGTCCTAAGAGAGGTCAGGCATAAGTGTCCCTGAATATATGGTTACTGAGTGGCTCACTTGGGGTTAGGAAATCTAATAACGAAATTTTCCAATTAGTCACTGGCCATACTCCTTTTAGCAGTTACTCATGTGAAGAGGGTGCTGAACCATCAGGACTCAGTCACTGCCCTGTGACTATGAAATCAAAGTGGAAATCCCTCCACTGTCAGTTGATCCCCACGGGAGCCTGTCCGGATCACCACATGCTGCCAGTCAGCCCCCTCATTAGGGTGGAGCTGAATTCCCCCAAGAACCAGCTTGTTCACTGCCTTCCATTATTAGAGACTTCAGGGATGCTGCTTACTGCCCGCACAACTTGAAAATGCACAGAATTGTCCTATATCTTTGTGGTTATAGCCCAGGAGAAATCTTAGGGTCAAAGGAGGGCAGCTTTGGGCAAAATTAGAGATGGACTAGGTTTCTCTTTAGGGCTCCATGGACCTCCTGCTTCTCCAGACTCCCTCAGGCCTCTTTTCTGGGCATCATTCTTATAAGTTCTTGCTCCCAGTTACTGACCTGTACATTTGGAAGCATCTGGAAAGCAAGCCCAGATAACTAATGTCTTTGTCAGCTAAGAATTTTATAGACCAGGTGCAGTGGTTCACACCTGTAATCCCAGCACTTTGGGAGACCAAATTGGGAGAATTGTTTGAGGCCAATAGTTCAAGAACAGGCTGGGCAACATAGTGAGACATCATCTCTACAAAAAAATAAAAGATAAAAAAAAAAATTAGTTGGGTGTGGTGGTGTGTACCTGTAGTTCCAGCTACTCAAGGGGCTGAGGCAGGAGGATCTCTTGAGCCCTGGAGATTGAGGCTGCGTGAGCCGTGATCACATCACTGCACTCAAGCCTGGGCAACAGAGTGAGATTATGTCTCGATGATAATAATAATAAAATAAATAAAAAAGAATTTTATAATGTTAGCTGTATTCAGAGAGACTTAAAGATGGTTCACAGTATTATATCTTTTTGAAGTGTCTACATTTTAACAGAAGATTCTACAAGATTAGAATTTCAGTACCTAAAGGAATAAATTCCAAAGGATGTTAGGCACTACATTAGGCCAAATGAGAAAATTTTGGAAGGAGTCCTATATCACTTAATGCTAGACCTGAGCCCATACAGGGCACTTCCTCTTTTTCTGAGTAAGCCAAGACCATGCCAGAAGGGCTGGCCATAGCTGAGATGGCCGTCCTAGATGAGTGTTCCCTCATCTTTCCAATCAACACTCTCCTGGTGGATGGGAACATAGACCCCAAGGGGACCCTGAGGGGTCATCCCTAAGTGGACTTCAAAAGACTGATAGATCTTAAAAAGTCACATGACTTTTTTCGACTTGACATATTCATGTTTTTTGGAAAGTAATATTCTAAAGTACTTAATATCTGGGGAAAGTATTATCTAAAAAGTTTCCTTGCATGTCCATCCATTCATTCCATATGTATTTATCAAGTACCATTCCAGGTTCTGGGACTGTATCAGTGATTAAGAGTTCAAGGTGCTTGTCCTCATGAAGTGCCTGCCCTCATGCGGAAGAGAGAAAATAAACTAGTAAGCAAATCAGATAGCAGTGACATGCTGAGAAGGAAATAAAACATGGAGTTGACGTAGATAACTTCTGGGGTTGGGGCTGAGGAGAACTTTAGACAAGGTAATTGGAGACGGCCTCTAGGAGAGAAGTGGCATTGGCGCTTCTGAGAATGAAGAGAAGCCAGCCACAGGAAGAGTCAGAGAATTCGGAACCTGCCAGGTAGAGGGCCTTGAGAAATCAAATGCAGGGATCTTGTGCAGAGGGCAGGTGAGGCATGACTTGTAGGTCGTAAGGAGTCTGATTATTATTCCAAGGGCAAAGTGAAGTCATTGGAAGATTTTACACAAGCAAATAACATAACTTGATTTTACATTTTAAAAAGATCATCCTCTAGCTAAACAGTATGAGGTTTCTCTTCAGAGTGATTGAACTATTCTAAAATTGTGGTAATGCTTGCACATCTCTGAATATATGAAAAACCATTTCGTTGTACCCTTTAAATGGGTAAATTGGATGGTATGTGAATTGTATCTCAATAAAACTGTTACATATATACTATATATAACATATACATGTATTTTACATATATATATATATATCATGCTGGCTGGGTGTGGTGGCTCACGCCTGCAATCCCAGCACTTTGGGAGGCTGAGTTGGGAGGATTGCTTGAGCCCAGGAGTTTGAGACAAGCCAGAGCAATATGGTGAATATGGGTATGGTGGTGCATACCTGTAGTCCTAGTTACTTGGGAGGCTGGGATAGGAGGATCGCTTGAACTTGGGAGGCTGAGATTGCAGTAAGCTGAGATCATGCCATTGCACTACAGCCTATGCGACAAAGCCAGGCCTTGTCTCAAAAATAAATAAATAAAAATTTAAAAAGAATAAAAAGATCACCCTGGCTGTTGTGTGAAGAACGGGTTGGAAAGTGAAGATAAAAGAAGAATTTGAAGCCTATTGTAGTATTGTAGGCTGGAATAGGCAGTGGAGGAGATGTCAAGCGTTGAGCGTGTTTCAGAGGCACAACCTATAGGACTTGATGAATTGGCTGATGGAAGCAAGGGAAAAAGAACTAGGAATAATTCCCCTAGACTTATGGCCTGAACAATGGGGGCACTGTACTGAGACAGGGAAGAAACTATTTCGTTTGGAGGAAGGTGTGTAGGGTGCTAGGAAATCTCTATTGGGCATTTTAAGTTTGAAATCCAAGTGCAGACATCAAGAAGGCAATCATAAGAACCTGGGCCTCGGGGAGAGAAAGATGGTAGATATAAATTTAGAAATAGTTAATAAAGACAGTCAATGGAACGAAACGAGGTCACCCAGAGAAAGAGTTGAGATGAAGCAGAATGTTGGAGAGAGGCGGGGAGGAGAGGCGAGAGAAGAGAAAAGAGGGGAAAGAAGAAAGAGAAAAAAAAAAAAAAGGAGTTAGGGGCAAGCCCTTGACATTCCACATTTAGGAACTGGGCAGAGGAGGAGTCAGGCAAGAGTTTGAAATAAAGAGCCCATGAGGTAGAAGGGAAACCAAGAGAAGGCAGTGCCATCAATGCTCCGACAGGACAGTGCTTGGGCAGATGGGGCCCATCACGCCAGTGCTGCTTGGACGTCGGGTAAGATGAGGACAGAGATGTGGCGATGGATTTGGCTGTATGAAGGCCATCTACCACCTTCAAAATAGCAGCTTCACGGGCAACGGGGCAGAAGCCAGGTTGGAGTGGGTTGAAGAGTCCGTGGGAGGTGAAGCTTTGGAGACAGCGAGCATAGAACACACTTTTGAAAAGGTTCAGTGAAAAGGGAAACAGAGAAATGGGGCATGAGCTAGTAGGAGACACCACAGGATAAAGAGAGGGTTTATTTTTGTTCATAGAAGATGCTAGAGCGTGTTTGAATGGCAGATGGGATTGATCTGGGAAAGAAGGTGACAGTGGTGACGCAGGAGAGTAGAGCTTCAGGAGTGACATCTGAGAATGGGAGGGATGGGGTCCAGCTTCCCAAGAGTTAACCTACTTAAAAAAATTAAAAGATAAAATTGGTAATTTCTTGTTCTTTAAGAACATTTGGCCAGGTGCGGTGGCTCATGCCTGTAATCCCCGCACTTTGGGAGGCCAAGGCGGGCGGATCACTTGAGGTCAGAAGTTCAAGACCAGCCTGGCCAACATGGTGAAACCCCGTCTCTACTAAAAATACAAAAAAATTAGCTGGGTGTGGTGGTGGGGGCCTGTAATCCCAACTACTTGGGAGGCTGAGGCAGGTGAATCGCTTGAACCTGAGAGGCAGAAGTTGCAGAATGTGCCATTGCACTCCAGCCTGCCAGCCTGGGCGACAAGGATGAAACTATCTCAAAAAATAAAATAAAATAAAATTGTACTATACCATGGATGTTACACTATAATGAAGACAGTTAGCATTGAGTGTTATATTTGTATTGCATAAAGTATATCTAATTCCAGTTCTGGGGTTCTGAGTGTTTTGGGTTCTTTTTTATACCTGGTTATAGATACATATATATTTTAAAGGACTGAAACAAGATTATTAGGTTGAATTCCTGAGAACTATACATAAATCATTTGAGTTATGATTCTTCTTTTTCTAATATTTCTATCAGGCAATGCATTTGCTAGAGTAAAAATTGGAGATTACCATTACTATGGCTATGGGACTAAGAAAGACTATCAAACAGCAGCCACACACTACAGCATTGCAGCCGACAAATACCACAACGCACAAGCCATGTTCAATCTGGCTTATATGTATGAACATGGCTTAGGCATCGCAAAGGTAATTGTGTTGGTAATAATTCAAACCTAGTAATGACATCTGTGTGGGAAGAGAAAATGTGTAAATGTTTTGAATTTCATTGATGTCCTCAATCTGGAGGAAGGAAAGAAAGGACTTAACATCTGCCAAATCCCTCTCATGTGCCAATACATATTACTTACTCCAATATGAACCCTATGAGATAGAAGTTATTTTCTGCATTTATGCCAAAGACATAACTAGTGAGTAGAAGAGATCTAGTCTAGGCCAATTCAATTAATAAGTTCCTGCTTTTTCCAGCACATGCTTTTTCCAGTAGGCCCTGTCTCCATTTCCCTTCACCTCTGGGCCTTTTTTTCCATTAAAATTTCCACTGGTTCTCAAGCTCTCAGGAACAAGGAGAAAGCGAAAAGAGACCACAGCTGGATACCAAGGTGGTATTAATCCAGAAAAGTCTTATGAAGCACCTACTGTGTACATGACCTAGTGCTGGATACTCTAGAAAGGCCCAAGAGAGTGAATCTCCAGTCCCCCAGGACTATACTTGACTTGAGGCAATGAGTCATATTCATTTAGAAAAAGAGCCAGCACTACAATGTGGTATTGATAAATCTCTTAGACAGTGAGTGTAATTAAGGCAGAAGATGACATCAGGGTCTCACAGAGTGAGACAGGTGTATTCAGTACCAATAATGATAGCAATAGCCAGGCATTGGGTTAAGTGGGCTATGTGTTTCTGTCATTTACATCACACAACCACTCAATGAGATAAGCCCTAGAACTATCCACAGTGTACGCATCAGGAAGCCACAGTGCAGAGAGGTTATGTCATTTGGCCAAGCAGCTTGCGGAGGTCATTAATGGTGGAGCCAGAATTTGAACCCAGCCCTGCCTGACCCTGTTTTTTGGTGAAAGAGTGGGCCTTGCAGTGAATCATTCTTGGTGCTCAAGCATGTGTTTCTTTTCGGTGTTTATATTCCTGGCTCCATTTCTAGAGCCAAATAACGTGGGAATTGCTGGCTTTCCTATGCTCTCTTCTTTCTTCCAGTTGTGCTAGTAATTGAGAATTATTGGTAGGGAATTTCCTATTGCTAATGGTGCACAGTGAAGGGCTTCTTATTCAGAGGTATGGATCCCTGCCGTCCTGTCCTCCCCTGCAGCCTGCCTTTTGGTTGATCATTTTTCATTAGCCCTGGCACCCTAAGCAGTGGAATGTCAAATCCAAATCCAGTCTGTTTCCCCCATTTCTAGCAGGTGTAAGCTTCCTATGTTTGTAAAATGTGGGTAAGAATGGGACAGGATGGGATAGCTAAATTGGATGATTCTTAGGATTTTATTTAGCCATCCCTGGGTCCCTCACCCATTATCCACCTCAGTAAAACAGATACCTGCCCTACCCCAGGCTTTAAGGATAAAATGAATAAGCTTTTGTGAAAGGGCTTTGTAGTCAAACAGTGTGTAGAATGACTGTTATTTAGATCAAAAGGGAATTAGAGCAACTGCTAAGTAAGGCTTCAATAAGATTAAAGCCTTTCTTTACTCATCATTCCTAGTGCAAAATATAATATGGGAGAAGCACTGTCTATAGAAGGGATGAAGTGACCCCACTCCATGTGTCAAATCCATGTTAGCTTTCCTATCCCCGGCACCACCACGTTATTCAGAAAGGACTTGGTCGCCCTGACAGCTGTATTCGCGCCTAAGCGAGGCCATTTTGCCTGAGTCCCTGGGGACAGGCAGGGTGTCCTCTCAGGACACAGAGCCAGCAATGCTGGGGAGAGCACACTGCGAGCCAGTGCCTGGCTGGCGGACCATCAGAGGGTTTGGTTTTTCTCTTTGGAGTCACCACTGATCTCTTTCCTAAGCACTTCCTTCGCAATGTCAAATAGTAGTTGTTAAGACATACGTTTCATACATTCAGGAAAACACTTTGAAGTTTCTCTCTGGCCAGTTTTCTGTTCTTTTCTGCCAGGGTTCTTGTTAAATCATGGATAGTTCATTTTGTTCAGTCTCTTTCAATCAGAAGTCTATTTTATTTTCCTACAGAAAGTCTCTACATTAAAAACAACAACAAAAAAGCAGAGACTACTAGTAACCTCCCACCGGGATATGAGAATTTTAGGCTGAGCTAACGAGGGACCATTGCCCTTTGTTTTTATTTGGTTTCTTTTGTTTAGCAATTAGGAAAACAATAACCGAGTACCCAAAGGTATCTTGCCATCTCAGAGTCAAATTAACAAGGCGCTATCACCTTCTCTAATTCTTAAAATGAATATCCTGGTAATTAAAAGCCCAAAGCTTGTTCAAATGAAAGAAAACAGAGTAGGAGAATACGCCTTCCCAGCAGTTAAGTCATCAAGTAATTAAGCATTTCTTCAGTGAGGCACTTCGCAATCCTCTTTATTAGTTAATCCTCATGCAAACCAGTGAGAAAGATGAGTATAATACCACTACTACAGTATCTTCGAGAATCAAAGAAGGTGATACAGAGTATTGCTTTATAAACATGCAGACATTTAAGACCTCTGGGGAAGAAAGTTAGATATAAATCATCTCTTGGTAAATCAATATTAAAATATGGGTCATTGTTGTTATCATCCATCTTTCAGAAAGGAAGTTGGGGCTAGGATGAGGCAGGTGAGTTATCCTAGTAGCTTCACTGAGAAGCATCTCAGCCAGTGAGCTCATTGTCTTAAACTGGGCCAGGACTGACTGCATCATTGTTCTGGGAACACTGAATAATGCCTGGTGAGAAATTGGGAGAGGACCTGAAGTAGTTTAGAAACACAAGCATTCACACACACGTTGTTATGAAATTGCTTCTCAGGGTCTAGGCGTGGTGGCTCACACCTGTAATCCCAGCACATTCTGAGGCTGAGGTGGGCAGATCACTTGAGGTCAGGAGTTTGAGACCAGCCAGGCTAACATGGCGAAACCTTGTCTCTACTAAAAATACAAAAATTAGCTGGGCAAGGTAGCATGCGCCTATAATCCCAGCTACTTGGGAGGCTGAGGCACGAGAATAGCTTTAACCCCGAAGGCAGAGGGTGCAGTGAGCTAAGATCCAGCCTGGGTGACAGAGCGAGACTCCCTCTCAAAAAAATACTCAAAAAACAAACAGTTTTTCAGTTGATACTTGATTTGTAAGTACTTTGGAAATTGCACCATGAACAAGGCCTGTTGCCCATCCCCTCCCGGCCATCCCTTCTGTCTGTACCTTGCCTCTGACCTTCTGGATCACGCGTGCCAGCTCTCGCGAGGGCTCCTTTGGATCCGCGTGCCAGCTTTCGCTAGGGCTCCAGCCTCCTTTGGATCCGCGTGCCAGCTCTCGCGAGGGCTCCTTTGGACCCGCGTGCCATAGTGAGGACTCTGTAGCTGAGGGCTCCAGCCTCCTTTGGATCCACGTGCTAGCTCTCCCGAGGGCATGGAAGTGAAAGTGAAGAGTGTCATTCCTGGGCTAAGGCAGCCAAGAAGTAGATGGGGCTGCCCCCAGTCGCTTTCCCATCCATCGGCTGAAGGCACCAGGAGATACAAAGGCTTTAGGGGACCCCAAAACCAGGTGATGGAAGGAGCTTGGGCCCCACAATTACCACATGAAGAAAATTCACTACCAACCAGCAATATACATTTTGGAATGCTGAATGGGGGAGAAATAAACTTCTATTGTGTTAAGCCATTAAAATTTGGGGATTTGTTACAGATAGCATTATCTTAATAAATAATTCATCTAACAAAGCACTGCCAGGTCATTCTTGATAAAGTATAACTCTGATATTGTAACCTCCTTCATCCTACCCACCCCTCTATCCTACCCTCTCCCCCAAATAAAACCGCCAAAAAATACAAACAAGCAAACACACAAATAAAAATAATCTTATTTACTTTTTATTGCTAAATGAAGTCCAGACTTCTATTCCACATTCAAAGCCCCCAGTGACCTAGCCTACCTTGATAATAACGGTGTGATACAGCACTTTGCCCTATCTAGATTCTAGGCTACTTATTCCTTCCCCTCAAAGACCTTGGCCTGAGCCCTCCTGAGATACCATCCTTTTGCTGGAATGATCTTAACCCATATTTATGCCCATTGAAAACCAGTCCATTTTTCAAAGAACAGCCCCAATGTCATCTCCTTTAGGAATCCTTCAAGGAACTCCAGATTTTTTTTTTTTTTTTTTTTTTTTTTTTTTGACAGGGAGTCTCGTTCTGTCACCAGGCTGGAGTGCAGTGGTGCAATCTTGGGTCACTGCAACCTCTGCCTCCCGGGTTCAAGTGATTCTCCTACTGCAGCCTCCCCAGTAGCTGGGACTACAGGCGCACACCACTATGCCCAGCTAATTTTTTTTTTTTTTTTTTTTTTAGAGGGGGGGTCCCTCTGTGTTACGCTGGTGTGGGTCTGGGCCCGCCCCCCCCCCCCCCCGCACCCCCCCCCCCCCGTATTCATGCCATTCTCCTGCCTCAGCCTCCCGAGTAGCTGGGACTACAGGCGCCCACCACCACGCCCGACTAATTTTTTTGTATTTTTTTTTAGTAGAGACGGGGTTTCACCATGTTAGGATGGTCTCGATCTCCTGACCTCGTGATCCGCCCGCCTCAACCTCCCAAAGTGCTGGGATTACAGGCGTGAGCCACCACGCCCGGCCAGAACCCCCAGATTTAAAAGGTATCTACTTCTAAACCACCATGGTATCGCACTCTGCTTTTCATTCATTCATTTATTCACTCGAATATTTATCAAGGACTATTTCCTGTATCAGTAAGCCCTGTGCTTGGTTCTGGGGATACAATAAGAACAAGACAGCCTTCAAAGGGCTCACGGTCCACTACAGAAGAGACTTGTCCATAGCTACTGTTAAGCCTAAAATGGCGGTCATATATAGGCACACACACACTTGAAAAGAATTAAAAATAAAGTACCACAGTATGTTAAAGAGGTAACAGCTAACTCAGGTAGGGGAATCAGGACTGCCAGGTCCTGTTCAAAAGTATGTTTGTACCATGGAGTACGAGAAACACATGACAAGCTTTTTAAATGGAAGAAAGCAGGTCTGTTTAAAGACAATGGATAGGAAAGCTGTCCTAAGGTAAGACAGAAAGGCGGGGGAAATTATCCTTTGGGGAAGAGTTTCAAATACATATATGTAGACCTACTAGATAACATATATTTTTGGATTCTGCAGAGAAAACAAAATCACATCTACCAAATAAATTATAAATAGACCTGTCAAAAACAAAAGTGATTATGGCACAATGCATTTTTATTTCTCATTTGTCTGGTCTGACCACCCATGGAGTGTTACAGCTGAAGCTTTAAACACCAGAATTATTTTCTGGAAAGGATAAGTTAAAATTAGATACTTAAAATGGCCCTCTCAGAAATATGGCAGGACAGAAAACACACTTCTTAGAAATGATCATAACTTTTCATGAAATAAACATTTATCACCTAGGGAAATAACCAGAAATATACAAAAACAGTATTTTGTGTGTGTATAGCTCCATTAGTTACAGAACAAATTTCTACAAGTAACGAGAATGCTTCAAAATAGAAGCCATGTTATATATGATGCCCAGGCTAGATGGGCATCATGGTGAAACCCGGTCTGTACAAAAAAAAAATACAAAAATCAGCCGGGCATGGTGGCACACACCTGTAGTCCCTGTAATCCCAGCTACTCGGGAAGCCGAGGTGCGAGGATTGCTCAAGCCCCGGAGGCGGAGGCGGAGGCAGCAGTAAGCCAAGAGTCTGCTACCATACTCCAGACTGGGTGACATGGCGAGACCCTGTTTCAAAAAAAAAAAATTATAGACTAGCGGAATATATTAGGACACAGCATATTATTTGAAATATATTCTTAGGTTAAGAAAGCAGAAGATGAAATATTATGCTGAGTAAAAAATTTCTAAATTAAAAAGTATGTATATATGAATATACATGAAATGCTAGAAGAATGTGTATAAAATATTACCAGTAGTTATCTCTGTGCAGTGAGATTGTGGGTGGCTTTTTTTCTTATTTGTTCAGTTCTATATTTCCAAATTCCCTCTAATTAACATATGGTATATTTATAAAAAGAAAATAAGAATAAATTATTCAAAAACGACCTTCCCATTCACATGCTCTGTCCCAGTATAAGAAATTTTTTTTGACATCCAAAGATTTGGGGCTGGAAACTCCTGCATCGGGCAATTGTAAAATTTTCATAAACCAGCTACTTTACTGCAGGAGAATTCTGTATCTTTGAATTAAAAGAAGCTATTTTGAACATCTAAATATTGAGCAGTATCGACATATCATTTTAGTTAGAAACATGTTCTTTAACAAGAGTCTGCAGCTCGGTTTACATAATCTCTTTAATCACTGAATTTAAAGCAAAATAAATTCAAATGTACCACAGAAAAGTTAAATCTAAGTGGACTGGGTATGTAGTGGACTTCTCATTTAATGAACTGTGGTCATCATCAAAACACCATCAGGAGGAGATTTTTTTGTTTGCATGACTTAGATTTTTTTACTAAATAGGGTCAAAGAATGAGGAGTCTTTTCTAGTCTAGTACTAAAATTTATTTTATATGAGTTGCCCTAGTTAGCTGGAAGCATTCAGGAATTTCCTTCTCTGGGAATTTTAAAGAAAGGCTTTCACATTCACCCCCCAGCCCCACACACACTGCAAATTGTGAGGTCTCCTGGACAAGGAGTGAGTTCATCCCACTTTAATGGTACTTCTCACTATTTTTTACTATAAAATACTAAGAGACTGGATTGTAATGCTTTTACCACAAGAAATAAATGAATAACTATCGACTGCCTCAAACAAGAAATAAGTATGAATGCCTGAGATATTGACAAAGGCCCCTTTTCCCCGAACGTCCCGTTCAAGTCAATATGTCTTTCACATGTGCGGCTGACCCAGCTGTTATCATCTGCAGGGTGCTTTCAAACGAACACTGAATTTGTTGGAATCAGAGACACAAATTAGAGTTTTTACAACATCTATTTTATGTTTCCAGGAAGATTTGTTCCAATCTCCTGAACTGCATTTTAAGCAAGAACATTCCTCTTTCTTCAACAAATCAATTTTCCAGACCATAAAGCTTTGGAAAATATTTAAGCTATAATAAGCAGAACACAGCTAAGAGAAGACATCAACCCCCCACCAAAACAAAACAAAACAAAACAAAACAAAAACAGTTTTAGCAGAGGCCTCAATGATTCACAAGTATCGAAGCCTAGGTAATGGAGCAAGAAAGACAGATATTAGGATGACCACAGTTTGTGAAAAATTCCTCTTCTTCTTCCCTTCCTTTTGAAAATAGCCCATGGGCACCCAAGCAAAATCTAATTCTGGGACTGGCCCAGGGCACTTTTTACCTTTAAAAGCAGCTCCACCTTGCCTATGGTCACTCTGTTTGGGCAAACCAAAAATAAAACAAACACATAAAACAAGGCATGAGTGGATGAAAAAGAAAGCCATGGCATAATTCATGAAAAAAAAAAAAGCTCCTGAAAATACAGTACTATGTCATTTGAGGACTCTGTCTTCAACATGAGAGCCAAAAATAGTTTCTTCATCATCCTATAAGTATTATCAAAGACCTACTGCGTACTAGGCCCTTCATTAAGGACTGGGAATTCGGGGGTGAACAGAGAGTCCAAGTCCTTGTTTTTGAGGACCTGGAGACAAACAAATGAATAAATAAATTCTAAAACTTTAGGTATGGTAAGTACTATGAAGATAATGAGAATTTTAGATGATGATCACTAACTACCTGTATTCTGACTTACTTTAGAGAACTGTAGAATTTTTTTTTTCTTTTGAGACAGAGTATTACTCTGTCGTCCAGGCTAGAGTTCAGTGGCACGATCTTGGCTCACTGCAACCTCTGCCTCCCGGATTCAAGCGATTCTTGTGCCTCAGCCTCCCAAGTAACTGGGATTATAGGCATGCACCACCACACCTGACTACTGTTTGCATTTTTAGTAGGGACAGGATTTTACCATATTGGCCAGGCTGGTCTCGAACTCCTGGCCTCAAGTGATCCACCTGCCTTGGCCTCCCAAAGTGCTGGGACTATAGGCATGAACCCCTGTGCCTGGCCCTATTCTCCACCCTATTTGTTGGAATCACAATTAGGAGCTGTTACAGGGGTATCCAAGAAAGCTTTCTGGAGACTGTGTTAATTTTCTATGCTTGCCGTAACAAATCACTACAAATTTGGGGACTTAAAACAACACAAGCTTATTATCCCATGGTTTCTGTAGGCCAAAAGCCCAGGTGATTTGACTGGGTCTTCAGTTTGGGGTTTCACGAGGCTAAAATCAAGAATGTTCTTTATTGGGGGCCCTGGGGAAGAATCCACTGCAGGGCTCATTCCAGTTGTTTGGTGGAATTCAGTTAATTGAGGTTGTAGGACCAAGGTTCTTGTTTCCTTATTGACTGTCCAAATTCCTTCTCATTCCATGTGGCCCCTTCCAACAATGGCAAGTTGAGTCCCTCATGCTGAGGATCTCTCTGAAGTCGCCCTCCACCACATCTGTCTTGCTTCCACCCCCAGCCCGGAGATAACTCTGTTTAAATGTTCACTTGATTATCTGAGGTCCACCTGGATAATCCATGATAATCTCCCTATCTTAAGTCCTGTACCCTTAATTACATTTGATATTTTGAACAGCGGTGTCTGTTTACTTACTCCTAGAGAATCTGACGGGTATGGGCTATTCTTCTCCTTCTAGGACATTCACTTGGCCAGAAGATTGTACGACATGGCTGCTCAAACGAGTCCAGATGCCTACATACCTGTGTTCTTTGCCCTCATGAACCTGGAAACTATGCATTTGCTCCGGGATATTCTGTTTTTTAATGTAAGTTTGTCTTGAACAAGTCCTGAATTTCTGAAAGTCTCCAATGCTCTGAAAGTCTCCAATGAGCAACTCCTAGGGACAACGTGACAAGGCCCATTGGGGAGCTTCTTGTGGACTGGCTTTCCTTTGAGAAGTCAAATTCAAAGTCTTACACTTGCCATGCAGAGTAATTCTATGTGTTCTACTGAGTATGTGTTGACACTTCACAGTATAAGCAATTAATTCATTCAGCAGATGTTCTTTTCCAGCACACATTACATTCAAAGCCTTAAGCACAGTGGCATGTGCTATATATACTTCTTCAAAACAGTTCTTACCATCAATAGCCGAGACTGGTAGGCAGATGGCAGGTGGCAAGGGGTACCACAAAGAGCTACCGTTTGAAAAAACGTAAAGTGTCTAAATCTTTGGGGTTATTCTAAAGGTGCTATTTACACCCCTTGTGGAAGTTGTAAGCAAGCAAAGATTGTGTTTTCCAAGACTGAAGGAAGCAAAGGGAATGGGTGGGAGGAGGGTTGGTGGCAGTGGGTTTGGGAAGAGTAAGTGGCTCTGAGTGGAGGTGGGAAGCTTGGATTGTTTTTGACAGAATGTCTCTTGCCAGCAGTTCACAATGAGATGGAACTGGCTGAAACCGGACAACACCATTGGACCACACTGGGACTTATTTGTGATTGGCCTCATTGTTGCTGGGCTGATTTTGTTGCTTAGAAATCACCGTGGGTAGGATGAGGATCATGGGAAAACCTGCTAACGGTAACCAGTTCACTCCAAGGTATTCCCGCTAAATAAACAGTTTCCCATCCAAATCAAGAGTCTGCTACAGTTTTCCGCTCAGGGTTGTGATGGAAAATGGACAAGACTTGGGGACTATCCTGGAGAAACAACTTCAGACTTCCTGCTTAGTTGAGAAAACCCTTTGGGGGATGCTGGGAACTGGTCACCTAAGATCTTGTTACCCATCTGTCATCTTGGTGACCTGGTCCCACGTTACGAATAAAGACCACCCCTTTTCATGTTGTTAGAACAACCTCTTCTCTGTCAAGAGGACACATTGGGTTTCCTGACTCCTACAGACAAACTAAGGTGAAGAGAAGGTGGAGTTTGGGGAAGGCAGAAATCCAGATCCCTCAGAATATGATAAAGATACAAATGTACAAATAGACCTTGTACAATTTTGAGGCACAGTTTCCCTCTGTCCCCCAGGCTGGAGTGCAGTGGCAAGATCTCAGCTCACTGGAACCGCTGCCTCCCGGGTTCAAGTGATTCTCCTGCCTAAGTCTCCCGAATAGCTGGGATTATAGGCGCCCACCACTATGCCTGGCTAATTTTTGTATTTTCAGTAGAGATGGGGTTTCACCATGTTGGCCAGGCTGGTCTCAAACTCCTGACCTCAAGTGATCGTCCAAAAGTTCTGGGATTACAGGCATGAGCCACCACACCCAGCCAATATTTGACTTCTTGAGCCTTAGTTTCCCGGTGTGCAAAAAGGGAAGGATAATGCCTATGTTAGACAACTGATATGAAGATGAAGTGGGATAATGGATGTAATGAGAGTGGCACAGGGCCTGGCACCTAGAATGAGTTCCATAATTGGAAACTTTTAATATCCTTTAAAAAACTCATGGCAAATCCATTGGAATGGATGGGGAGACAGCTGAGTTGGTAACAATCTGTGTGGCTTCAGCGCTTTGCAGTTAGTTCTCCAGCTAATGTGCTAGGTGCTTAGGTAGGAAGAGATCTTGCTTGCTTACTTAAAAATCCAATTTAGGGACATGAAAATTTAATTTCTAATGTCAATCATAATCAAAAGGTAGGATGAAATGGTGGGCATGCACTGAGTTTGGGATCAAACAACTTGGATTTGAAGTCCAAGTCTGTCCCTTAGTAGCTGTGTAACTTTGGGCATAACTTTTCCAAACCTCAGCTTTTCCTCCATAAAATGGGATTATTTCCTACCTCACTGAAGAATCGTGAAGCTTAAATAAACCTAACATCAAAAGTGCTTTCTAAACATAGCGCACACACACATACTGGCCACAGTCATTTATTTGGCCAGGAACGAATCCAGGCCTGTCTGAGGTCCAAGTGTTTTAGAGTTTGGGGGTCATGTCCCTGCCTTATTAGGGAGTTCCAGTTCCCAGGGATGCAGCCTAATTTATACAAATGTGCAGGAAGGGGCAGCATCTAAACCACAGGTCAGGGCGTAATGGAGAGGGCAGCCGTGCTATGACATCTCACAGGTGTCAGGAATGTAAGCACATTAAGGACCCGGATGAGAACAGACAGGGGAGTGCAGAAGGCAGCATTGGTGAGCCCTGCCTCAAAGTCTGGATGAAAATGAGCTCCTTAGAGGTAAACTTGTGGGAATGACTGCAGGCAGGAAAGAAAGGGAGACCTGTTCGGGGACTTGCTGTGTAGAGTAGAGCACTGCCTGAAATATAGGAGGGAGGGCAGCCTGAGTTGATGTTTCCCATTTCAGCTCATTGTTCCATGTCAATGTGAGACATGGAGCAAGCTTTGAAAGCAGGAGCGGTTTAGGGGGTTTCAATCATTCAAATGTCCATTTCTGGGCCTCTTCTCCTGAAGCCGCCACGGTAGCAGTTCTCACCACCTCTGTGCATGGTTGGGCACCTTGCAGCCTCTGGGCGCCTCTGAGATGACTGACAGAGGGAGGGAGAGAGCCTCCTGCCTGAAAACCACTGATGCTTCTCGGTTATAGCAAAATCCCACCCGCTCTATGGGCACACAGAGCCCTTCTTCATTTTCTTGCTTCTGATACCTTAAATAAAAATGGATAGCCTATGGACCACAAGGTATTTAGTTTTTTTGTTTGTTTTGTTTTTGTTTTTTTGAGATGGGGTCTTTCTCTTTCACCCAGGCTGGAGTACAGTGTCACGATCTTGGCTCACTACAACCCCTGCCTCCCAGGTTTAAGTGATTCTGCTGCTTCAGCCTCCCAAGTGTACGCCATCACACCCAGCTAATTTTTGTATTTTATTTTTATTTATTTATTTATTTTGAGATGGAGTCTCACTCTGTCACCAGGCTGGAGTGCAGCAGGCCTGGTCTTGGCTCACTGCAACCTCCACCTCCCAAGTTCAAGTGATTCTCCTGCCTCAGCCTCCCAAGTAACTGGGACTATACGTGCACACCACCACATCCAGCTATTTTTTTTTTTTTTTTTGTATTTTTAGTAAAGACAGGGTTTCACCATGTTGCCTGGGGTGGTCTCGAACTCCTGACCTCCAATGATCTGCCTGCTTTGGGCTCTCAAAGTGCTGGGATTACAGACATGAGCCATGCGCCTGGTCCAAGGTATCTGTTTTTTAAAAATCTAATTGTTGGCCGGATGTGGTAGCTCACACCTGTAATCTCAGCACTTTGGGAGGCTGAGGTGGGTGGATCACAAGGTCAAGAGATTGAGACCATCCTGGCCAACATAGTGAGACTCATATCTACTAAAAATACAAAAATTAACTGGGCGTGGTGGCGGGCGCCTATAATCCCAGCTACTCGGGAGGCTGAGGCAAGAGAATCACTTGAACCCAGGAGGCGGAGGTTGCAGTGAGCTGAGATTGCATTACTGCACTCCAGCCTGGTGACAGAGCTAGATTCGGTCTCAAAAAAAAAAAAAAAAAAAAATCTAATTCTCTTTTGTAACTGCCTTAATTTCCTCCCCTAATTATTCATTAAATTGGAGTAGCTCTTCAAGTAAATCCATTTTTTAAAAGTCAAGTCAGGAAAATAATTTTGTCTTTCTGGAGCAGGGGGGTCCAGAGTCATTTTCTCAGTAACATTCTCTTGGAATTCTTTTCTCCAAAACCTTGACTGGTGGGGGTGCTGTAGTTTGCTGCATTCCCCTCACTGGGCATCCCAGAAAACCCTAGAGAAGAGGGCGTGGTGAGGCTGAGAGGAGAGGAAAGAAACATTTTGAAGCACCTGCTATGAGCCAGGCTCTGTTTTCCATCTGTTTTCTCATTTCAACTTCATGATGAGGCTAGGAGGTAGCTAGAATGACCTCTATTTAACACAGGAGGAAACTGAGGCCTGAAGAAGCTAGAAAAGATCACACAGTTGATAAATAATGGAGCTGGGATTTGAGTCCAGATCTAACACCACAGATGTTCTTTCCTCTATGTTACGGTTCCAGTTATTGCTTGCTTCTTAACAAACTTCTCCAAAATTAGTGCCTTAAAACAACAATCATTTCATTTTATCTCACGATTTTGTGGGTCAGGAATTTGGGCAGGGTGTGCTCAGGGGATTCTTCTGATCACTTAGTGGATGGGCTGTTCTAGAATCCAAGACAGGTTTACTCACATCCCTGGCACTTTTGCTGGTCTCAGCTGTTACTGTTGACCAGTATACCCACATGCCAGATGTGGCCTCTTGGCATGGTGGACAGAGCATTTGGGCCTTTTACACTGTAGCTCACCATTCCCACAGAGAATGTTCACAGAGACACAGGCAAAAGCCACAGGTTTGCTAAGACTAAGCCTCAGAAGTTCTAGAACATCTCTTCCACCACGTTCCATCAGTCAAGTGTTACACTCCGTCTCTCAGTGGGAGTAGCAAAGAGTTTGCAGCCGTATTTAACCTACTATAAAGATACTGTTTAAAAATCTACCAATGGTCACATAAATTCCAGTACAAAAATTGGCAGAAGAAAAATGCAGCCCAAGCCTGAGCTGCCTATCTTGGAAAACAAGGATTAGACAGCCCAGTCTGACGCGTGTCTGGCCCTCTTCATCTTCCCACCTTTCAGACTGAAGAAATACAGATGTGTGATGGTAAGTGAAGGGTGGAAGAGATATCCTCCTCTGTTACTTAGCTAAACACACACACCCCATCACATTGGCCACTACACACACACATACTTAAATAATGCTCAGCTCTTTGCTTTGGCTCAAGTGATATGAGCCAAGAGATGCAGAGTCCCAGGATGGTTGGGACTCTCTGCCTGGGGCACCCTAGGTGCAGGCTCCACTCCTGTGTCTCAAGACTCATTCCTGACATGCAGTGGGTGGGAGACACACCCCAGACCCTCTCCACCACCTCCCATCCTCATTCAATTTCCCTTCCTGAATCCACAGTCCCCATAAGCCCAGCTCCTCTGCCTCAACTCCTGGCTAAGGTCCTCCTGCAGGGATATGACCTTCAGCATGGGTTGCTATCAGCCATCCTCTGCCCTAGGGTTCTGCTGCTGGATAGAGGGACACAGGAAATTGTGCATCCTTGGACTGGAGAGAGAAAGCAGCCCTCACTACGGACCAGCCTCTAGATGGGAATGTATCAAATAAATAAATTGAACTTCTCTTGCACTATGATAGGCGATCGTATGATCATGTATTCCCTAAGCCTTATTATGCACAAAGAGCATCTACTTCTTGCCAGGTTTTTTTTTGTTTGTTTTTTGTTTTTTTTCTTTAGAGATGGGGTCTCACTATGTGGCCCAGGCTGGACTGGAATTCCTGTGTTCAAGTGACTCTCCTGCCTCAGCCTCCTGAGTAGCTGGAACTACAGGCACACACCAGTGTGTCCAGCTCTCTGCTTTGGGTTTTAGTATCAAAGCTGCCCTCTTAATAGTTTAGCATTGGGTGGCGCTGGGCTTGGTATTAAAGTGTGGGAAAAACCCTTACAAACCATCCTGCTAGTCAGGTAGTTATTGACTGGAGACTCATGGTCTAGAAAATTCATGGTTTTTAATTTTCAAATTTTAATTTTACATTGCATTTTATCCTCTCTTAGAGTAAATGATTAGAAAACCCAGAACTCCCACTGTTAAAAATAAACCTTCACAAATTGTCTGACCATGAACGCCATTTTGACGTTGTTTAATTTTCAGCAACTTCAATGAGCTTTACCTGAAAATTCCTCCAAGTTCTTCCAGGCTCTCCCACTGTCTTGTACTGTTCCCCACATCATTTATCAACAAGAACACATTGACCCGTGGCTGGAGACGGTGGCTCACACCTGTAATTCTAGCACTTGGGAGGCCAAGGCGGGTGGATCACCTGAGGTCAGGAGTTCGAGACCAGCCTGGCCAACATGGTGAAAACCCTATCTCTACTAAAACTACAAAAATTAGCTGGGCATGGTGGCAGATGCCTGCAATCCCAGCTACTTGGGAGGCTGAGACAGGAGAATTGCTTGAACCAGGGAGGTGGAGGTTGCAGTGAGCCAAGATCATGCCATTGCAGTCCAGCCTGGGTGACGAGAGAAACTCTGTCTCAAAAGAAAACACACACACACACACACACACACACACACAGACCCACAGCAGATGCACTGGGAGGGAGTCTCCAAAAAGATTCACTCCTATTAAGAGAACCAAGGAGAAAGGTAACAATACTCAGCCACTGTCTTCACAATAGCAGGCAAATCAGATCAGGACAAGGACTCCTCAGCAACATGAAAACTTGTATCCCTACAACAGCTGTGAGGCCACCTTGGGGCCTGGCCCCAGCAAACTGGGGAAGTAGATATCTGCCCCAGCCAGCACAGAGCAGCTGCGAACTGGCATGTGTACAGGCCTGGAATGAATCTGAGGTAGTCCAAGTATTTACACTGAAGGAAACCAAAATATTTCTCCCTAAAATATTGAGGATTGGTGAGCTAACGACAACTGAGATGTACAGAGACTCTCTGCCTCTCCTTTGTTTGCCTAAAGGCAGAACATAAATCCTGTCTTACTGGAGACAGCCACTTATCAGCCTAGAGACGGCACTAGCAGACACCAGAGAAACCTGTGAGCAGACCTTACTTCATTAGTATCTTCCCACAGCTTTCCCCCTTCGAGAGACTGGAACTGTTCTCTCCTTTGTCTTGTCACTGCACTAAAATTCATTGCTTTTTGTTAAAATGCTATTTAAGCAAAGCTCAAAGCCTCATGTTTCCAGCCAATGCTTTGAGAGTTACTTTGCAGAGAGAGTTACTTTTCTCCCCCATGATGAACATGACATACGTTATTAAGCTTACTTGTTTTTCCCTTATTGATTTGTCTTTTGTTTCAGGAGGGTGCCTTAGTTATGAACTTATGAGAGTTGCAAAAAGATTGTATCATTTTCTCCCCTTCCACACATTATACAGAAATCGGAAACCAAGCAGGAAGAAGAGTCAATGCTATAGGAAGAAAAGGGCTTCCCTTAAGAAAGCCTCATAAACATTTCAAATTTCAGCCGTGTGGTTGTCTTCACTTAGGTTCCCCCAGAAGCTGACCATGAGACAAGGATTTTTGCATGCAAATAGTTTATTTGGTATGTTATATTGAAGAAATATAAATCAGGAAGGAAGCCAGTACAGAGAGTTACTGTAAAAAAATTGCCAGTCTGGGCGCGGTGGCTCACACCTGTAATCTCAGCAATTTGGGAAGCTGAGGCAGGAGGATCACTTGAGCTCAGGAGTTTGAGACCCACCTGGGCAACATAGAAAGACCTTGTCTCTAAAAAAATAAAAATAAAAAACTAGCCAAGCGTGGTGTTGCAGGCCTGTAGTCCCAGCTACTTGGGAGGCTGAGGTGGGAGGATCACTTGAGTTAAGGAAGTTGAGGCTACAGTGAGATGAGATCACGTCACTGCACTCCAGCCTGGGTGACAGAGTGAGACCCTAGTGTCACAAAAAAAGGTACCTCTGTGAGTCACCAGAGCTCAGTCCCACTGGGGAACTCTGGTATAGAGCACGCACCTCATGGTTATCCCACCCAAGGGACATGAGGACAGGCTATTTATTCACAACTGCTCACAGTCATTGGTTGAGGGGTGCTTTAAGTGGAACACTAATTTTCCGTAGTTCCAATCCCCCATGTAGGAAGGTGGAGCCAACCGGGAAAACCCCTGGGCAAATGGATGCAGGTGCTTGCAGTTAGCGGCTTTGCCTGCCAGCAATGAGAAGCCCCGAGGGGACGGGGCCAGGACATTGGCAGCATCTGAGGCAATGATTAAGAGCTGCTTTCCTGACCCTCACACCCTTTCCTTCAATAAACAATTCCCTGAGCACTTATAGTGTCCCAAGCACTCTGCCAAAGACCCGGGAACTAAGAGCTGCCCACAGGAAGCTTGCAGTGTGTGCTGTAGAAGAGAGAAGACCCCATTATTAGGGCATCCACTCTGTGCCAGGCACTTTCCTGGAGCTAGCTCACTGCATCCACCCATTCTGTGAGGTAAGATTCCTCTTCTCGTTTTATAGACATGCCATAAAATGATTACTTCTTCAGAACAGTGTAACCGTCAGCAGAGGATATTTAAAAGCAGGATCGTAGTATTGATGCTAGCTGATGAACAGTTTCCGCCTCTAAAAGAAACGCAGATGCGAGCAGAGTAAACGGGCTGACGAATGCATGCCGTGTGTTGAAAGAACTGAATGCAGTAAGTAGGCTGCATCCGGGGCCTGCTTCAGCCTGGAACCCTGAGTGATGGGGGACAGGAGTGTGGGACATGGTCAGTACTGCCCTGTTTCCTCCCCTCTTCCCACCCTACCTGCCTCTGCCTCCTCCATGGTTGAAGGGAGTGGGGGTTGAAGGGAGAGGGTGGTTTAAGGAATAGGAAAGATTTCACTAAGCCAGCACAAAAGTTATCCAACCAAGGTGCCCGCTGAGCATGGAAGTTCACCGTGTTGACTCCCATGAAGCATTTTTGCCGCGTTCTTGGGGATTCCCTGCTGGGAAGCTTATATCCTTGTTTGGGATCTACGAAAAGCACAGCCTGAAACAAGAATTTGGGTATAGGTAGCTCATTTGGGAAGTGATCGCAGGACTCAGAGTTGAGGGAGAGAGAAGGATGAAAAGCCATTAAAAAAAAAAAAAAAAAAAAAAGCATGCGTTTTTAAAGTTACCGCTGTAGGCAGTGAGGGTCCTATTCTACCAGGATCTGGAAGGTTTGCGGAATACCTCCCAGAATTGTCTGCCTCAAAGACAGGAGGCTGGGTCCCTTACCCACCGGCTCCCTTCCCTGTCATTTAAGGATTGCTCCCAGGGTGCATTAACTGCCCCCTCATCCTTTCTCAGCTACTTCTCAGAGGCTTTGGGGATGTCTCTGAGGCAGAACCCATGCCTTCCCTTAGTGTTAGGCACAGTTAGCAGGAGTCTGGGCTTGCACAGAAAGGTCCTCTGCAGCTACAGCGAAAATCACTGGGCAGTCAAAGCATCTGCTTCGTGAGTGAGGTGTCCTGAGCCTTGAGGTCACCCACTGGTCCATGAACAGACTCTCTTGGATGGGACTCTACCTGCAGTAGGCTGAATAATGGCCTCAAAAGACATCCACGCCCTAATCCCTGAAACTATGAATGTTCCATGTCAGAAAGGGACTCTGCAGAAGTGATTAAGGATCTTGAGAGGGGAGATTATCCTGGATTATCCAGGCTAGCTTTAAATGCAAATCACAGGTGTCCTCATGAGAGGGAGGCAGAGAGAGATTTGACACACACAGAAGAGGGGAGATTATCCTGGATTATCCAGGCAGGCTTTAAATGCAATCACAGGTGTCCTTATAAGAGGGAGGCAGAGAGATTTGACACAGACAGAAGAGGAGGAAGCAATGTCACTATGGAGGCAGAGAGAGGAGTGATGTGGTCACAGCCCAGGAATGCCAGCAGCACCAGAAGAGGCAAGGGATGGATTCCACCCTAGAGCCTCTGGAGGGAGCATCTCAGGCCTTCTGGCCTCCAGAACTATGAGGCAATAAATGCCTGTGGTTTTAAGCCACAAATTTTGTGGCAATTGTTTTTATAGCGGCCATAGGAAATGAATACACCACGCGCCGGCTCCACTATGTTCTTTTTCTGGTTCCTGAGGAACACACACTCTTGCCGCTGCTGGTGGCGGAGGGCAGTTAGCTCCAAGGGCAACTGGGTTTATCTTGCTGGCTTACTTCTAGTCTCACTCTCTCCTCAGGCAAGGAGCCTCAGCCTCTCCCCATTTGGCATGTGTCACACCCCGGTCCACTCCGTCCCCCACATTCTAGGACCACAGAGGAGGCTCTCCCAGTGGCTCTCTTATAGCCCCTCTCCTTTGACCAAAGTTAGGGGCAGAGCTCTCTCTCCCCCTCCCCAATGGGAAATGCAACAGCAATCAGAAAACTCCAGGAAAATTTGGCCTCTGCCCTCCTACTTCCACCTTCAAATGTCCTGCCCCTCACTTCCACCCATTTGCAAGTTCCAGCTCGGAACATCCAGCACCTCAGTTTATAAAATTGGGGCCGCTTGGCTCTTTCTTAATTCTCAGCCTTTGGACTTCAACCCAAACCAAGCCTCAAAGAGTCCCATTTGATCACCCAGAAAGCCCGAACAGTTTCACAGTTGAGACCTATGCCCTGGGCCGGGACGCAGCAAATGGCTTAGCCCCAGATGCTCCAGGAATAATGCTGTGGCCCTGGTCACATTACCTCTCCAGCTTCTGGACGAGTCTACAATTCCAAAGCCACAAAACTGTCAACAGTGTGCACACCTACAGCTTCTGAACTAAGACAGGCCTCCCTGCCTGTGGGAGGTTAGACAGAAAAGTCTCCCAAAGCCCAAAGAAATGATGTTTGTGGCCAGGCTAAAGTCCTGTACTGTAAGTTTGTCATGGCTTCCTAAAAATAGTGTTTGCTCACTCTATTCCACAGTCACAAACCACCTGAGACATCAGATAGGGAATTTAATTGTTTTTTAATTTAGAAGAAATCATTACCAACAAACGAAAGAAAGAAAAGAAAAGGAAGGTGGAGAAGGCTGAAGAGACAAGCCTTGGATTCCACGTGAGATTCTGTTCCATGTGGGGCTATAAGTTTTCCCATTTCTGTCTTCCCATCATTCCTCACTCTGCCAGAATGAATTCTGTCTCCCAGAGGCTTTTTTTGTTTTTGTTTTTGTTTTTGTTTTTTTGAGACGGAGTCTTGCTCTGTCACCCAGGCTGGAGTGCAGTGGCGCAATCTCAGCTCACTGCAACCTCCGCCTCCTGGGTTCAAGTTATTCTCCTGCCTCAGTCTCCCAAATAACTGGGATTACAGGTGTGTGCCAACACGTCTGGCTAATTTTTACATTTTTAGTAGAGGCAGGATTTCGCCATGTTGGCCAGGCTGGTCTCAAACTCCTGACCTCAAGTGATCTGCCAGCCTCACCCTCCCAAAGTGCTGGGATTACAGGTATGAGCCACCATGCCTGGCCAAGAGTATTTTGTTTGTATATAATTAATATGGAAAAACTACTCACCTCCTTTAAGATACATTCTTTTTATAAGAAAAAGTAGCAACCCATAGCAACAATAAATATGCCATTCTAACAATAGCTTGTTATTAATAAGAAAAATCATAAAACTAAAAATAGTGATTTCACTAGAGGGAACTTGAGTGAGGGATAGTCCTGGGCTGATACACATTTCCAGAGGCAATCCTTTAAAGTTTTCAAACTCCTGGGCGTTGAACAGCCTCTCTTTTCAGGGTCAGCTTCTGGGGAATGAGAACTAAAACGACCTGATGAAGAGAGCATTGTTACACTTTCCAGATAAGAACACCCTGGCCAAATCAGTAACTTGCCTCAGGTCACACTGCTAGTTACTGGAGAAACTGGGGATTCAAACTCAGGATCCACCCCAAAGCCGGTGCGCCTTCTTCCATGCTACCTCCCCGCCATATTGTCTGATTATCTTATTGTCAAACATAGCTTTCACTGTAGTATCTATCATTTTTCACTTTTCCCATTAAAAATATCAAAGTGGACCAAAAAATCTACAACCTTATTTTGAAAAATCTTTTTTTTTCTTCTTTTTTTTTTTTTTCTGTGAGACAGAGTCTCGCTCTGTTGCCCAGGCTGGAGTGCAGTGGCGTGATCTGGGCTCACTGCAATCTCTGTGTTCTGGGTTCAAGCGATTCTCCTGCCTCGGCCTCCTGAGTTGCTGGGATTACAGGTGCCCACCACCACGTCCGGCTAATTTTTGTACTTCTTAGCAGAGACAGTGTTTCACCATATCAGCCAGGTTGGTCTCGAACTCCTGACCTTGTGATCCACCTGCCTCAGCCTCCCAAAGTGCTGGGATTACAGGCATGAGCCACTGAGCCCGGCTGAAAAATCTTGTTTTAAAAATTCATGTTTCAGGCTGGGCACAGTGGCTCACGCCTATAATTCCAGCACTTTGGGAGGCCAAGGCAGGTGGATCAGGAGGTCAGGAGATCAAGACCATCCTGGCTAACACAGTGAAACCCCGTCTCTACTAAAAATAAAAAAAAAAATTAGGCAGGCGTGGTGGCGGGCACCTGTAGTCCCAGCTACTCAGGAGGCTGAGGCAGGAGAATGGTGTGAACCTGGGAGGCAGAGCTTGCAGTGAAGCCCAGAAAGACATCATCAATTTTGCTATGTGATTTATTAACAACTCAGAATGGAATGTTGATTGTGATCAACATTGACCAATCGATTGTGATTGTTTTCTGAGCTACACTAACTTTCCACAGTCTGATTTCCTCTCCCATTACGGTCCCTTCCCACTCTATGTAAATATGCTTTCCAAAGATAACTCCCTTTCCTCTGGAGTAGATACCCTAGTGCCCTACCCATGTTCCCTCAGCCCAGTTCTGAGACCACTGGCATCTTCCATGGGCAGGCCCCTTGCCACCTTTGTTTTTCTACCTCAGACATTTGCCCCCGAGGAGGTTCTCTGGCTGCAGGAGCACTGTTGGCCAAGGAAAGGTAAACCAGAAGTGCCCGGGAGTTAATGCTCCCAGCATCCCTCCACCAATGACAGGCAGGAACAGTTTCCCTGACCCTTGGTGGACTGATGCACAGAGTACATTCTGTAAAGTTTCTCAGAAGGTGTCCAGCAGGATTGAGCCCCAGTTGTTCACCGCAGAAATCTGCTCATTAACGTATTGTTATTGGTTTTCTTCCCTCCCACTTTTCCACTCCCTCATCTTCCCACTCCTTGCCAAATAAACTACTGTACTCAAGTCCTTGTCTCAGAGTATGGTTTTTAGGGAACCTATAGCAAAAAGAAAAACTCTAAGGAAAGATCATGTTAAGCATTCCAGAAGACACAGAGATAAATACCGGGTTGGGAATAAAATCAGTATTTGTTAATATAGCCAGTACATTGTACACTCTGTGGAAGCAGGGGCCGCTGTAAAATTTGCTCACCATTGTGTTTTCAGCACCTCGCATTGTGCCTACACAATAAATGAATAATGAATGAATGAATACGTTAGTGAACAAATAGATGAGGATTCCTAGCTCTCTCCTAAGGTTAAAGTGACAAGTTATTCTAATTCATGCCAAAGAAAGGACTGGGGTTATAAAAAAGAAATATGAAATAAATAAAACAGACTTTGTTTTCCTCTATTCTCATGGAACACTTCTGACATCAAATATGTGGGAGGTTTTCCAGCAACTAATTCTCTAACTCTCTGGACACCAACTGAGTGTCCTACATTTCAATTCAATTCTGACACTACTTAGATTTAGCTTTAGATCCCACAAATCAGAGGGCTCAGTCCCACAAGACTGACTGCCCGTTCAGATGCCAATCACAAGTAGTGGATTTCCAGGCTACCCACACTTCTGTCTGCCCTGGCTACACATTGGAGGTTGCCACAAGCCCCTCCTCAGGTTTGATAATTTGCTATAATGGTTCACAAAACTCAGGGAAACATTTACTTACATTTACCGATTTATTAAAGAATATTGTAAAGGAGAGAAATAATTAGCCAGATGAAGAGGACATAGGGTGAGTTCTGGAAGGGCCCTGAGGAGTGAAGGAGTTTCTCCCTCTATGGAGTTGGGGTGTGCTGTCGTCCCCCAGCACATGGATGTGTTCACCAACCCGGAAGATCTCTGACACCGCCTTTGGTGGATTTTTATGGAGATTTCATCACATAGGTATGATCAATTATTAACTCAGTCTCCAGCCCCTCTCCCCTTCCTGAAAGATGTACAGTGGGGCGAAAAGTTCCAAGGTTCCAAGCTCCTGATCAGGCCTTGGTCTTCCTGAAGCTAGCCAGGAGCCCATCAAGAGTCACCTGATTAGAACAAAAGATGCTCCCATCACCCAGGAAATTCCAAGGGATTTAGGAGCTCTTTGTCAGGAACCAGAACGGGGGTCAATGACCAAATATTAGAGTAAAAGACACCCAGCACCCCAATCACTTAGGAAAGTACAAGAATTTTAGAAGCTCTGTGCCAGGAACCAGGGATAAAAACCAAATATATACCTCTTATTGTATAATACCACATGAAATGATGTAATAATTTAAACAATCATCTATAAAATTTGAATAAATGGAAACATACTATTGTGTTCAAACAGGACAGTGCCAAAATATAGAGGTTAATTTTCCCAAAATGAATCTTTAAATATAATATTCTTGACCGGGCATGGTGGCTCACACCTGTAATCCCAGCACTTTGGGAGGCTGAGGTGGGTGGATCACCTGAGGTCAGGAGTTCAAGACCAGCCTGGCTAACATGGTGAAACCTCATTTCTACTAAAAATACAAAAAATTAGCTGGGTGTGGTGGTGCGCACCTGTAATCCCAGCTACTCAGGAGGCTGAGACAGAAGAATTGCTTGAACCTGGGAGGTGGAGGTTGCAGTGGGTCGAGATTGCGCCGTTGCACTCCAGCATTGGCAAGAAAAGCGAAACTCCGTCTCAAAAATAATAATGATAATACATTCTTAATAAAAATACCAACAAAGTGCTTTTTAAACTAGGTCAGTTGCTTCCAAAGTTTATAAGGAAAAATAAACGCAAATGAATGGCAAGGACAATTCTGGAAAAGGAGAGTAATGAGAAAGAAATAGGTAAACAAGCCAATAAAATATAAAGCTATGATAATTAATCCATTTGAATAAGACAGCATAGAGCATCCAGAAATGACCCAAATACATAAAGTGGCATTTCAAATCGATGGAGAAGGGAGGGTGTGGTAGCTCGTGCCTGTAATCCCAACACTGAGGCAGAGGTAGGAAAATTGCTTGAGGTCAGGAGTTTGAAACCTGTCTCTACAAAAATTTAAAAAATTAGCTAGGCATGATGTCACATGCCTGCAGTCCTACCTATTAATACTTGAGAGGCTGAGGTGGGAGAACTTGAGCCCAGGAGCTTGAGGGTGTAGTGAGCTATGATCACACCACTGCACTCCAGCCTGGGTGATAGAGTGAGATCCTGACTCTAAAAAATAAAAAGGAGCAATGGTAGGTTATCCAGAAATGTACTGTAGTATAGGGTAACCCACTGGAAAAAATAAATTCAAATCCCTATCTCACAAGTTTTATTGAAAGAAATTTCACACAAGCAAAGATTTAAATCTAATAAATAAATGAACCTATAAAACTATTACAAGAAAAGTGGACTTCGTTTGATTTTACAATCTAGAATGGGGAAGCCCTTTTTTGACCTGGGTTTAGACAAATACAACTGATCTAGGCACAAATTTTGTAGTTTTAAGAGCAGCCTGTGGCCAAGCCATCTTTCCAATATGTTCTATATCAGGACACATCAAGGAAACAGAGTGCTGAGAACTTCAGCACTCGTTAGGGAACTAGAGTCCTTGAAAAATGAAAGAAGCAAAAGCAAAAGCTTTCTGCACTTAGGCCTACAATAATTAGCCCAGGGCTGATGTTTCCTGGGACAGTTATTAACATAAGGTCTTCTGAAGTTCCTCAAAAGAGCAGTGACAACCTTCTGGTTCTGTTTTTAGTTTCTCCCTGTACCGGCCTGTTCATAATTTTAGTCCATAATAGGATGCCATTAAATTAAAACTTCATCAAGTTGACTAAGAAAGCAGGAGACTACATTATTGAGCTACTGGGAACTAACCATCGAGGCAAATATTCCCCCTAAGTCTAAAGTCCAGACTGCATTTTACATCTGTGTTATTTTTAAGTGATCTCATTAAAAAAAAAAAAAAAAGACTGAAATGTGGGAAAACTGACACTCTGGCATGCCGAGTCTAGAGTGGGTGGTTTGGGAGTTTATATCAATTCCACCTCTTGACGTTTATAGTAAATCATAACCAAATACACGCATAAAATTACTATGAGGTACTGTTTCCCTGGTGTTACTTATAATGACAAAAAATTGGAAATCACCTAAATAATACACTAGATAAACAAATTGTCATACATCTAGTCAAGACAACATAGAGCAATTTAAAATGATGCCATTTATTAATATTTACTGACTTGGAAATACCATGTTTTATTGTGATGTGGAAAAAAACATAAAAACATATCTCAAAACAGTTTATAAAATTTGGTCACAGTTTGTAAAAAAAAAGAAAGAGTTGTACCTACGTATGTAATATATTAGAAAACTCTGCAAAGGCACACATGAAAATGGATGTTTCATCACAGTGATTATCTCTGCTGGGATTGGCAGAATTAATTTTCTAGAAAGCATGATCTAACCATCTGCCGTCTACAAGAAACATACTCTAGATTCAAAGACATGAATAGGTTTAAAGTAAAAGATTGAAAGAAGGTATACCATGCAAACTGTGACCAAAAGAGCAAAAGTGGCTATGCTAGTATTAAACAAAATAAATTTGAAGACCAAAAAAAATGGTATTAGAGGGAAAAGGGACATTTTATAATGAAAAACGGGAGATTCATTAGAAGATATAACAATTATAAATATATATGCATATAATAATAGAATTCCAAAATCATGAAGCAAAAACTGACAGAATTAAAGAAGTAAAAAATTCAACATTTGTTTAATATCCCATGTTTAATAATGGATAGGCTAACTAGGCAGAAGATCATAAAGAACTAGAACACCTGAACAACACTACAAACCAACTAGACCTAATAGTTACCTATAGAACAACAGCAGAATGCATTATGCAGAAGGCAGTCTGGCAGTTTCTCAGAAAATTAAGCATAGAGTTACTATATAAGCCAGCAATTCTGCTGCTTAGTATACACCTAAGAGAACTGAAAACATGTTTACGTAAAAACTGGTACACAAATATTCATAGCCGCATTATCCACAATAGTCAAAAAGCGGAAACAACCTAAATATCCATCAACAGATGGACACACACAATGGAATATTATTCAGCAATAAAAAGTAATGAAGTATTGATGCATGTAACAACATGGATGAACCTTAAAAATATGATGCTAGGTGAAAGAAGCCAGGCCACATATTGTATGATTCCATTTCTATGAAATATCCAGAACTATGAAATATCCAGAACAGGAACATTCCCAGAGACAGAAGTATTTCGATTAGTCGTAGCCAGGGCCCAGGGGTTGGTGCAGAGTGGAAAATGACTGCTAATGGGCATGATGTTTCTTGTGGAGGTGATGAAAAATGTCTTAATATTAAATATTGGTAATGGTTGGACAACTCTGTGAATATACTAAAAACCACTGAATTGTTCACTATAAAAGGGCAAATTTTGTGGTATACAAATAACGTCTCAAAGCTGTGATAAAAAATAAATGGTGACAAGTATAACAAAATCTTGACAGTTGTTAAGTTAGGGTTTGGGGGGATATGAATGCTATTTTATTCCTTAAACTTCACTGTAACTTTTAACAATCTCTAACTTAGAAGAAAAGGGATCCTGGGATAATTTTGGGAAAAAATAGATTATTCCCTCACCCCCTCTTACAGAGACAGTGGGCGCCCATTAATCAACATTCCACATGCTCCCCGAAATTCCCCAGCCTCCTGGTGACTATGTTGGGCCCAGGTCACTAGTTCTGATCAATGAACTGTGAGTACAAGTGGAATTTGTCACTTCTAGAAAGCCAAAGCAATTGAAAGCTGCTGTGCTTCCTCCACCCTTCTTTTTTCCTGCTAAGAACTTAGAAACCACCGGATGAGAGGGCGCTAGCAGCAGATGGAGGGCGTGTGGATCTCCCAGTCACTACATGGTGATCTCCTCCCCCACTTACATAGACTAGGCCTGGATGAGAAATCAACTTTTGTTGTGTGACGCCATTTCAGAGTTTATTTGTAGCTGCTGCCTAATCTAGGCTAGTCTAATTAATATATGCCCCACCATAGACAAAAATAAACAATAGATTAAACCATTTTGTGCAGGACCGTTTAAAAAAGGCTAGAAAAAATTTAAACCAACCTAAAAAAATAATGTTTAAGATCCTAGTGTGGGGAAATAATTTTTAAGCACCAAAGCAATGAAAGTCACCACAAAGGAAAAACTGCACAGATTAGGGTAGAAATAAAATATAATTTTGGAACATTAAGAAAGCCACCATATACAAAATGACAGAAATGAGGGTAAATGTCATAATAAATGTGTCAGTGAGTTAAGGACTGTAATACTTAAACTATGAACTAGAAAAAAAAATGGGCAAAGGATGTGACAATATAAACAATCAATTTAACACATACCCAACATTTATTTGTGCCACTATTTACAGACACTGTGAGTAGTCTACGCATATATCATTCTTCACCACAGTGATTCTGTAAGGGATATACTACTATCATGTCCATTTAAAAAAGAGTAGCGAAGCAAGACTCAAAATCACACAGCTAATAAGTGTATTTGAACTTGGTTCTCATCAAATGCCAAAGTTAGCCACTGTCCTTCCACAGGAAAGCATGTGAGCTGATACTTAATAATCCTAGCAATGAAAACAGTAATATAATGTTAAAGATCTAATACATAATTATAACCAGTGTAGTGAGGGTATGGTGAGATATTCATTCACTTGCTCTCTGTTCATTCATAATTTTTGAGCATTCAGTAGTTATCGAAAATCTATTAGGGTCCAGGAACTTTCTAGGTCCTGGGGATATCAATACAGACCCAAACCCCTGCCCTCCTGGAGCTGACCTACCCAGTTAGTATGAGATGTACAGAGGCATAATTATTCTGGGATAATAAATATATCAAGAGCCCTAAATATGTTCACGTACTTTAGTTCAGCAATTCTAGTCCTAGTAATTTATTCTACTCATCATGTAGCTATCTATAATGGAAAAAAAGGTTGGAAAAAACATAGTCCTAAAAATAGAGATCATCAAATAATGTGTGGTACATTCACACAATGAAATTCGTAGCCATTAAAAGTCATACTTTTTAAAAAAGAAAGACAGAAAAATGCCCACCGCATAGTATTATGTGAAGAAGGCAGGACACAATACAGTATACAGGATGATTTGATTTTGATTTTTATTATCTAGGTAGCTAGCTGTTAGTAAAATCTGGAGAGAGATACACTGAGATTTTAACAGTGATTGATGGTACTACAGGTTTAAAAATTTCCCAAAGTTTTCACAATGAACATGTATAACTTTTATAATGATGGTGGAGGTAATTAGAAAAAGATGTTTTCTACCTACCTGTTTTTTTTGTTTGTCTGTTTGCTTTTGTTTTTAAAGAAGCAGAGTCTTGCTGTCACCCAGGCTGGAGTGCAGTGGTGTGATCATATCCCATTGCAGCCTCAAACTCCTGGGCTCAAATAATCCTCCCATCTCAGCCTCCCAATTAGCTGAGATTATAGGAGGACGCTGCTGCGCCCAGCTAAGAAAAAAACGTTTTCTAAAAAGTCTTCACCATCTTTCAAGAGCCAGCTCAAATGGGAAGAAAGAACCCTCCTTGTGTGCTGTTTTCTCCTCAGTCTGCACATTCTCCCAGGGCAGTTTCATCCAGCACTCCCCATCCTTCCCCCACCTCCAAGCAATCAATCAATCATGAAGTCCTATTGATTTCCCTCCTCCCTTTCAATCCTCATCCATAGTCTTCACTCCTGCACAGTCTGCCTCCACCTCTCCCCCTGGGCTCTTGTTACTCTAAATGTTCTATCTCCTTGATTCCATTCTCCATCCTGTATCCAGAGAGATCATAGAGATCATATATATATATATATATATTTTTTGAGATGGAGTCTCACCCTGTCTCCCAAGCTGGAGGACAGTGATATAATCTCGGCTCACTGCAAACTCTGCCTCCTGGGTTCAAGTGATTCTCCTGCCTCAGCCTCCCAAGTGCCTGGGATTACAGGCACCTGCCACCACTCCTGGCTAATTTTTGTATTTTTAGTAAATACAGGGTTTTGCCATGTTGGCCAGGCTGGTCTCGAACTCCTGACCTCAGGTGATCTGCCCACCTCGGCCTCCCAAAGTGCTGACATTACAGGTGTGAGCCACTGTGCCCAGCCCAGAAAGATCTTTTTAAAAAAGAAATTGCTTGCCACTCCCTCAATTAAAACTCTTCAGTATTAGCCAGGTAGGGTGACTTGCACCTGCAGTCTCTCTCAGCCACTCAGGAGGCCAAGGCAGGGGAATCCCTTTTGAGCTGAGGAGTACCAGGCTGCAGTGAGCTATGATTGTGCTCCTGCACTCCAGCCTGGGCCGCAGAGAAAGGCCCCATCTCTAGAACAAAAAGCCAAAAAGTCTTCAGTGATTGTACATTGCCTTCAGGATAAGGTCAAACTCCCTGTACTAGTTCCAGTTCTCCCAGAAGCCGACCCCAGAATAAGAACTTGGGTGCTAGTGATTTACTTGGCTGGGAAGTACAGTGAGGGGAGGGATGGGAGAAAGACAAAGCAGTTTGAGTAGGTTTTGCATCCTCAAACCCCAGTCCCTATTTAGGTCTCATTAGTATGTGTGGCAAATATGCCTCCTTATTTCAGAGACTGAGACAAAACTAATGATTCTTAAAATCTAGTGTACATAAGAATCATCCAGAGAGCTGTTTTTAAAGTAGGATTTTTGGGTCCCTTGACAAGAATTCCAATTATTTGCAGACCTTCTCACCAAACTTTAAATGCAATTAATGGATCCTGTTTTCCTCAGGAACTCACTATTTGCAGTGGCAACCTCCTTTAAAATGAAGTTAGCCCTCTGTGTAATGATTTAAGAGTAATGGTTGTTTTCTTTTTCTTTCTTTTTTTTTTTGGGGGGATAGATTCTTGCTTTGTCACCAGGCTGGAGTGCAGTGGCATGATCTCACCTCTGCCTCCTGGGTTCAAGCGATTCTCCTGCCTCCACCTCCCGAATAGTCGGGACTACAGGCGTAAGCCAACACACCCAGCTAATTTTTGTATTTTTAGTAGAGGTGGGGTTTCACTGTGTTGGACAGGATGGTCTCGATCTCTTGACCTCATCATCTGCCCGCTTTGGCCTCCCAAAGTGTTGGGATTACAGGTGTGAGCCACGGCGCCCGGACTGTTTTCGCTCTCTCACCCAGGCTGGAGTGCAGTGGCATGATCTCTGCTCACTGCAACCTCCACCTCCCCCGCCTCCTGGGTTCAAACAATTCTCCTACCTCAGCCTCTCGAGTAGCTGGGATTACAGGTGACTGCCACCACACCTGGCTAATTTTTGTATTTTAGTAGAGACAGTGTTTCACCATGTTGGCCAGGCTGGTCTCAAAGTTCTGACCTCAGGTGATCTGCCTACCTGGGTCTCCCAAAGTGCTGGGATTACAGGTGTAAGCCACTGTGCCTTGCCTGTGAGTAATAGTTTTTTAATTCTTTGTATCTCCCTTCTCCCTCAGAACACACACACACACACACACGCACCCCACTGCTTCTTTGGACTTGTTAGAAATAAGGAATGGGATCATTACCGAGCTATCTATATCTATCTCTTAGTGGTTTCCTTGACAACACTAAAGTTTGGAAATTACCATTTGTAAGGATCTAAATTCTTAGACCAGGAACTGCCTTCTCCAGATGGTCTAAGGATGGAAGACAAAGGGTTTATTAAGGGTTTATTCTTCTAGTGTTTATTCATTCACTTCTTCATTTATTCACTGTGTTTCCCAAAAGCCACTTGTCACTGCATGTAATTGCCTTTTATTAGATAAGTAAAAAGTGATACATATAAGCACTTAGGACAGTGCCTGGTCAATAGTAAGCATCTGAGTTATCTATTACTCCTTTATTCCATTAATTCTAAAATACATCTTTTTCCAAATTTTAACATCTCCAAAATCAGGATGCAATTTGCAGTCGAAGGCACTTAGAATTGAAGAGATACTGTATTGTTTATTGTTGTTTTCCTCCACTTGGCTGGAGGCCTCCTAATGGCTGAGATTTCTTCTCCTTATACCCCAGCTCCCGGCATGGTGTGGTTTGGGTGGAATGAACGAAAACATGGATGAAGGCTTTCCTGATACCACCCGCTCCACCACACAAACAGCACTCACTTTCCTTGGAACTGGTAAGGCTCATGGTTAGACATCTTTTCTGGCACTTCTTATATTCTACCTTGAACTATGGTTGAGTGCCCATGTCACCTTATACCAGTGTAACGAAGGCAGGGACCCTCTTCTATTTATCCAGGTATGAGCATTGCACAGTGCCTTCCACATGGGTGCCTCAATCAAAGTACTTTTGGTCCCAAGAAAAGGCACAATGTCAGCCTCCCCGTGGTCTCTAGTCGGCTGGGCTGTGAGCTCTGGGAGGGCAGTGATCAGGTTCCTCTCATCTCTTGGTGTCCAGAGCTTTGTGTATAGTAGGTGCTCAATAAGTACTGAATGAAGAACTTGTCCACACCCACCCTGCTTCACTCCCAGCCCAGTCTGACACAACTTCCCTCTCTAATGTAAGTCCATCATGAAGTGTGCAATGACACACGTGTTTCCAGAACCAACACAACAGCAGCAGCAGCACTTCTTCAAAATTCCTGACTGCAACAGAGTGGTGGGGAGGTAAAAAGGGGTCTGTGATTCATGGAGAAGTTTTCTCTGCTCAGAAAACTCTTGCTCTGGAGCAGGGACTATAGCTCTTAAAACTCCCAATGCCAAATTTAATCAGAATCCCTGGCAGTGAGACCCAGGGAACAGTATTTTTTGTTTTTATTCTCAACACACAGCCCATGTTGAGGTCTATTGTAACCCGCAACACAGAAATTTGCTCTAAACAAATTCAATGTGGAGTGACTCTGGATTTTGTGAAGGACTCCTCACTGGAGGTCCTTGGAATGCAGAGCTCCCCAAGGGACCATGAGAACGTTCACACCTTTCTCTACACCTCCTGAGGAGGGCAGGTGCACTGTCTGGGACTGGGACTGAGCTGGGGTTGCGTAACTGTCAAGCCTGCCATGGATTTCTGGGCAAGACACGGGAACACCTATGTCCTCTCTCTCCACTCCTAGCTATGACCTCAAGCAAGTCAGTCCCTCTCTGTGGGACTCAATTTCCTTATTTGCACAAAAAGATTGCTCTAATGTCCTGCAGCTCAAAAGTTTTATAATTCACTCTAGCCTCTCAGGTGTTAAGAGGTGTTGTTATAGTTGTCTATACCAAAAATTTTTTTAAATCTTTTCATGTATGGCAAGAATAAAATTATTTTTTAGGCTGCGAGATTTGAATTCTTAGCTGTTTTTTGGCCACCTAATTAATTTCATCCAGCATTTGTACCTGTATCAATACAGAAACATTTACTTCCTGTTTTTTGAGGTGTGTGCTGGTGTGAAATGAATTATCCTAACTCGCATTTTCATTAATCAGAAAATAATTCCAGGTAAAGAGGAAGTGCCTCTAAAAGAAAATATGTTCGACCTTCACCTAATAAAGCATTAAAATGAATTTCTTATTTTTGAATTCTATTTAGATTTTGCCATAGAAGCAAAATAGCTGTCTGAGTCAAGTGGTTTATTCTTTTTTAAAAAGGGACAGTGACTTTAAGCAGTACCTGTTTATTAATCAGTCTTCCAAGTGAGCAAGAGGCAATTGAATGTAGAACAAATGGTAAGCTAGCACTACAACAGCAGTCAATAATTTATCCTTAAAAGCTTCCCTGAAATTCATTCTGTCTAGAATAATAATAGGTAACATATCATGCTTATTATGTGCCAGGCACTGTTCTAACTGAATGTATTATTAGCTCATTTGATCTTCACAACTGCCTTCCTGGGAGAATACTGTATCATCATCCCTCCTTTTTTTTTTTTTTTTTTTGAGACAGAGTCTTGCTGTGTTGCCCAGGCTAGAGTGCAGTGGCGTGATTTCAGCTCACTGCAACCTCCGCCTCCTGGGTTCAAGAGATTCTCCTGCTTTAGCCTCCTGAGTAGCTGCAATTACAGGTGTGTGCCACCATCTCAGACTTCCAGAGTACTGGGATTACAAGCATGAGCCACTGTGCCAGGCCCATCATCCTTCTGTTACAGAAGAGGAAGCTGAGGTAAAGTAACTTGTCCAAGACCATACAGCCAGTACTTAACCATTGCACTGACTGCCTTGAGAAAGTTTATAAACAATTTTGTAGGTGAACAGATTCTGATAACTGAATGTAGATTTTTCGAGAATTATTCAAATTATTTAACAAGCCTGTACAATGCCTAGCATTGTGCTGGGACTGAGTAATCCCAGCACTCTGAGGGGCTGAGGTGGGCGGATCACGAGGTCAGTGTCAGGCCTCTGAGCCCAAGCTAACATCCCCTGTGACTTGCACGTATATGCCCAGATGGCCTGAAGTAACTGAAGAATCACAAAAGAAGTGAAAATGCCCTGTCCCGCCTTAACCGATGACATTCCACTACAAAAGAAGTGAAAATGGCCGGTCCTTGCCTTAAGTGATGACATTACCTTGTGAAAGTTCTTTTCCTGGCTCACAGAGCTCTCCCACTGAGCACCTTGTGACCCCCAGTCCTGCCCACCAGAGAACAACCCCCCTTTGACTGTAATTTTCCTTTACCTACCCAAATCCTATAAAATGGCCCCACCCTTATCTCCCTTTGCTGACTCTCTTTTCGGACTCAGCCTGCCTGCACCCAGGTGATTAAAAAGCTTTATCGCTCGCACAAAGCCTGTTTGGTGGGCTCTTCACATGGACGTGCATGACAGGAGATCGAGACCACGGTGAAACCCCACCTCTACTAAAAATGCAAAAAATTGAGGGGGACGCGGTGGTGGGCGCCTGTGGTCCCAGCTACTCGGGAGGCTGAGGCAGGAGAATGGCTTGAACCCAGGAGGTGGAGCTTGCGGTGAGCCAAGATCACACCACTGCATTCCAGCCTGGGCGACAGAGCGAGAATGTCTCAAAAAAAAAAAAAAAAAAAAAAGGTCTTGCATGATGTTCCTTGATCAAAGGGTTACTGGACCATTAAGTCTGGACAATGTCCTAAAGTTTACCCTGCTTTGGGAGATTCAGAATTACTTTAAAGGTTCCGAGAAGCCTTACAGGAAAGATATCCACGTGCTTACCTCAGCTTCACTAACCACATTTACCTCTGGAAATTCTCCTCTCCATATCCTCTGCTCCACCTCTACTTCCTTTTGTAACACCTATAAATATAAGAGTTATTGTACCAAGCACTTAAGGCATCTAATGAGCTTGGCTTCCTAAGCCGAAGAAGTGTGATGCTTATTATCTGCTAAATGTTATACTGATGCTTTGAAGAACGGCTCTCATCTCACAGCAGCTGAGTAACTTAACAAAGGTATGTTAGTTACTGCTAGAAAGGGGATCCATTGGAGGGTGTGACTTCAGAACTCATGCTAATCCTAGCCACTACTCCACTGGGTCACCCTATATCTAACAACAGCTGAACATCTTGCCTGGATGGGAATCTACCCTGCCCCATAGCATAATGCCGTCAGCTGTGCTGCAGGCCCTGCTTTGGCCTCACATCATGGTTCTAGTCTTGCTCTCTAAAGCCACGCCCTTCCCTGTCTCCCAGTCCCAGCAATTGTATTTCTGCCCCATCATTCACATGCATGTCTCTTTTTCCTTGGTACCCAGATCCCTGAGATAGGAGTCTAGCTTTGAATCTCAGTTGAGTGGTTGATCCTTAGAAGCTGCAGCTGAATGTGCCTGATGCTAACTGCCTGTCCTTCCCGTCTCCTGCTGTGCCGTGCTCACAGGGGTCATAGTGACTCTATCTGGGCTTTCCCTATGGCTGTTGGAACCCTGGTTATTGTAGTGTCAATGCTCGAGGAAGCTAAACAGTTAGCTGAAGAGGCAGAATTCATGAACAGGAAACAATGTACAAAGTGCTAAAGGAAATGGAACTAACAAAAGTTCAAGATGGCCTGGGACAAAAAAGAAAAATAAACTTGAGCTGGATATGAAGGATGACTGATCTTCCAGTAGAAGGGACCCAGAAGAGTTTGGAGTGCAGCCAGTTCTGTGGGGACAAGGATTCAAGAAAAGGGCTGAGCATGTGTTGGAGACAGTGGGTGGAATCACCGGACTGGTTCTAATATGCTGGCTGGAGTGTACAAGGGTATGGTGGAATGGAGGATATGAAGAAAGGCTGGGAGCTCACAGAAGGTTTCTACTTCCAAAGAAGGCAGCATACTACAATAATTAATTGTACTGTTTCCTTCATATACAAGACTGAAGTCAAAACTGGCTCTGTCACTTATGTGACCTTGGAGAAGTCACAACCTAAGCGTGTTTCCTCAACTGACAAATGGGGACAATAGTACTAATATCTATCTCATAGGGAACTGAAGATGCAATGTGAATTGAGAATGGATATCTAAGGCTTAGCACATTGCCTGGTGAGAGCATAGTACAGGGAGCCTTCGAGAGGCTTTACCAATCCGTAACAACTGTGTGCAGGTTAAAAGAAGCTTCCTTTGTGGAGAACCATGAGTGTCCAGTTGGCTCCTCAGGAAATTACACGGACAACCTGACTTGGTTAGACTGCAGTACTTTCGTACCTGTTTCTTTACTTGGTCCTCCAGAGTGCTGCCACCTGAAGCCTGAGCATTTCCTGTTCTGCAGCCAGGACTTGTCACCTAGACAAGTAACTGGGAACTTTGTGCAAACGAAGGGACACTTCCCAAATGCTGAATGCTTGGTGCCTGTGAGAAAATGTCATCTTCTATGAAAAATATAGAAGGCTATCCATGCTGGATATATAAGGGTCTGGGGCCCTTCTTTGTGACCCAGAAACTTAAAATGAAAATGCATTCTTTGGCGGGGCACAGTGGCTCACGCCTGTAATCCCAGCACTTTGGGAGGCCGAGGCCTGCAGATCACCTGAGGTCAGGAATTCGAAACCAGCCTGGCCAACGTGGTGAAACGCTGTATCTACTAAAAATACAAAAATAAGCTGGGTGTGGTGGTGCAGGCCTGTAATTCCAGCTACTTGGGAGGCTGAGGCGGGAGAATCACTTGAACCCAGGAGGCGGAGGTTGCAGTGAGCCGAGATGGCACCACTGCACTCCAGCCTGGGCGAGAGAGCCAGACTCCATCTCAAACAACAAAAAAATGCATTATTGAGCTGGGCATCGTGGCACATGCCTGTAAGCCTACCTCCTTGGGAGGCTGAGGCAGAATTGCTTAAGCCCAAGAGTAAAAACAAAAAAAACAACCCAGCATTCTCACTCACTTTTTAAAGATTAGGGGACCCAAGGTAAACCATACTGTGCTTCCTGCTTAAGTCTTATCCTCAGGTGAAGTCAAAGTTTACTTTGAAGGGAAAAGAAGTTCCCAAAGGTCAACAGAGTCTGAGAAACTGTAAAGATGGGAGGGCTTCCTGTCCACTTTGCCTTGGGACCCAGGTTCTGGGGTCAAGCTGAAAAGCTCCTCTGAGATCATCCTGTCCAATGGCTCACAACCGTTTCCCACCTCTGACATGAGCTCCCTGTGGCTGTGACTCAACTACGGAGAGAAAGGTGGAAGTGTTGTTTGAAAAAGCCCTTCAGGAATGTGAAAGGCAGGCTTGTATCCTCCTTTGAGACTCACCAATTAGCAAACCTGTAATTTTACAGCTGAAGATGTTGAGGTCAGAGAGATGGAGTCTGCCCCAGCATTAGGAACAGACAGGGCCAGCACTAAACTCAGACCACCTGACTCCCAGCCCCTGACCTTTCTTCGACTTTCATAGTCTTTTACGGCAAAGACTGGCAATTCTTCCTTTGGAATTCTCTCCCCAATCTCCCACTCACAATATGAGCACAAACACTCCTAATAGTACACCTGGTAAGTGCTCCTGATATTGTGCTCAATGCTTTGAGCACAACCTCATGAGAGGCCCTGAGCCAGAACCACCTAGCTAACCCACTCAAATATCTTACCTACAGAAACTGAGATGATCAGTGTTTGTGGTTTAAGCAACTGTGTTTATGAGTAATTTGTTACACAGCAATAGATAACTGATATGCTATATACATATTGATATATACATATATCACATATTGATACCACCAGACCTGTTCTCACAGAACTAGCAACGGGCATCCTGGCTGCACACATGAGATTCCTGAATGAAGAGTCTAGACACTGGCTGGGTTACAATGGCCACTTTCAAAGTGTAAGCAATTTACTTTTGCCTGGTTTTAGCAGTGGCTAACAATGCAGGATCAAGTCTGGCTTTAGAGAGCCCTTGCTATTTCCACATCCTTATACTCATTTGTGAGCCTGGTAACAAGTATGCAGTGTCAACAGTCCATCCTAATGAGCTGTTGCAACTCAACAGCTAGGGCAGAAGAGGACTGGCTGAGGAATCTGTGTGCAGTTGTGTAGCTCACTGAATTCTCATGGTCTTCCCAAATTCTCAGGTTTCATTTGAAAATTAACCCATCGAGGCTTCCAAAAAATTTATCCTAATATTCCCAGGAAATAAAATTTGAGGCCTACTAAACTTAACTTGGGAAGTTAGTTCAATATATCATGGAATCAAATCTCCAGGCAAGAACATTTCAGGTCTGGTGTTCTCTGAGAACAAAAGTAATAGTTTACATTAACTTTACTTAATTGTAAATAAGCAGCCCATGTTTTATACTTAACAGTAACAACCCAGAATACCTTGCCCACCCTAATACACCTCCTGAAGAGAGTATATAGCATATCAGTTATCTATTGCTGTGTAACAAATTACTCATAAACACAGTTGCTTAAACCACAAACATTGATCATCTCAGTTTCTGTAGGTAAGATATTTGAGTGGGTTAGCTAGGTGGTTCTGGCTCAGGGCCTCTCATGAGGTTGTGCTCAAAGCATTGGCTGGGACCACAGTCATCTGAAGTTTGACTGGGCCTGGAGAATTGCTTCCAGATGGCTCCTTCACATGGCTTTTGGCTGGAGGCCTCTGCTTCTCACTTCTAGGTCTTCTCCATGGAGTTGAGTGGCCTTACAATATGGCTGCTGGCTTTCCCCAGAGTGAATGATCCAACAGAGTAAGGAGGATGCAATGCCTTTTATTATCTAGTCTCAGAAGCGACATACCATCCATTTGTTGGAAGGGAATCACTAAACTCAGCCTGTACTTAGAGGGATTGAAGTGTCCTGTCTTAAAGAGAAGCATGTCAAAAATTTGTGGATAGGTTTTAAAACCACCACAGATGGCAAAGCATTATTTCCTTATTTGTTAACAATAACTTACCTGTGCTCACTCTACCTTCTAATATTTTCAGATTAATGCTTTTTAAACCAGCATGGTAAAGTATCTGTCATGTATTCAGGTAGAGAATTAAAATATACCAATATCTGAAAAGGCAAGTCTGCTCATGATAAATTTCCTGAAGATTAATTTCACATCATTAACCACAACCCCTCCCCCAAAAAGCTCAAAATATTTCTTAAGCAAGAGAGGCCAATGGTAACTTACAAAGGAACAGAATAATCATAACTGCATTAACTATCTTTCTTTTTGCCAAATATCTACTAATATTCACTTCTTTCCTTCACAGAAGCCAATCCATGGTAAAATACTTTTATTCCATTCCTACTTAAGGAATACATAATCAATATAAAAATTGTACATCCTTTTTTTTTGAGACGAGGGTCTTGCTGTTGCCCAGGCTGGAGTGCAGTGGTGCAACAGCTTGTTGCAGCCTTGACCTCCTGGGCTCAAGCAATACTCCCACCTCAGCCTTCTGAGTAGCTGGGACCACAGTCATGTGCCACCATGCCTGGCTAATTTTTCTTTTATTTGTAGAGACAGGGTTTCATCACGTTGCCCAAGCTGGTCTCAAACTCCTGGGCTCAAGCAATCCTCCCGCTTCAGTTTTCCAAAGTGCTGAGATCACAGGCGTGAGCCACTGCGCCTGGCCAAAAAACTGTACATGTCTTTAATGTGGGTCATACTGTACTGTAATTGTTTCCACCTAGTGGATGAAAATGGTACTAAAAGAGTTTGAAAAATATATAAAACTTCCCTCACAGGTACTTCATGACTTACTTCCGTAATTTCTTACAATCACATCACATACTTGATGTATATAGGTAGCTTATCTCAATAAATCCTACAAATTCTTCCTGTAAAGCAAAAACTCTTTGTTTTATAGATATAAGTTTTCATATTTACTGCCACCTTTGGAATTCTCCAGGCCAACAACCTGGAATATTGCTAAGAACCAGGAAATAAGCCAGTCTCCTGGCAGCCAACAGGTGTCACAGTGTGCACACACTAGAGCCCTGTCAGACGGACAACTATAAAAGCAGAGAATAGTTGGATGCCTGGCACATGAAACTCAATGAAGATCTGTTAAAGGAACCAATAAAGCTCATGCATTTTATTCCAAAGGAGTCTTTCTCTCAGAACCTAGTTCCTCTTCCCTACCTTAATACACAAGTCCTAGAAATCTTTCAGTATGAATTCTAATCTTATAGTAAAACAGAAGAAATGACTCAAGAAAGTTCATTTTGGTCAAGGTGTTGAAATTGACAACTGACAGCAAATAAGAAAAGTGCTGGAAAATACACAAAACCAACCACAGCATTCTTGGGGCTAGTCTGGGAACAAGCAATACAGTACAATTTGAGTTTATGATAATAACTGTGGGGTTATCAAGAAATGATTATTGGTCGGGCATGGTGGCTCACGCCTGTAATCCCAGCACTTTGGGAGGCCGAGGTGGGCGGATCACAAGGTCAAGAGATCGAGACCATGCTGGCGAACATGGTGAAACCCCGTCTCTACTAAAAATACAAAAATTAGCCGGCATGGTGGCGCGCACCTGTAATCCCAGCTACTTGGGAAGCTGAGGCAGCAGAATCACTTGAACCCGGCAGACATAGAGGTTGTAGTGAGCCAAGATCATGCCACTGTACTCCAGTCTGGAAACAGAGTGAGACTCCATCTCAAAAAAAAAAAAAAAAAAAAAAAAAAAGAAATGATTATCATATACCATTTAAGAACGTAACATATTTTTGAAAAATTTTTAATAAAGACTTTTTAAGTTTCATTGCTTAAAAGGATGGGCTCTTAATCATTTGGAAAATGTGGTTATTCAGAACAATCAGTTTCCTGAGGGCTCGGAACAATAAAAGCTTAATAGCATACTTTGAGCAGATTTCAACTAAAAAATAATTTCACTAGTGTTATACACACTAAAATAAATGTTTTCAGTACAGTCACTCACATTAAACAGTAAGGGTCCTCAATTAGCTGTGTTTTCTTTCCTTAATTTTTTTAAACAAATGAAGTTTTTTATGGGATAGCCAGGGTAGAGTAATCCTTAGCTCCACCCCACCATCCACATATAACACCGTTGACATTAAATAAGCAAAAGTAATATTCTTGCTTGGAAAATTCAAAATTTACAGGAAGTTTAAAAAGTGAAATGTACAAGTCTCCCTCCTAGTTTCTATACCCCCGACAGACATTCAAACACAACGACACAGACACACCCGGTCCCTCAGTCTCCTTCCTCAGCAACAGCCACTTAACGCTTTGAGATGTGTTCTTCAAAAACAAGTATTAATCCACATAAACACATGTCCTTTTGGAAATACAGAGTCCCAGAATTTACCCATTCCTCCATCATCAGTTTGCACTTTAAAACAGGGTTTTTGGTGGATTTTTCTTAAGATGAGGTCTCCTCTTTTTCACAGACTGGAGTGCCATGGCACAGATAGCTCACTGCAGCCTTGAACTCCTAGGCTCAAGTGATCCTCCTGCCTCAGTTTCCCAAGCAGTTGGGACTACAGGCATGCACCATTGCACCTGGCTAGCACAGAATGTTTTGTTTTTTGTTGTTGTTCTCTGTCTTCAAATTCTGAAAATTAAGCTAAAAAAAAAACAAAAAACAAAAAACAAAACACCAAATTCTACTCACAGGTTTACTTTGTGTTAAAATAAAACAAAAAAGCTACCAAGCGTATCCCAGTTTCAAATATCGATGATTTTTCCAATTGAAGAGAGTAATTTCTTTTTCTCCTACAAATCTTGGTTTTTAACTATAACTTAATCTTTCAAAGGGCAAGTCTGTCATATAATATTAGTTCAAAATTTAACTGAATATCTACTATGAACAAAGCACCATGTGCTATGTACAGGCTAAGACACAGCCCCGACACATGGAGAGCTTGCTGCTAATACCATAAAGGAGGGAAGGCAGGCAGAAGAGAGAGAGACTGAGAGGAGACAGAAGGAAATGCTATCATAGATCACTGAAGGCTGAAGATGAGGCTGGGGCAGCACCCAGGTTAAATGGAAAAGACAGCAAACAGCTAATTGGAAACAACACACCTAGCGCTCACTCCTGCTTGCTTCTCAGCCTTCTCCCTGCTTCCTGTACATTCTTCCCACCTATCTTAAGCTGTCTGAGCTTGATTATCTCCACATGATTTTGAACCCTCCTCGACAACAACAGGACTGTGAACTTAGATTAAGACAATAGTGCTTAAGCCCAGAAAATACAAAGGAAAGCCTAACAATAAACTGATGACTGTGCAGAGACTTTTACATGTGATTCTGCTTCTGTAATTCTTTAAAATGTTTTCTTCTTCCCTAAGGTAGGGTGGGGTGTAAAACCATGGTGGTCCCACCCACACCATGGAGGTAAAAAAGAAATAAGGTTAAATTCAGATGCTTTAAAAAGAGCTGAGGAGGGATTTAATAAAGATACATGCTCTTCTAAATTCTAAAACCACATAACTCTGGAGAAGGTGCATATTCATCTGTTCCTCTTCAAGGCAAAGAAAACAGTATGACAAATACAACTTTGGCTTAAGTACCCTACAATAGTGATTATAAAAAGTCTATGTTTTTCAATCTAAATGAGCCAGAACTCTAAAGAACCGACCAACTTGTTCCTCCTCTCATCTCCATGGCTGTGGTCCTTTCGCAGAAGTAACAAAAGATCAAAGCAGGAGAAAAAGGTACAAAAGGTCAGCATGAGTAATATTTTCCCAGGAATTTACATATGTGAACATTATTTGCAAATATTTTAGGGAAATATTTTCTTTGCTTTTAGGCTCAATCTGCAAAGACACTCAGCAGTATCCTTATGAAAACAGAAACAATATGAAACTGAAAAGGTTACTATAGATGTGATATCAGGTTTTCCTAATTATATGAAAAGTCTATTACTAAATAGCTTAGAGTGCTTCTTGCTTCAAAATGTAATAATTTTAGATGTGAAAACTATCCATTTCTGATGAAAATTCTGGACAACATTGACATTGAATAAATATTTATTGTGATTTTTTCCCCTGTGGCATAAGGTTGTTTATTTTTCCTAGTTCTCCAAATGACACAGTTGCAGAACCTCTTTCAGCTGGTCTTGCCTGAAAATAATAAAGATTAAAGACATCAGAAATAGATAATACACAGTCCCAATTAAAGCCATTAATGCTGTCTTATATTACCCCTTCCCCCCAGTTAGTAAACAATAATCTGAACATGAACCCACTAAGAAAAGTGATCCACCTTAATAATGTTACCTGTGACTCATGGTATTTCCATCCTATCATGTAATAGATCTGATATGTGGCAGGTACTGAACCATCCTCATTTCTGTACATTTCTAAAAAGACAATAATGGTTAAAGTCTGAAAAAATGCAAGTAGGAAAAAATTTCTCCTCAATAAAGGTCATGTTCTTCAAAAAGAAATGGGTATAGGATATTCGTAAGATTCTGAGAACAACTTACATGAAAAATTATTAATACTGAGGGTAAGGAAATCGTAAAGGCTGTCTGGAAAAAGCCACAGGATCTGTGTTTTGAGAGGAAGGACATGAAGTCTGAGGGAGCCTTAATGGGAATGGAAAATACATTGGCAATGTGAAAGGAATCAACATGATACAGCACAAGTGCCGTGGTGAGGCAGGTGAAAGAGTGGTCATCCCTTACCTCTGTACACGGCTGCAGCTGCCAGCATTGTGTCTCGATGCAGCAGGGCTTTTCTATTCCAAGAACAGTTACTCTCACCCATACCTAAAAATACACTACAGGTAGTTTGAGATAATACAGCAAATGCCCTGAACAGCTCAACACCACAGACTTAATCCCATCTCATCTACCTGTCCTCATTCTCTAAGGGTCATGTAAACCTAAATCTCATTTCACTTTCAGATTATAGCTAGGCTTCTTAGTGACTCCAAAGCGAAACTACTTGAAACTTTTTGAATATTAAGACAGGCAAGTGACATTTCAGGAGGCAGCCCCACAATGCTTTACTTGCCAGCAATGGTGTAAAGTAAGCCCGCTGGGCAAAACCCAAGTGACTGTCACCCCAGGTGAGTTGTCAGTAGTTGGTGAGAACTTTACCAAGCATGTCATATCTCATGCTCCTTTCAGCCGCTCTTTGGAGGAAGACAGGTCAGTGCCACAATGCCTCACTCCTAAGCCATAATGTAAGTATGATTGCGAAACTTGGAAGATGGCTTTGAAACTCATTAGATAGTTACCAAAGCTACTATATGTTCTCAGATTTACAATATTTTACTAATTTTTACTAATCTCACATTAGGAAATAATTATGTGCATTCTTTTAGAGGCACTTCTCTTAATGTTTTAAAATTTTTAGACTTCTTTCCTTCAAGTTGATGGTGAAAAACTAGGTTAAGCATTATTCTATTGTTCATTTAAGATTAATGTTGTATATTTGATTTTTCTTTATACAAATACTTAAATTTACTCTGAGCACATTTTAAGCCATTCTACAAAATTAAAAGAATTTCAGAAATAAAAATCCTTCATGTGTTCTCTATATTAAACTTTACTACATGATCAAATGTTATCTTAGTTTTGTTTTTCTACTTTCACTAATCATGAAATGAATAAACTTACCAATATCAGTATTCTTTCAGTTTAAAAATAGTAATCTACCACATTTTCAATAGTCTTATTAAAAACAATCAACAAATTAGCTGCACCTAAACCTTTTTCTTCTCTTCAATCTCAAACGATTTCTACTATTCCCTAAAATAATGAATCCCTGCTACTAAAATCCTCTAAGTGCAAGAGCCCCAATTCATGAAGAACGACAGACACAAACTAGTAGGTTAATTATCATCAAAAAAAAAGGTGGACCATATTCTTGGTGTCGTGAAGCAGCTGGATGACCTCGTGACAATCATCCGTGGTCTTCAAAGCCATCAGACTAGATGCTCCTTAAAGGCTTCTAGGGCTCGAATTTTAACCATATCAAGCGACCAGAGGTAAACTGGGTCTCACATTGGAAGAGTCTGTTGCTCAGGTATGGTGCTTTCATTTTTGCTCAACTTCTTGCTGCTATGGCTTAATTATGCATTAGTTACGGACAATACCAGTAGAAAAGATAAACATGTGATGCACTATAAATTCTAAAATGCCTTCTAAACAATCAGTAGTAGGATATACTAATTAAGATTAGTAGGTATAACACTCTCTGAAGGTCTGACCTACATCAGCCATACAGAAATTCAAGAGCACTACTGCAGAGCACAGGGTGTAACTGTGCAGCACTCCAACCTTCCCTCACGAGCCACTCACACTGCCACACTGAACCTCCCTTCTTGCAGAAGCAGTGTGAGGTGGTGGAAAGAGTGGACTTTGGGATCACACTCCCAGTTTTAACTCTTACATAACTGGGGGCAAAGTCATTCAACCTCTATCGAATTCCAGTTTTGCCATCTATAAAAGAATAACACCTCCTAATGCATCATGGGGGACCTCTACTGAAGACCACCCAGGGAAAAACTGAAACTTTGGGACTTCCAACTCGCCCTGGGCTTTGAGATAACAGAAAAATCTGGCTAGCAGGTTAACTGTTTAAGACTCTCACAGTGTTTTTAAGGTGAAGTTCAACTGCTTATTAAAAATAAACCTAATTTATTATGGTTTACTAAAAACAATACTGAGTATTGTTTAAAAAAATAACTGAACTTACCTTAAGACCACTGTGAAAGCCTTGAAAATTTCTCATGCATTCATCAGCTGATATGCAGCTTGTTTTGTAAAATTAGGTCAACATTCTGGACTTTTCTTCTGTGAATTAATAATAGCAGCTTCAATGAGACACACCACAACCATTAAGAAAAAATGTATACCATAAATGTAAAATACCAGAAACAAATTTGGAAGTAACATGATCTTCCAGTCAGCAGAAGAGCACACCTGAAAGTCTCCCACGGTCTCCCTGCCTCCATCACCCCCTGACTATGCTTCTTCCCATCTCTTCTGCCTCTGACTTTTTCTGTGGGAGAATGGCTAAGATTTCAGCATACAAATCAGGCTGCTCAACTAGGTTTAAATCATGGCTCTACCACTCACTAATTATTATCATCTGGAACAAGTTACTTTACTTCTGTCTGTGCCTGGGTTTCCTCATACATTTAACAAAAAAACACACAGATTAACCATGTTAGCTCTAGTCTTTCCTTCCTCATAAACTATGCCTCATAAACAATGCTGGAAGGTGAGCTTTCTAACACACACAAATCTGTCTCATTTTCTCCACTCTATGCAAAATTCTTCCAAGACATTACAATGCTAATCTGAAAAAAATGTAGAAACCTCTGATCCTGTATCATTTCCCATCATCTCCCCGTTCTACATACTCAAGGAATACTGGATTATGGTACCATTCCTTAATCAGGAGAGTGAAGGATGTGCATATCCTATTCTACCTCCATGTGGATGCAATGTTAGCTCTCTTAAACCTCAACCCACCTTTCATTCTCCAGGCAAACTCATTTTTGCTTAGGTGCTGCCTCTTTTGCAAAAGCATTCCTGACTCCCTAAGCAGATTTAGGGCCTTTTCCTCCTGTGTTTCTCCTTGTATTATAAATGATTTCATTTTCAGTTGAATGTATGAGTCTGTCTCTATCTTTGTGTGTTTCTTCTTCCCTACTACAATATAAGCTCCCTGAGATCAGGAACTATGTATTTCCACTGTTGGCTCAGCGGTTGGCACATGGGTAGATGCTCAATAAACGGTAAGCGAAGATATATAAAACCAACCTGTTAATGATTGTATCCATTTTATTAAATATCATTTTATAAGTTTAAATAATTCCTCTTAATATTCCTATGGATAAGATGTATCAAAAACTAAGAAATCTGATTTCTGTAACAGATGTTACAGTTAAAAAAAAAGAGAAGCACTAGGAAAGCATCTGAAAGTATTAGGCCATAGTTCCTGAAAATATATGGTCTATTTAAAACCTTTAGGAGACTCACACCTGTAGTCCCAGCACTTTGGGAGGCCAAAATGGGTGGATCACCTGAGGTCAGGTGTTCGAGACCAGCCTGGCCAACATGGTGAAACCCAGTCTCTACTAAAAATACAAAAATTAGCCAGGCATGGTGGCACATGCCTGTAATACCAGCTACTTGGGAGGCTGAAGCAGGAGAATTACTTGAACCCAGGAGGCAGAGGTTGCAGTGAGCCAAGATCGTGCCGCTGTACTCTAGCCTAGGTGACAGAGTGAGACTTCATCTGAAAAACAAATGAAACCTTTAGGAAAAGAGGGGGTTATCAATTTGGAAGGAGCATAAGGCGACCTTCTGAGAGACTGAAAATGTTCAATATTTTGGTCAGGATGGTGGTTAAAACACAAGCAGCTGTACCTTTAAGATTAATACATTTTGCTGAATATACATGTTAATCTGAATTTAAAGAACCACATACATATCAAATATGCAGTATAGGACTCTGAATTCAAATTGTAACTACAGATTCAGTGTGACCATGGACAAGATACTGAACTTCTTGATGCCTCAATTTTCTCACAGGTAAAATTAGGGTATTAGAAAAACCTCAGAGAATTGCACTGAGCACAGAGTTAAGTGCTGTATATACGTTGAAATCAGTGGGAAGTAACCTTTTCCAACGGATAGGTCTAATTTCTAGCATTTTTCTCTTTTCTTTCTTGAAATGAACACAGATTCTATAGCAGAACAAAAATAAATGCTGTATTTGAATAATATTTTTATCATTAGAGCAAAGTGATAAATCATCAGCCAACCATCATCTCTCAAGCCTTTGGATAAAGTGGCTCCTTGATTACATCAGGTAAGTCCTTGGGGTAGTGCTGGGGAAGGGGTGTGTGTGGCTTATTACTGATCCTCTGTCATCTTGGCCACGCATGCTATTGGCTGCCAATCTCTCTATTAATGAATGAAAACTGATGACAATGGTAAGATTTCAGTTACACATCTTTCTGTTTGCAGAGTGACAGAAGCTCCACACTCAGAGGAGGCTGCATGATAGGTAAAATGAACCTTGTTACGGAAGGGCAACTACAAGAAGGAACAGGGTCAGTTCAGACAGTGCCAGGGCAGAGTCAAAAAGCATGAGTTTGGCAGCTAATTCTGCCACTTGACAGGCAACTGTTCTCTTTGGCCCTAATTCTTCTCACTCGTAACTTAAGGAAGCAAGTACAACAAAGCTCACAAAAGACTATATATCTGTAAGTAAAGACTAGATACTTATTTGTATAATCCTCTTTCTTTAAATCATCTTACAATTTTTCAGGATCCAGATAAAGTCTCCCCTAGGTAAGTATAGTTCTGGATTCACAGAATATACCTTTAACCTCTCTAGCTTCCCCCATTCATCGAAACTATTTTTGATGTTAGTCTGTATATATAAAATAACCACCTCACAAATTCCCACAAAGGAGGCAAGCTGAAGCTCTCTTTTGAGGAAACTGCTTCTCTAGCATCCCTTTCAAGTAATTGAGTTTATTTTTGCATATCTAACCTCTTTCAGAGTTTGGTCTGTGTCCTTCTTACTCCTTGAAGCCTCTTCCAGGCCATTACTTCTCTACCCCATTAAACACATTCATCCTGCTGAGGCCCCACACCATAAGGCTGTAATCTTCTCCTGACTCCTGCTTGCTGTCTGACATCAGGTTAGTCACTCCCCTCATTCATTGAAAGGTTTGGCACTTGGCTCAGTTTTCCTCTACACTCCCAGTACTGCCACCATCCTGGGTGACTTCATGTTAATAATCAACAAGTTAAGATATTAAAATCTCATCTCTAATCAACCACTCCATTACGCCACCTCTGCCTTGATACTTGAGACATGTCCCAAACCAAGTTATCACTTGTAACTGCTTTACTTCCAAAATCATCAAACATCTCATTTTCTGACCATATCCTCCTGTCCCTCCAGTGTGTTCAGGAACTCCAACCATGACCATTCCCTGACCGCCTTGGAATCACCTGTGCACAGTTCTTCTTCTTCCTCCCAATTTATCAGCTCACTCTCTTTTGTTCCCACTTCCCTTTTCTTCCAGCTAAGATTCTTTAACCTATTATTTCAATTATATTCCTAGAATTATCTTTTACCTTTGTCTCTTTGTCATTTTTAACTAGCAAACCCCCAACCCAAACTAATTCAACTACCTGATTTTTGTGCCTCATCCTGAGCTACCACCTACTGTTGATGGTCAGTTCACCTTCTCATTCCCTATAATGACTATTTCAAATGGTTCCGTTCACTTCTCAAAACTCTCTTTCATTCTTAGCATATATTACTTCCTGTTTGACCAAAAAAAAAAAAAAAAAAGATCCACAAGATGGGAACTTCTTGCTTTCAAACATAAACACCTACACGTCCTTTGGTGCTATCTGTTCTCCCTTCCTGCTATAACTCTGCCTCTCCCCTTAGCAAGGTCAACCCCTCCACTGGCCCTTGTATTGCACCCTTCCCACCTTCTCAGACACCTGTCATCATCAATTATCTTTTCCCTCTCTTCTAGAGTCACCTCTTCTACGAAAGCACTTAGATTCTTCTAGTCAGCAGTTAAATTCAAGTTTTAGAAAAAAAAAAAAAACAAAACTCATCCCAACTCCTATTCCCCTCCTCTCTTCTGACACCTGTAACCTTCCATCCTTCACCTCTTCTTCACCACTAGACTTCTTGAAAGAACAGCACACATTTGCTGTCTCCAGTTCCTCATTTTCCACTTATTCCTCAACCTACTCCCCTTCTACTCTCCTGGCTCCAACAAAAGAGCTCTCACCAGGGACACCAATAACCTTCTTGTTTCTAAATCTAGTGAACTTCCTTTTCAGTTCATAGTTTGCTTTTAATGCTACTAAGTGCTCCCTTTGTTTTGAAACACTCTTTCTTTCCTTTGGTTCAGGCAATTCTACACTTTTCTGGTGTTTTTCCGGAACACCTTGCTGGCTACTCCTTCTCAAGTCTCCTTGTAGGCTCAGACGTAGTCTACCCACCTGCTAAAGGCTCAGTATCAAGCCACTTTCTCTGCTCACTCCATGTTCTTATCCTAGGCAAATGCTTTGAATGTCACCTATTCACAACTGACTCCCAACTTTTTAACCAAGCCAGTAGCTTCCTCTGAGCTACCTACCCACATACTCAACTGCCTACTTGACATAACCTCTTAGGTATTTCAAAAGCACTTCGAACCCAATGTATCCAAATGTAAACTCAAGGGCTGTACCTGCCCACACCTGCTATTCTATTGTTTCCTCTATCAGTGAAGAACAACATCTCTCTCTCTGTGAGCTAAAACTCAGCAATTATGCTTCAAATGTCTTTCTCCTTCATCTGCCCACATCCAATCCACCAGCAGGAACTGCAAAATTTACCTCCTAAACATCTCTGGGATGCATCTGCTTCTCTTCATCTCCATTGCCACCACCTTAGTACAAACCACCATCATCACACAAGCTTTACTGATACTAATCTCACTACTAGTTTATCTGCCAATCTACTCCTTTCAAAATCCAAGTCTGATACTGTTATCTCTCTAAGATGCCTCAAGGGGTGTTTTAAGATAAGGGCAAACAATTTTAACAAGGCCTATAAAGTACTTCTGCATTTGATCTGTGACTCCCATTGACCCACCAAGGTCATCACTTAACTCTCTCCTTCTTACTCTCTGTACACCAGCCAAAATGCCCTTCTTTCAGTTCTTGCTATGTTCATTTTCACAGGAGGGCCTTTGCATATGCTGTTCTCCTTGCCTCGGACTCACTTGCTTACTCTGTCTACCCAGTTAATTCATCTCCATTTTTTTTAGAGCACAGTCAATTGCTACTTCCTCAGATAGGACTTCTTTGTCTCCCAGATTGGGACATTTCCCCCCGACAAAACCCTACTTCTAAACCAACCCAACTACCTTCCTTCTTGAGCCTATATCTCAGCTGCCAACTGTGGCTGAAGGAAGTCACCAATGTGTTCTATCATCCTCAAGTGCACTTCAAAAAAAAGTCCTGCCATCTTTTGACACACAGCCGTGGCACTATATGCCTCTACTTCATAGCACTGACCACAATTCTAATTTAACACTTATCTTTTTGACAGCTGCCTGGTGCCTGCCTCCTCCATTTTATATCAGAAGTTCCATGAAGACAGTCTGCTTTCTCCTCAACAATGGATCCCTAGTGCATTGTCCAGTGCCTGCCAAAGAGCTGGCTCTCAAAATGTCTCTCTCAAAAGGAGTCTAAAAATTCTTTTTTTTGGCCTACCTTTCCCCATGGAGTCTAAACATTCTTTCAAGTGCCTTACCTTGTAAATCTTCCATCAATTCAAACATTCCAGGATAGTTAACTTGAATTTCATCGGTGTCCTATTTAAAAAAAAAAAGAAATATTCATTTGACATTCATGATACAAAATTCCAGATTTAAAAAGAGGCCACAGAGATTACCCAGACCAATCTCCCATGCTAAGTAAAAAATCTTTACAATATTCTTCATAGATGTCATCTGGCTTATGCTTGATTTATGAAGGTCTCTAATTGCTGATTAAATATCCTCCATTGTGAGATAAATCATTCTAACACTCCATCATTGGTTCTAGTTCTCTCCTTGGGAACCACACAGAATAAAAGTATTCTGTACCCTACAAACCATCACCCTCTTCTCCAAGTCTTTGAAAACCTTCAGGACACAAAAATCTGTAGCCTCCCGAGTAGCTGGGACTACAGATCTGTAGATCCTTACATGTTCTGACTACATGTCCCTGGACAGTGTCAATATCAATCTTTCTTAAAATGGGGCATCTAGAATCAAAATATTTCATTCTACATCTAGTAATGCAGCCAATAGGCTTGTTTAGGAAATGAGCACATTGCTGATACATGCGGAGTTTGTTTCTCAAATGAACAATTGGGTAATGACTTCCTCTTCTTTTTGAAGCCTGATACAGGACTTTACTGTTCGTACAGTGGCAGAGACCACTGATGCTCTCCAAATACCCAGGTGCTCCGTGACACTTTCTAATCTCAAACACATATTTCTTTTGGCCAAAGAAAGGAGAGGCAAGACAGTTAAGAGCTAGAGCCTTTTCCAGGCCATCTCTTTTGCTGTGGCCTTATAGAACACAGGGCCAGATGGCACAGCTACAAGACAGAGATGGGCTGTCCCACCGGCATGCAGTTGTGATGTGATAAAATTTTATTGTGTTAGGCACTAAAAGTAGGAGTTCGTTCTTATTGGAAAGTAGCCTAAAATAAATCTTTTTTTTTTTTTTTTTTTAAGACAGATTCTTGCTGTGTTGCCCAGGCTGGAGTGCAGTGGCACGATCTCCGCTCACTGTAGCCTCTGCCTCCTGGGCCCATGTGACTCTTGTGCCTCAGCCTCCCCAGTAGCTGGGATTACAGACACACACCATCACATCTGGCTAATTTTTGTATTTTTTTTGGACGGAGTCTCGCTCTGCCGCCCAGGCTGGAATGCAGTGGTGCAATCTCCGCTCACTGCAAGCTCCGCCTCCTGGGTTCACGCCATTCTCCTGCCGCAGCCTCCCAAGTAGCTGGGACTACAGGCGCCCGCCACCATACCTGGCTAATAATTTTTTTGTATTTTTAGCAGAGATGGGCTTTCACTGTCTTAGCCAGGCTGGTCTCGATCTCCTAAGCGCGTGATCCACCCGCCTTGGCCTCCCGAAGTGCTGGGACTCCAAGCCTGGGCTACGGCACCTGGCCGGAAACTAGCCTAAAATAAATCATTAATAGAGGACTGGTTAAACAAATTCAAGAACATGTATTCTATAAAATACTGTACAGTTCTCAAAAAATAAGGTAGACACGTCTGTAGGAAAAAATCTCCGAGATATGTTATTGACCGGAAAAAAAAAAAAAGCAAAAGAGGGCATGTAGTATTATATAAGTGGATTTAAATGATGTAAGTGTACTCTATGGGTCTATGAAAAAAATTGATCTGAAAGGATGTCTAAGACACAGCTAACAAATCTTTGGGGAAAGGGACCAGGGTTTGAGAAGTCAGGAGGAGGGCCAGGCACGATGGCTTATGACTATAATCCCAGCACTTTGGGAGGCTGAAGTAGGAAGATGACAAGGTCAGGAGATCAAGACCATCCCGGCTAACATGGTGAAACCCCATTTCTACTAAAAATACAAAAAATTAGCCAGGCGTGGTGGCACGCACCTGTAGTTCCAGCTACTCGTGAGGCTGAGGCAGGAGAATCACTTGAACCCGGGAGGCAGAGGTTGCAGTGAGCCAAGATCACACCACTGCACTCCAGTCTGGATGAAAGAGTGAGACTGTCTCAAAAAAAAAAAAAAAAAAAAAATTAGCTGGGTGTGATGGCACACACCTCTGGTCCCAGCTGTTTGGGAGGCAGAGGCATGAGAATCCCTTGAACCTGGGAGGTGGAGGCTGCAGTAAGCAGAGACCTTACTACTGCACTCTAGCCTGGGCAACACAGGGAGAAGTGAGGAGAAGAAGACTTCATTTCACTTTACACCTTATTGTGTATCATTCTCTCCATATATTCATTTTTATTCTTCTTTTAAAAAAACATATACACATATCAGGTTGTGTATGCGTTTTAATGAGACCTCTGGGGTAGTGAGACCATGAACATTCATCATCCATATACTTTTCTATATTAACAAGCTATTTTTAAGAGGAGATCCTAAGATTAAAAACAAAATTCCTTCCAGGCTGTTACGTGGCCATTAAGCAATATCCTTTGAAAATAATTCTTCGATGAAACCAACTAAAAGCACTATCTCCACCTCAATCAAAAGAATGCCACAACAGCTTTGTTGAAGGCCTTATTTAAATTAAAGGCGACCATATCTGCACCATTCTTTTTTTCTTTTTGAGACGGAGTCTCACTTTGTTGCCCAGTGCCCAGGCCAGAGTGCAGTGGTGTGATCTTGGCTCACCGCAACCTCCGCCTCCCAGGTTCAAGCGATTCTCCTGCCTCAGTCTCCCAAGTAGCTGGGACTACAGGCACGTGCCACCACGCAAGGCTAATTTTTTTGTATTTTTAGTAGAGACGGGGTTTCACTGTGTTAGCCAAGATGGTCTCAAATCTCCTGACCTCCTGATCTGCCTGCCTCGGCCTCCCAAAGTGTTAGGATTACAGGCGTGAGCCACGGTGCCAGGCCTTGCACCATTCTCTTAAAGTACTACCCTGGTAGTTCAATTCTAAAAAGGAAATCAGCTTTACTTAGAATGCCGATTCTCTGAAAATAATTCATTAAGATGAAAACACAATATTAAGATGTAAATACAACTATGATACTAATTTGACTCGATTTCACTTTAAAAATAAAAATCCATTGTAGCATGAAAGTAATATATCTAACATATGCAACATAAACCTGTATAGCTGATTATACAAAAGCTTTTTGGGATGGGAATTTTTAGAAAATGAATTAGAACACATATTATTATTATTTTTTTTTGGAGACAGAATCTTGCTCTGTCACCCAGGCTAGAGTACAGTGATGAGATCATGGCTCACTGCAGCCTCAACATCCCAGGCTCAATCCTTCCACCTCAGCCTTCCAAGTAGCTGGGACTAGACAGGCCCAGCTAATTTATAAATTTTTTTTTTGTAGAGATGGGGTCTCCCTATGTTGCCCAGGCTGGTCTTGAAATCCTAGGCTGAAGTGATTCTCCCACCTAGGCCTCCCAAAGTGCTGGGATTACAGGAGCGAACAACGGTGCCTGGCCAGGACACAATATTAATACAGCACTTCAGAAACAAAACCATATACATGCCTCAAAGGATAAATGTAATGATTCAAGAACACATTCTTATAACTTTCTTATTAAATCAGCAACTCTCTAATTGTATAAAGAAGATTGTACACCAATATTTTTATATTAAAGTATGAGTCATTAGGCTCATTTTTAGAGAATATGGATAGTATTTTGAATTAGATTTCCCAATTAATAGAAATGTAGGCTTTTAAACACTTTAATATCAGGTTAAACATTTTTAGTAGAAATCTTTCTAAAACTCATTCTTTATAACCATAGAAAACCATGTGTAGTTCACATAATTTAACTTTCTTCTGGTGATCAGCAGAAATCCCATTTTTTCCTAATGGGCAATAATTTTTGAGTCCTGTAATATTGCTGACTAACCTGTATGACCTCATATAAATTTTTTAACATCACCTCATAACAATGTGCACCACACCCCTCCACACCATCCCAGCCCTACACCCCTCTATACTTTTTAGAGGCTTTACATTCCCAGAGATTCTTTTTCCATCTCAATAACAGGTTGGAGACACAGCAATACAGAAGACGATTCTCAAGAGGACAGACTGTAAAGGAAATTTTTCCCATATTATAAGTAAAATAAATGTTATCGAAAAGGTTTTAAATCACTGGTTCCTAATCTATTTTTAGTTATATGAGGTCTCTCAAGATCTGATGAAAACCATGGGTACTTTCCTCCATTTATGAACACCACCACCACAAATTTTGTGTACAACATCCCAGTGTTATTGAACCGTCTAAAGTTTACCAACAGCCCTGCTATAAACCCAAAAACACCAGGCAGGGATTTCTGTTTTGTTCACTGCTGTATTTTAAAAGTACCTAGGATAGTGCCTGACACATAGAAGGTACTCAGTAAATGTTTGCTGCAAGACTGAATACATAAATGAATTTGTATAGAAGGATATTCACTGTAGCACTGCTACTACTGGCAAAAAACTCAGAACAAACCTAAAGGTCATTCACAGGGAAATAGTTAAGTAAAACTGTGGTACATTCATACTAGGAAATAATATGTGGAAATTAAGAAGTGCAAATATATCCACACCAATTTAGAAAACTCTTATATTAACAATATATTAAAAATACATATACTGTTAAGAATTTAAAGTTTCAGAAATGCATGAATACATATGAGTCTATATATAGTAAAGTAGTTCTTGTTTAAAAACAAAAAAAAGTCTGGAAGGTTACACACTAAACTGATAATAGTAGCTACATCTAGGACAGCAGTTCTCCAGGTTTGGTTTGGAGAGTCCTGGGGTCCCTAGGACTTTTTTTGGGGTCCACGAAGTCAAAATTATTTTCATATAATACTTAGATATTTGGCTTTTTACCTCTTATTCTACAATGGGTTATTGTAGAGGCGACATGACATGACACGTGGTATATCAAGAGACTTGAATGCGGAAGCAGACGTGAGAATCTAGCTCTCTTACTAAGGTACACATTAACTGGCAAAAATGTGAAGCAATGCCATTCTTCTCTTTCAATTATTTTTGTTTTAGAAAATATGGCCGGGCACAGTGGCTCATGCCTCTAATCCCAGCACTTTGGGATTTGAGGTGGGCGGATCACTTGAGGTCAGGAGTTCAAGACCAGACTGGCCAACATGGTGAAACCCCATCTCTACTAAAAATACAAAAATTAACGGGGCGTGGTGGCACGTGCCTGTAATCCCAGCTGCTCGGGAAGCTGAGGCAGTGCAATCACTTGAACCTGGGAGGCAGAGGTTGTGGTGAGCCGAGATCCCGCCACTGCACTCCAGCCTGGGTGGCAGAGTGAAACTGTCTCCAAAAAAAAAAAAGAAAAGAAAGAAAATATAGTTATTTTTTATTAAAAAGGGTCATTTATGTTAACAATAGGTATATTATTGTTGGCTTTAAATGAATACTAAAACAAATTCAGTTTTAATGTCTAATATATTTAATACTGACAGATGTTAACTCACTATACAAAAGCCCTTTAAGTTTCTCAGTAATTTTTCAGTGTGTAGTGGGGTCCTGAGACCAAAATTTTGAGAACTCTCTCAAGAGAGAACTGAGCATTTTTAGGATTAAGGGGGAATGATAAGACTTTCACTTTATCTGTATAGCTTAATAGTTACAACCAAAATATATTTGTTACTTGTACAATTACAAATATAAATACAATGATCCTTCAAAGTACAATTGCCTGTATTAACAGTGTTTATTTTCATTACAAAGTAGAGCACTCATATGAAGCAGTTTTCCGATTTCTAGCCACGCAACCTCTCAGAATGCAGTTTCTATGGACTCAGGCCGCTTAAAAGTTAACAAAAGGTCAATCCTAGACACAGGTGTGAAGCCTTTGGGGTTCTCTTCGGTTCCCAGCCTAGTCCTCCAGCCTGTTAATTCTTCCCGTCCCTGGAGGCTCCTTTCCAACATCAGGGGCCCTACTTGTCCATGCCCCTTGCTTTCTATCAAAACAAGCAAGGATATGACACAGTCTATTTTTGGTTGGTTGATTTCATGAATATACCCACACAAAATCATGCCAAACAGCTATTTTAGTGTTTAAGCTTATCATCTCTAATTATGTAGCGAGATGCTTTCTTCATCAAGAAGTTCGTTCCTATTTCCACTAATCAGGTTTAGGGATGTTTCTAGGCCTGAGGGGTTTGGAAATCCATAGTAAGTCCATTGGACTGATCGCTGAAGAGAGTAATGACATCCTTTAGAAAGACTGTTAGTGCACAAAAAACCCTTAAAAAAAAATCAATGAATACAGGAGCTGATTTTTTGAAAAGATCAACAAAATTGATAGACTGCTAGCGAGACTAATAAAGAAGAAAAGAGAGAAGAATCAAATAGATGCAATAAAAAATGACAAAACGGATATCACCACCGACCCCACAGAAATACAAATGACCATCAGAGAATACTATAAACACTTCTATGCAAATAAACTAGAAAATCTAGAAGAAATGGATAAATTCCTGGACACATACTCTCTCCCAAGACTAAACCAGGAAGAAGTTGAATCCCTGAACAGACCAATAACAGACTCTGAAATTGAGGCAATAATTAATCGCCCACCAATCAAAAAAGTCGAGGACCAGATGGGTTCACAGCTGAATTCTACCACATGTACAAGGAGGAGCTGGTACCATTCCTTCTGAAACTATTCCAATCATAGAAAAAGAGGGAATCCTCCCTAACTCATTTTATGAGGCCAACATCATACTGATACCAAAGCTGGCAGAGACACAACAAAAAAAGAGAATTTTAGACCAATATCCCTGATGAACATCCATGCAAAAATCCTCAATAAAATACTGGCAAACCGAATCCAGTAGCACATCAAAAAGCTTATCCACCATGATCAAGTGGGCTTCATCCCTGGGATGCAAGGCTGGTTCAACACACACAAATCAATAAACGTAATCCGGCATATAAACAGAACCAAAGACAAAAACCACACGAATATCTCAACAGATGCAGAAGGGCCTTTGACAAAATTCAACAGCCCTTCATGCTAAAAACTCTCAATAAATTTGGTACTGATGGAACGTATCTCAAAATAATAATAGCTATTTATGACAAACCCACAGCCAATATCATACTGAATGGGTAAAAACTGGAAACATTCCCTTTGAAAACTGGCACAAGACAGGGATGCCCTCTCTCACCACTCCTATTCAACATAGTGTTGGAAGTTCTGGCTAGGACAATCAGGCAGGTGAAAGAAATAAAGGGTATTCAATGAGGAAAAGAGGAAGTCAAACTGTCCCTGTTTGCAGATGACATGATTGTACATTTAGAAAATCTCATTGTCTCAGCCCCAAATCTCCTTAAGCTGATAATCAACTTCAGCAAAGTCTCAGGATACAAAATCAATGTGCAAAAATCACAAGTATTCTTATATACCAGTAACAGACAGAGAGTCAAATCATAAATTAACTCCCATTCACAATTGCTTCAAATAGAATAAAATACCTAGGAATCCAACTTACAAGGGATGTGAAGGACCTCTTCAAGGAGAACTACAAACCACTGCTCAATGAAATAAAAGAGGACACAAACAAATGGAAGAACATTTCATGCTCATAGATAGGAAGAATCAATATCGTGAAAATGGCCATACTGCCCAAGGTAATTTATAGATTCAATGCCATTTCCATCAAGCTACCAATGACTTGCTTCAGATAACTGGAAAAAACTACTTTAAAATTCATATTGAACCAAAAAAGAGTTCGCATTGCTAAGACAATCCTAAGCCAAAAGAACAAAGCTGGAGGCATCACACTACCTGACTTCAAACTCTACTACAAGGCTACAGTAACCAAAACAGCATAGTACTGGTACCAAAACAGAGATATAGACCAATGGAACAGAACCCTCAGAAATAAAACCACGCATCTACAATCATCTGATCTTTGACAAACCTGACAAAAACAAGAATGGGGAAAGGATTCCCTATTTAATAAATGGTGCTAGGAAAACTGGTTAGCCATATGTAGAAAGTTGAAACTGGATCCCTTCCTTACTCCTTATACAAAAATTAATTCAAGATGGATTAGAGACTTAAATGTTAGACCCAAAACCATAAAAACCCTAGAAGAAAATCTAGGCAATATCATTCAGGACATAGGCATGGGCAAGGACTTCATGACTAAAACACCAAAAGCAATGGCAACAAAAGCCAAAATTAACAAATGGGATCTAATTAAACTAAAGAGTTTCTGCACAGCAAAAGAAACTACCATCAGAGTGAACAGGCAACCTACAGAATGGGAGAAAATTTCTGTTATCTACTCATCTGACAAAGGGCTAATATCCAGAACCTACAAAGAACTCAAACAAATTTACAAGAGAAAAACAACCCCATCAAAAAGTGGGCGAAGGATATGAACAGACACTCCTCAAAAGAAGACATTTATGCAGCCAACAGACACATGAAAAAAAATGTTCATCATCACTCACCATCAGAGAAATGCAAATCAAAACCACAATGAGATACCATCTCACACCAGTTAGAATGGCGATCATTAAAAGGTCAGGAAACAACAGGTGCTGGAGAGGATGTGGAGAAATAGGAACACTTTTACACTGTTGGTGGGACTGTAAACTAGTTCAACCATTGTGGAAGATAGTGTGGCGATTCGTCAAGGATCTACTAGAAATACCATTTGACCCAGCCATGCTATTACGGGGTATATACCCAAAGGATTATAAATCATGCTGCTATAAAGACACATGCACACGTATGTTTATTGCGGCACTATTCACAATAGCAAAGACTTGGAATCAACCCAAATGTCCATCAATGACAGACTGGATTAAGAAAATGTGGCACATATACACCATGGAATACCATGCAGCCATAAAAAAGGATGAGTTCATGTCCTTTGTAGGGACATGGATGCAGCTGGAAACCATCATTCTCAGCAAACTATTCCAAGAACAGAAAACCAAACACCGTATGTTCTCACTCATAGGTGGGAATTGAACAATGAGAACACTTGGACACAGGAAGGGGAACATCACACACTGGAGCCTGTCATGGGGTGGTGGGGAGGGATAGCATTAGGAGATATAACTAATGTAAATGAGTTAATGGGTATAGCACACCAACATGGCACATGTATACATATGCAACACATATACATATGTAACAAACCTGCACGTTGTGCACATGTACCCTAGAACTTACAGTATAATAATTAAAAAAAAAAAAAAAAGACTGTTAGTGGAAGGAGGAGGAAGAGGGCAATCATTCTCTCCAGATGGCTGTCTCTTGGAAGCCTAGTTCTAGAAAATGCTAGGAGTAGAGTGATGGGGAAAGAGGAAGGCAGGAGCTAATGTAAGCTGGTCCTGGTACTTCACACCCTTTATGTCTTTAAATACTAATAGCCACCTGAGGTGAGTAGCATTTGCTTTTTTTTTTTCCAGACAGGAATTTTACTCTTGTTGCCCAGGCTGGAGTGCAATGGCGCAGTATCAGCTCACTGCAACCTCTGCCTCTCAGGTTCAAGCAATTCTCCTGCCTCAGCCTCCCGAGTAGCTAGGATTACAGGCATGCGACACCATGACCAGCTAATTTTTTGTATTTTTAGTAGAGATGGAGTCTCACTACATAGGCTAAGTTGGTTTCAAACTCCTCATCTCAGCAGATCCACTTGCCTTGGCCTCCCAAAGTGCTGGGATTACAGGTGTGAGCCACTGCACCCAGCCACACATTTGCATTTTAAAAAGAAATAAATGCTCAAAAAAGTAAGTTACTCAAATGTCCCTATCTAGCAAAGAAATAGTGTAAGGATCCAAGTTACTTCTGTTGGACACCAAAGTCCCACTGTCCTACTCCATCACTTTACCATGCTGACTTTATGGTTATTACTCACTGACTGCCTGTGGGTCTTCTTTCGATATTTCTCTAGCCCTAATGGAGTATAGCACCCTGTCCTACCTTCTCTAGCCTTGATCTCACCGTAGGCCTTGAGAACACACATTTTCTCATTTCTGCTTCACATGGCACTGTTTGGGGGTAGTTGGTGGTGGTAATACTACAGGTTCCCCTACTTATGCCCTTTTCTTCCTATCATCTGGAATACTCTAAGCCCCTTTTTACACCTAATTCTGAATTTGAAGATTCTGACGGAGTTGTATGTTTAGAAATTTGTCTTGTTATCTGTGATACATTTTTTGAGCTACTTTTTAAGGTAACAGACAGTAAAAAATTATACATTCCTACCTCGTGTCAATTAAGATGTGTTATACAAACTAAGCATTGTCAATCAGAGCTTTTCCCTTAAAAAAAGAAAAAAAAGGGGGAAAGAAAGAGTGCCATAAAACCATGAACACATACAGTTTTCTATCTTTAAAATGAAAAGAAGTTACTTCTGAACTGTGTAAGTAATGGGTTAATCAAACTTGATAGTTACCACAGTCAGAGTATTAAAGCCAGCTCTCCCAAGCAGATGTCCCAGGTCATTGACAGCAGTGAAAGGAGAAATGTGTGGAGAAAATCCTCCTTCCCTTTCTGTTTCCGCTAACTGTAAGGAACACCGAAGTTCATAGAGTGTGTCGCCTCCAAACATTGCACCGATAAACACTCCATCTGGTTTTAAAATATAATGAATCTGTAATAAATACAAGACAACAAAATGATTTAAATTTTTACATATATAAATGTTAAAAAATATATAGTGTCTAAATCAACATTTTATGACAACCATTCCTATTATGCCAAATTAATAATCACATAATTTAACAAATAACATCTAATGCAACCGTCAGAAAATCATGATGCACAATATACTTGGAAAGACAACTATACATTCACTAATATTAATGCCTATAAAAATATGTTGTACGTTTTCAAGTTTTCTAATAGGTACAACTTAGTTTTATAATCAGAAAAATGCTGAAAGAGAAAAAAATCTTTAAGTGGGGTAGGCTGCAAAAATCACAAACCTCCCTGTATCTATGGCCTCTGAACTGTCATTTTCTAACAACTTTCATCATGATAGGGAGTCTATTTCCCCTTCCCTTGAATCTTGGCTGGACTTGTGACTTGCTTTGGCCGAAAGAATGCAGTGGAAGTGACAGTGTGCCAGTTCCAAGTCTAGGTCTCAAATGTGTTGCATGCTTCCACCTGCTCTCTTGGAGCCCAGCCCAGCCACAATGTGTGAACAAGCCTGAGCTAGCCTAGCGGAGGAGGAGGATGTGGAGCTGAGATCAGCCAGCTGTGCACACCGAGGCCCTCCAAACCAGCTAGCTCCCAGGCAATCTGGCAGCTGATCACAGACACATGGACGAGCTAAGCCAGACCCAGATTTCCTAACCAAATCCAGCCCCAACTGCCAACCCACAAAATCGTGGGCTACACAGTTGTTGTTTTAAGCCATCAAGTTGGGGTGCCTTATTATGCAGAATAAGCTACAGAGAACTCATTATGATTCACAGCATTAACCTAGAAACGTATTAGTTTTCTTTAAAGAGAAGTAATTAATTTATTTTCCAGCTTTAAAACAAAACCAAGTTCTAATTGGTAGCTTAAGGAAAATAATGGCCAGAGTGAATTCCAGTACCACAGATTTTGCTCACTCTCAGACTACAAGCTGTAACTAGTTTGAATGACTATTCTCAGCAATGAGGACCATTACAGGAAAAGGTAGATTATGAAGTAAACCAGAATCCAAATCACAGTAGGCTCTTCTAATAAAAGCACTGTCTTAAATGTATATTTACTATATCATGAAGCTATTAAAAGCAGTATTAATAATTTGTAAAGGCTATGGTTCCTTCCCTTCTTCACCTTTAGTGTTGCTTCCTCTTCTTGTCATCAAACTCTACTAAACCAAACACCTAAGACTTAGTCCTCAGAAGTCTGTAGCCCCCACTCTCCACCAAACAGCTTATCAACTTCCATGATTTCACAATGATCACTTTCCAATCTCTAACTTCAGCTTGGCCATCTTCTTAAAGTCTAAAATCATCTTCAACTGCCTATTCCCTGGACATTTGTCTCTCAGCATACTTATCGGCCCTGCTCCCTCCAACCACCACAAGGAAAACACCTATTTATCAAATCAATTCCCCTGTCCAACTGCCATATTTCTATTGCCATCTTCTATTCCCTTTATCTGACCATCGACATTCTTTCTCCTACTTTTACTAATCCAGACTCAAAACCTGAAAGTGAGCTTTGCCTCCCCCGTTTGATCTTCAGATCTAATCAGCCACTAAACTTGATTCTTTCTTTGTAGAGTCCTAAATACTCTTCCTTTTAACTCCTACCATTACCACCTAGATTTAGTTTATCTCCTCCTTGGACCACTGAAACAGTCTCCTTTCAATTTAACCAACTGCTCCAGGCATCAGTTTTTCGTTTGTTTGTTTGTTTGTTTCTGAGACAGAGTCTCACTCTGTCGCCTAAGCTGGAGTGCAATGGTGTGATCTCAGCTCACTGCAACCTCTGCCTCCCGGGTTCAAGAGAATCTCCTGCCTCAGCCTCCCAAGTAGCTAGGATTACAAGCACCTGCCACCACACCTGGCTAATTTTTGTATTTTTAGTACAGGCGGAGTTTCACCATGTTGGCCAGTCTGGTCTCGAATTCCTAACCTCAGGTGATCCACCAGCCTCGGCCTCCCAAAGTGCTGGGATTACAGGCATGAGCCACCGCATCCGGCACAGGCATCACTTTCTAATCAGCAAAACAAATATATCTTGCAGAGCTATTTAACACAAATATAAAACAGAGCACAGCAACTGGAAACTGGAAAATTATACGCATTCAGATATGGCCATTATTATTTTGCCCACCAGCTTTGTCATGATGTCATTTTCCTCTTCAAAGTGCTCCAGTGGCTCTGAATTGCATAAACTCCAAATTTCTCAACCTGACACTCAAGTCCTCCTAAATACTGTCCCAATATATCACATTTCATTTCCCAGAACCATACTAGTCCCCCAAACAGGTTTCCTTTTGGTTCCTTAATGCTGATGAGGCTCTTGTGCCTCTCCACCTATCCTGCGATTCTCCCTTCTTAGAATGCCTTCCCAATCCAAATTTCACCCACCCTCTAAGGCCCTGCTCAAGTACTTTCCTCTTGAAGCTTTTCTAGGCCACGTCAAGCCACAGTGATCTTGTTCTCTCCTTTGAACACATACTTTTTACCTGCCTCTCACCTGTCTATTGATACGTGTCAATCGATAAAAATTTACCTAGTACTCTCTGAGTATAAGGCATTGGGAAAATACAAATATAAATAAGTAGGTTCCTACTCGCAAAAAGTTTATAGGCAATTAAACTATAAGAAACAAGAAGGAATCCACAGAGAATGTCTTATGATATCAATATTATTTTGCACAGTTTCTAGCCTGTTCATATTTAAAACTTATCTCTACAATTAGATTTCTTAAATTCTCAGGGAAAGGAGAGTTGCCCAATGTACTACTAATACGCCAAATGGCACCAGGTGATTTCACTGATTCCTTTCCCAACTGTCAGACCTACAAGTAAATAGTTTGTGAAAATGGAAACATCTGTAGGTTTCTAACAATAAAGAAAATAACACAAGATAGTTGAATGGGCCGGGCGCGGTGGCTCAAGCCTGTAATCCCAGCACTTTGGGAGGCCGAGACGGGTGGATCACGAGGTCAGGAGATCGAGACCATCCTGGCCAACATGGTGAAACCCCGTCTCTACTAAAAAATACAGAAAACTAGCCGGGCGAGGTGGCGGGCGCCTGTAGTCCCAGCTACTCGGGAGGCTGAGGCAGGAGAATGGCGTGAACCCGGGAGGCGGAGCTTGCAGTGAGCTGAGATCCGGCCACTGCACTCCAGCCTGGGCGGCAGAGCGAGACTCCGTCTCAAAAAAAAAAAAAAAAAAAAAAAAAAAAAGATAGTTGAATGAACGTAAGTTTTCTTACCTGCTCAAGTGCTCTAGGAAGGTCATTCACCCAGTGCAAACTAAAATATGAGAATACAGATTTGTTTTAGCTTAATTGGCACAATTAATAAAATTATCACCAGGTTAATGATAACCCATAAAAAGGTGTTAATTTTGAAGTTTAAAACTGCATATCAAAATCCACTGATTGTTTTCATACAAGTTTTAAAATTACAAATATTCCTAGGGGAAACCTTCTTTGTGTCACATCAGAAAATTCCCCATGTCAATATATCACTTTGCTTAACTGAAAGAATCTGATATGATTATTTTCTAATTATTCATCACTGAATTATGTAAAAGTCATTCCTACTATGGCATTTTATCTAAACAGTGCTATTCTGAGACCTTATTTGCAAAAACTAGTAAAAATGCTCAAAGAAGCTCATCAGTTAAATCAATTAAGCTACAGAAATATAATATTCTTCTAAGTCAGACTTTCTCAGAAAATAAAATTATCTGCAGACCTAAATTTTTTCAAGGCAAATAGTATAACTCATCAAAAGTTTGATTCTGTGAGTTTTCCAATAATATACCATTTTTTAAAAAATCAATTTTTAAGACTTTATTTTTTAATTATTTTTTGGAGCGTTTTAGGTTTACAGCAAAATTAAGAGGAAAACCCAGAGATTTTTTTACATACTTCTATTCCCACACATGCACAGCCTCCCCTATTATCAACATCTCCAGAGTGTGCATTTGTTACAACTGATGAACCTATACTGACATGTGATTATCCCCCCAAGTCCGTAGTTTCCATTAAGGTTCACTCTTGGTGTTGTATATTCTAAGGGTTTGGACAAATGTATAATGTCATATATCCAACATTATAAAGTATCATAGAGTAGCTTTACTGCCCTAAAAATCCTCTGTGCTCCACCTATTCATCCTTCCCCAACACAACCCCTGGCAATCACCAATTTTTTTCACTGTCTCCAGAGTTTGCTTATACCATATTGTCATAGTTGGAATTATACACCATGTAGCCTTTCCAGGCTAGCTTCTGTCATTCAGTAATACGCATTTAAGTTTCCTCCACATATTTTAACGGCCTGACAGTTTCTTTTTAGTGCTGAATAATATTCTGTTGTTTGGATATAACAAAGTTTATCCATTTATCCACTGAAGAACATCTTGGCTGCTTCCAAGTTTTGGCAATTATGAATAAAGCTACTATAAACATTTGTGTGCAGGTTTTTGCAGGGACATAAGTTTTTATCTCCTTTGGGTAAACACCAAGGAGCATGCAATCGCTGGATTGTATGGTAAGAATATGTTTAGTTTTGTAGGAAACAACCAAACTGTCTTGCAAAGTGCCTGTACCATTTTACATTCCCACCAATAATGAACTCTACATCCTTGCTGGCATTTAGTGTTGTCAGAGTCCTGGATTTGGGCCATTCTAGTAGGTGTGTGGTACATACATCTTTTAAGGTGATAAAAACAAACAAAACCAGAGCTATAAACACTGAAACTTAATCTCTTGCATTTTCTTTTCTTTTTTTTTTTTGAGACGGAGTCTTGCTGCTGCCCAGGCTGAAGTGCAGTGGCACAATCTTGGCTCACTGCAACCTCCACCTCCCAGGTTCAAGCAACTCTCATGCCTCAGCCTCTTGAGAAGCTGGAATTACAGGCATGCAACCATGATGCCCAGCTAATTTTTGTATTTTAGTAAAGACGGGGTTTTACCATGTTACCCAGGTTGGTCTTGAACCCCTGGCCTCAAGTGATCCGCCTGCCTGGGCCTCCCAAAGTGCTGGGATTACAGGCGTGAGCCACCATGCCCGGCTCTTGAATTTTCTTTTGACTCTACTCTCACCTACAGTGTAGTCATGTGTGACAGCAAAAGTCATATTCTCAGTCTCCTCAAAGTACGGTCACACTTTCCTGGTAGAACCGCCTCCCCTATGCTGAGTTTCAGGACAGAATTGAATGCCCATTTCAAACCATACTGTGTTAAGCTCATATTTATCTTTCCTAAAGCTTTTTGACTTTAAAAACTAAGGGGCTCATATTACATACTCTGTCATACTTATGGGAAAACAGAAAGCAACAGAATTAGTCACCTGCAAATAGCAAGCAGATGAGCTAACGCAAAAACTCAGGTTCTGACTCCCTGCCTAGGGTTCTTTATAGACCAAGGTTCTGCATATTTTTCATTTCATAACAGAATGTGAGTTTTCTAACTTTGTTCAGCACATCTAAAAAACCAGGGAAGGAATTACACACTCACTAAAGAAAACATCAAGGGTGACCGGCTTTCCCAGAACATAAGACTTTCAGGCCAAAAGTGGCAAAGTCCTGGGCAGACCTTGATGATTGGTCACCCTAAAAACAGTTATCAAAAGAGTTGAACTGGGGGAGGCTGAGGCAGGAGAATGGCGTAAACCCGGGAGGCGGAGCTTGCAGTGAGCTGAGATCCGGCCACTGCACTCCAGCCCGGGCGACGGAGCAAGACTTCGTCTCAAAAAAAAAAAAAAAAAAAAAAAAAAGAGTTGAACTGGACATGGAGAGCCTGTTGAACTTCTGAAAGAAAACCTATTTGACTATAAGAAGACAGAAGAAATAAGATACCACAAAGATATTTTTTCTCTGTTAGACTCTGAGTTATTTCAGGACAGGATCCCTGTCTAATTCATTTTTGCATTCACCCAAAACATCTGGCTCAACGCCTTGTATCCTATAACCTATTTGATACACACTGGCAATACATGTTTGTGTAACATATGTGGAGGAAGACAGAAAACATAAAGTTCTTGAGAACTACATTCTGGTGCAGAATTATTATTATTATTATTACTATTATTTTGAGACAGGGTCTTGCTCTGTCACCCAGGCTGGAGTGCAGTGGCATGATCATGGCTCACTGCAGCCTCAACTTCCCAGGCTCAAGCGATCTTCCTGCTTAGCCTCCCAAGTAGCTGGGACTACAGGCGTGTGCCACCTTGCCCAGTTTTTAAATTTTTTGTAGAGGTGGCGTTTCACTGCTGCCCAGGCTACAGTGAACTCCTGGCTTCAAGCAATCCTCCTACTGCAGGCTCCCAAAGTGTTGGGATTACTGGCGTAAGCCACTGTACCCGGCCAGAAGAATTAAGGCTAAAGGAAAACTAGCTGTCCTACATTTGCCAGAATGAGTTTATGATTGCTGAGAGCAGGAGTTTGAAAGAGTATATTCTATGCTCTCTGGTGGAGATAATATAATATAGAGCCTCAATTTCTTTTTTTTTCCCCCCAACTTTCCACAACTTGCTCAACTCATCTGTGATAGAAAGGTTTTCTTCCCAACGCAACTTATTATTTTGGAATTGCGCTAACATTTGAACACAGGAGCCAGTATGTTCTTTCAAACTCCTGCTCCCAACAAGACCAATTCCAAAATATTAAGATGCATTGGGGAGAAAAACTTATCACAGATGAACTTTAGGAAGTTGTGGAAAGTTGAAAGAAAAAAAAAAAAGTTGAAGCACTGTATCATATTATCTCTACCAGAGAGCAGAGAATATTTCCTTACTAGAGAAATCTCATAGTTTATAAACCAAGATAACTGGTTTGTAGTTTTTTAAAAAGCTATTAAGAATGTATTGCATTATCTATTTGCTTTACCTTGTCATAGTAAAACTTTTTTTTTTCTTTTTTGAGACAGAATCTCGCTCAGTCACCCAGGCTGGAGTGAGGTGGCACAACCTTGGCTCACCTCCGCCTCCCAGGGTCAAGCAATTCTCCTGCCTCAGCCTCCCAAGTAGTTGGCATTACAGGCACATGCCACCACGCCCGGCCACCTTTTTTGTATTTTTAGTAGAGACGGGGTTTCAACATGTTGGCGAGGTTGGTTTCAAACTCCTGACCTCAAGTGATTCGCCCTCCTTGGCCTCCCAAAGTGCTAGGATTACAGGTGTGAGTCACCGCACCTTGCCTCATAGCAAAACTTTATGGCATGAATGATCTATTTATAACATACAGTTTTTAAAAAGTGGATTACCAACCTTAAACTGCTAACCACCAGGTCAAATGTATTTTCTCTGAAGGGAAGGAATTCTTCATCAGCTAAAATGCTGACAGTAGGAATTTCTGTTTCTAAGGAATTTTTCTAATGGTAAGAAAATAAAAGATTAAAAACACATTTATGTAGAATCTCAATTACTAACACAATCACTGTTTGTTAAATTGAAGTCAATGTTATATTTACTCGGCAGTTTCTACCCCCTTTCCCAAAGATAGCACAGAGAAGGCACCCAAAAAGCATTTCTTAAATGACTTAACATCAGCCAGAAAAAATGGCTAATTAGTTGAAACAACATAAACAGGATACCCACCTCACACCAAAACAAATCTCAGAAAGCTGAAAGTTTGGCTGGGTGTGGTGGCTCACACCTATAATCCCAGCACTTTGGGAGGCCAAGGCAGGCAGGTCACTGAAAGTCAGGAATTCGAGACCAGCCTGGCCAAAATGGTGACACTCCGTCTCTACTAAAAATACAAAAATTAGCTGGACGTGGTGGCACGCACCTGTAATCTCAGCTAGTTGGGAGGCTGAGGCAGGAGAATCACTTGAACCCAGGAGGCAGAGGTTGCACTGAGCTGAGATTGCACCACTGCACTCCAGCCTGGGCAACAGTGCAAGACTATCTCAGGGGGAAAAAAAAAAAGAAGGCTGAAAGTTTTAGTGAAACAACCAAAGTCCTAGAAGAAAATATGGGTGGACCGGACATTTTACCCTTAGATGAAAAAGCCTAGGTAAACATAACTCAAAAACCAGAAACTGTAAAGGAAAAGATTGATATATTTGATGATAAACTAATTAAAACTTTCTATTAATACAAATCGATAAACAATGTAAATAACTGAGGAAAACATTTACAACATATATAATGAAGGATTAATATCCCTAAAAACCAAGCTCTTACAAATTACCTAGAACACATGACAGCTAAAGTAGATGAAGGACAAGGTGCAGGCATGTCACAAAATTATTTACAAAATTCACAAGAAATACCAATAGTCAAAAGACATCAGCAGCTGTTAGACTGATGAAGACAAAAAGGCTGGCCCAGTGTTGCCAAAGCAAACTAGTAAAAAGTAACTTTGTCATTTTTCAGTCTTTCTAACGGCAGTCTGAAGATGCATGTCAAAAAATTTTTAAATGAACATTACAATGAATCCATGAATTCTGCTATCAGGAATTTACACCCAGGGAAAAAATAAATCAAACATACAATATGGCTTCACACAAGGATTTTCACTGCAGTGCTGGTTATTGAGAAACTAGAAATGTAACTGCCCTTCAATAGGAAGTTTAGCTAAACAAACTATGGAGTATTCATATATTAGAATACCATGTAGCCATTTAAAAAAATGATATATGACACACATATATATGAATTCACTGACAAAAAAATGATGTGCTGTAAATAACATGGAATATTAGCATAGTAATGTTCATACACAATTGTGTGTTGTGGGGGCGGGGACAGTTATATATCTGCAAATGTGGAGACCAAGTGTCACCAATGGTTGCCTCCGAATGGTAGGACTAGGGGTGATTTTTCCTTTGTCCTTGATATTTCCTGTATTAGTTCCTTTTCATGTGTCAGAAAAGATAGTTTGAAGGAAATAAAAATAAAGAAATCAAATATGAAAAATCACGAGATTAGAAACCAATAGTATTAAAAAACTACCTACCAAAGCATTTTCTGCAATGTCGACTTGGAATAACTTTCCAATAGTTTCCTGCAATGGAATAACTAAAGCTGAAACAAACAAATCCAGTCACAAACAACTGCTGACATTTCTAAAGGTAGAAGTATTAATTATATTTTAATTTTCAGCTTTATAAGGGTATTTTTCTGCATAAAACCAGTATGGTACACAAATACTTTTAATAACACGTATCCTTTGTTACATTTAACTATATGTAATAAAATAGAGAACATGAGTATGCGTATTCAACATCCTGAGTTTACTACACTGGGTGAGGACTTCCATGTTAAGTTTTCCATGGCATAACATGTTAAGAACTAGTTTCCCCGCTCTTGTGCCACAAAGGACCTGCAAAGGGTTTCCCACCTTTTAGTTGTTCATTCAGAGTTTACAGAGTAAAGAAAGACTTAACAGATACAGAGGCGTAGGGGTGAGGCTTAAGTGCTTCCATTTTCCGTGTTTCACCTACCCTCTCTCCTTTCCAAAAGGAGACTATGCTATTTCTGCACCAGAAAAACACTCTTTCCCCTCAACCCTCTTTTCTCCAGGATCCTGCTCCCTCCACCTCCATCTCTATCACTCTTTAGTCTCTGTCTTCTGTGTCTCCTTCCTTCACCTTACAACAGGCACAAGCTCTCCAATTACGAAAAAACTCCTCCCTCTATGCGCCTTCTGGTTGTTTGGTTTATAATCCACAACTCCTTCCTAGATTCTTTCTCCCCATTCTGGGTATCTCTTTGCTTTTACAGCTCTCCTAATACTATCTGCAGTCTGCGCTCACTGTTCTCAGTCCTGCTTCACCTGACCTCTTTGAAGCACAGCATTGTCAACAGCCTCCTAAAAGCTTCTTCAGAACCTTCTACTCTGGCTGCCCTCTTCTATTAGAGAAGCCAATCGTTTTTTACTTTACCCACACCGACTTCCCTGCCTGAAACTTGGAAAGATTTCATGCTACCAACATGATGTTGCTAAATATGGAGCTGGGAAGAGATGTGCTCAATGGCTCTCATGAGCCAGCTCCAGCACACTCCCGTGAGGGGTGAAGAATTAGATCAACAGTATTATCTATCCCTGTCTCTCACTTGAAAATTTGAACTAGGAGACTTCGAGATAATAGCAGAGGTCCCTGGAGTTGGAAGAACATGCAGACTTCGGGGTGTGCGCAGTGGTGCGCTGCCTCTTGGTTGGGGACTGCTTTGTATCATTTGCCAACTTCCATGGTATAAATATTCCCACCAGGGCTGATGTCAAGCTATCAATATGATGTCACAGAACAGAAATTGGGAAGAGATGCTAACAATTGGCTCTCACAGGTTGGCCTAAGCTAGCTTCAGCTCACCATTGGGTGTAGCATATTCATATGGGGCCACACACACTGATGAACACTACTACGGATAGACCACAGGGAGTAAAAAGAATGAAGGCAACCAGACAGCATTCATGTAATACCAGAGTGCATGTGAACAGGAAGAACGTTGTTCTGGTGTTTCAAAATTCCCACCTCTTGTGAGGCCTGGCTCTGTTTCTGGATCCCTGAGTTACACAGGAGCCTCTCTGCAACAAATATTTCTGCGTTTAAACTGGCCTCAGTGCATTTTTGCTTTCAACAATCAAAAGATACCTTACTAAGACACTTTCCAGCTTACTATTCCTGGCATCTTTATTGGCTCTTCCTCTTTCTGCCAACCCTAAGTACAATTGCAGAAGGTTCTTTTCTATATTCTTGCCCTAGAGAGTTACCTATTTCTACGGTTTCAGCTGTCACTTCTGAAAGGGACTTCCAATTAAGAACCATAGCCTCCCCTTTGACAGGTTTACATTGCCTCACTTAATCCTCTTACCAACCTTTTGAGATGGGTATTATTGATCATATTTTATAAAAACTGAGGTCTAGAGCAATTGATTGGCCCAGGTCCGACTATACACAGACAGTGGCAGAGTTGAATTTTGAAGCCCTATCTGACTTCAAGTCAATGGTCTTAACCTCAATACCCCAGTTCCAGTTCCACATTTCCAACTACCTGCCAGCTATTTATATTAACATATTCCACTGCCATCGCAAACTCGACATATCTAAAACAGGAATGATCCCGTGCTCCTTGCCACATCACATCCCTTGAATTTTCCAGTCACAAAAAGCGTAACTTTAAAGTTATTTTGCAATAGTCATTTAATAAATCTTCATTGTGATTTAGGTACTAGGATTTAGTAGTGATAAAAAATAAGCAAATCCAGTAAGAGAGGACACCAAATAAACATACATCAGGAGCTTGTAAGTGCTATGGAAACAAATAAAGTAATTAGTCAGCAGACAGCAGGGGCACTATTTTCTAAAGTAGTCAGAGGAGGAATCTTCGATGAGGTCAGCTGAGTAAAGATCTGACAGGCTTCGAGGAAGTAAGACACCTAGTTACCTTGGGGAAGAGCATAGAGCAAAGCCCTGGCCTGTTTGAAAGACTGCAAGGAGGCCAGAGTTGCTGAAAAGTTGGGAGTGAAAGGAAGATGGGATCAGAGACATGATAAAAAACCAGAATTCTAAGGGTCTTATGGATTAGGACTCTGGATTACTACTAAATTAAATGAGAAACTAACAGTTCCGAGCAGAGGACTGACAATGATTTGTGTTTTAAGAGAATTACTTTGCCATGATAACAGACTGTCAGGGACAAAGGTAGAAGCATGGAGACCAATAGGAGGCTACTGCAATAATCTAGGCAAGAGGTGATGGTAACTGGACAACATGGTGATGGTAAAGGTGGCAAGAAGAGGTAGAGTTTGGTTATATTTTGAAATGTAAATAAAAGCTGCTGATAGATTAGATGTGGGAGAGAAGGATATAAGAGGAATCAATAAAAATGTTTTTTGGCCTGAGTAACTAAAAGAATAGATTTGCTCTGCCTACCATATCTGATCACTCATCAAGTTCTGTTGATGCTTCTAGGTCTCTCTCATACATCTCATCATTTGTATGTGTTGGCTCTCCATGGGTGGCAGGCCTTTATTTCTCATGCCTGCAATGCCTTTAACACAGCCTTCTAATGGGTTTCTCTATCCTTTCTCTTCCTCTTTCTCAAATGCCATCCCCAAATTAATCTTCCTTAAACATCACTATATCACACCCTACAGCATTCTACCTCTGTGCCTTTCCTCCTGCCATGCCCTGATTTCCAATGCTAGGAGCCACCAACTCAAATTCTTTCAAATCCCAGGTCAGATTCTGTGTCCTCTAAGAAGCCTTGACCACATGAACCCCTAATGATTTTTCTTTTCCCTTAATTCCTGTTGCACTTTAATGACTGCACCATTTCTATGGCATTTACTATTACCAATAATAGTGTTTTAGGAGCCTCACCACCCACTTCCTCACCCTGGCCCAAGTGTATGTTTTTATCTAAGCAGGTTTTATGTAGAAATTTTACTTTATGGCCAGGCACAGCAGCTCATGCCTGTCATCCCAGCACTTTGGGAGGCCAAGGCAGGCAGATCACCTGAGGTCAGGAGCTCAAGACCAGCCTTGCTAACATGGTGAAACCCCATCTCTACCAAAACTACAAAAATTAGCCAGGCGTGGTGGTGCACCCCTGTAATCCCAGCTACTCAGGAGGCTGTGGCAGGAGAATCATTTGAACCCGGGAGGCAGAGGTTGCAGTGAGCCGAGATCGTGCCACTGCACTCCAACCTGGGCAACAGAGACTCCATCTCAGAAAAAAAAAAATTCCACTTTCATCTTTGTGTCTAGCACAATATCGTATACATAGGAGCCAAAAGAATAAATTAATATCTTTATGGTCTGAATTTTAAAGTGCAAAATAAAATGTTATAAGCATTAATAAAGCTACTTATATTTAATCATACAGAAAGATTTCTAGTCAACTGATAAAATTAATATTTTTCTAGCTAAAAGTTAGTCACATTTTCTGTATGGATGCCAATCTGATTTTTATGGTAATTATAAAAAATGTGAACAAAGTGGGAACAAAGAGAAATATCTTATACAGATTCAAATAAATTATCAGTAGAAACACAATATACAATGGATTCAGAGAAAAACCCTTTAAGAAAAAAATACTAAAGAGGGGAGAAAACCACCATTGTTTCTATCACTTAAAAAAAAAACAACAAATTAACAATTCTGATATAATTAAAATCTAAATATGTTGCAAGCTAAACTGATTCCTAGGAAAGTCTTTCTTTAAAATTAGCCAGTTACTTTTCAAAGTAAATTAAGTCATTGAATACATATACCTTATTCAAATATTGTGCAATGTAACCTCTTCCACAACCAAGATCCAAAGCAAGGGGGAAAGCTCTAAAAAAAAAAAAAAAAAAAAAGACACAAAGGTTATGCTCTGTCCATAATACAATCTATACATTAAGAATTATTTTTTCTTAAGTAAAATCATTTCAGTAAACACAACTTCCAGAAGGTTACATCATCTGTCTTTTTGGCCTCACCTTACAAGCTGTATATACCAGAGCCTACAATACAAGGCAAGTCTGTCTGCTAGCTATTCACAGGACCTCGTGATGAGCCAGCTTTCCACTAGCTGTCTCCATGATGTGGACTCGAAGAACAGATCTAATGAGGATATTTTAACTCAATAATACATCCAGATAAAGAATGCAAACAAGCTAATGTAAATCAACCTGAAAATAACTGACATACTCATCAATAATTATCCCTATTTCTCAGACTTGTTGAAGCAGTAGAACACTCAGAAATCATAATGTGAAATACCATTAAGTATTAATGTTAAACTAAAAAGAACTTGTATAATAAACTTTTACTGAAAACGTACCAGGTTCAAAGTACTGTGCTAAGTGTCTCAAGGTAAGTAAGCCAAACCAAGTACCTCAACTAATAAGCAGCAGTCAACAATTCAGTGAGTCTGAATCCTGGGCTGGAACTATTATCCTCCATGCCATGCTGTCTTCTCTAAATATACTATGTTATGCTACATTGGTACAGACATCTAATTGTAGGCCATAGGTTAAAAAAACAAACAAACAAACCTATAACGAGAAAACTTATCTACTAAGAACATTCTTCCTGAAAAACTGGAACAAAAAGAGCCCTTTGCAATTTGTTTTTAAAAAGCTTTGTCAAAATTATAGTACACGGCTGGAGAATCCCTGGTGGTAGATAACCTTATTTACCTAATGCCCTATAACTTGATGATGAACACAGGCAATATGGCACAGTTAGGTAGAGAGGCTTTGGAACTAGTAAGTAAATCTTCCATTTTTGGAGCAATCTTTCTATTACTCACTTTTGGCCAAATGAAGTGGATTCAGGCTTGGAGATAGATACAAGTTGTACTTCCACACATTCTTTTCTTTCTTCAGGCAACAATGAAGAAAACATTTGCTCTCCAGACAAGAAAAAGGAGACTTACAGAGTGATTTAAATCACCAGTCTGAGTAAATTCTTCCAAGTTCTGCCATTTCAGATATCAACTTCTCAGCATTTAACCTCCTGAATTTCCACTCAAAAGCTGACGGTATTGTATTATGATCACCACCACTTACCTGGGTATGTCATATACACGGTCTGCGATCCGACTTCCAACCTGAAGGATGACAAGAGGCGTAGGTTAACAAGGAAGTAACACTCTTTCTCCAGTATTCAACAATCCACGGGTTACCTGTGTTTTAAAATAAGTACTTCCCTTTTTCTCCTTTTCAGTGTCACCACAGGAACTTTCTTTTCAAATCACCAGGAAACAAAATTGAGGCAAATTACTCCAGAAGTCAATTTTATGAAATCAAGACAAATATTTTTAAAAATACACAGCACACACATATATATATATGTGGTCTTACATTCCATGTGACATAAGATCACAAGGATGAAAAGCAAAAGGAATACAACGGGCACATTATTGTCCACGGATATTAGCATGAGGTACATAAAGTGAAAAATTAGTTGGGGTTTATTGTATATGAGTACGTAAGTGGTCACTTAAGAAAAGCCGTATTATCTGATGACTAACAAATTTTGTGGAACTCATAAATGAACAACTTTTCTGAGTGACACTCGCAAGTTACAAAAAGCCAAATCTGAGGAAAGTGCACCTCCCCTGCCGCAATCCCATCCCAAGTTAACAGTCATAAGATAAACACCACCTTTTGCTGGCCTAGCTTCATCTGGCAGCAATATAGAAGTGGGAGTCTAGTATTCCCCACATTCCACTCACTTCCTCATAAAGACCCCAGAGTTGCTACTAGGACTTAAAAGTTCCAAACACAGATGTACTTGCTTTTTGAGAGAAGGGCAAGGGAGAAGGGAGTATAGATGTTTTTCCCCAGGAGTCCACTTTGTACATCATTCTTTTTTTTTTTTTTTTTGAGACGGAGTCTCGTTCTGTTGCCCAGGCTGGAGCGCAGTGGCCGGATCTCAGCTCACTGCAAGCTCCGCCTCCTGGGTTCCCGCCATTCTCCTGCCTCAGCCTCCCGAGTACCTGGGACTACAGGCGCCCGCCACCTCGCCCGGCTAGTTTTTTGTATTTTTTTAGTAGAGACGGGGGTTTCACCGGGTTAGCCAAGATGGTCTCGATCTCCTGACCTCGTGATCTGCCCGTCTCGGCCTCCCAAAGTGCTGGGATTACAGGCTTGAGCCACCGCACCCAGCCTGTATATCATTCTTAATATGAACACCCTATGTTTATTATAAAAAGAACTCTTCATATACTTTATTTGTTCTAGTCCCACAAATTGGCAAGGCCTCAATCAAGTTGGAATCCAGGTACTTTTTTTGGAGGAGAAAGGGCTACGAGCGCACATCTTCCAAGTACATGACATCAGCAGTGTAGTCCGTGCACCCTGCCTTACAAATAGGATCCAGAAAATTTATTGGTAGTAAACTTCCTACGTCTATACTAGACATTATCAGCCTAAGACTTCCTGAGAAACAGACATCCTGTCAATCATCTGATCAGACGTGTGCTTGCACAGAGCTCTGCTCAAGCTAGGCGTTCAGTAATTATACTTGACTCCAATTTTGTTCCACTCCTGAATAAAAATTTACTGAGGACTGAACTTGGGAATGCGTGTCCTCAAAGTAGAAACCCTCAGTCTTTGGCCCATCTGGGCAGGGAGAAAGAGGTTTCTCAAACGGGCCAAGACAAATTAGAGATCTTAATTTGATCTTCCTAAAACATAAATCAGATCACTGATTAAAAAGAACTTCACATTCCCCTAGAGCAGTGCTAACAAAAAATGAGAGCCACATATGTAATTTCAAATTTTCCAGAAGCCACATAAGTAAAAACGAGAGAAATTTAATTTCAAATTTTAATTGAAATTTAATTTTAAATTTATATTTAATATATTTCATGGAACCCAATATATCAGAAATACCACTGCCAACATGTAATCAATATAAAAGCTATTAATGAGCTATTTTACATCCTTTTTTCATGCTAAGTCACTATACTCGTGTGTATTTTACACTTACAACATCTCAATTGGACTAGTCAACTTTCAAGTGTTCAACAGCCACATGTGTGGCCGGCAGTTACCACACTGGCTGGACAGCGCAGATACAGAAGAAAACACCAAGTCCCTATCCTTCAAGGCCCTGATGATTTGGACCCTCCTGACCTCCTCTCCCACTCTCCCTCTCTGGAGCTTCACTGGAGGCCTCTATCGGCCTCAGGGACGTTGCCGAAATGAATGAAAGCACGTTACAAATATCCGAAGCTAGGCCTTGCGAGATTACAGTACAGGCCGAGAGAGGCAGGGCTGCTAGTCAAGGTCAGACGGCGAGGTGGGGTGAGGTCGGGGCCTAGCCGGAGCTCGCGGAGAGGAAAACAAGCCTCCGCGTTGTCCGCCCCACCGCCCAGCCGGCTCACCTCCTCCTTCAGGTAGTCAAACTTCGTAGGCTCCGGCTGCCGGGCCGCCCAGTTCTTCTGTTTCCTTTTCAAATCCCGGTCGAAGATATTTAGCGCTCTGAGCGAGGTGCTCCCGCGGGGAGAGACACCAGAGGTGATTTCCCTACGGCCAGGGTTCTCCGCTGAGACCCTTGCCGCCCAAGGTCGCCGACATAAGGGCCACAGCCCTGCCGGCCGCAGCATCTCCAGCTGCTACACCAATTGCCGGCACTTTTTGTCGTGCGCATGCGCCAGAGCGGCTTTTGTGCCTACTCCGAAGAGCACAGAGAGAGCGTGCAAGTAGTTTGGCCTACTTCGCTTGCCGTTACGGCAGAGCGCCACGCGGAGGATTGTGGGTGTGAGCCCCCATGTGAGGCTCGGGAAGGACTCCCGACGGTAAGTGGGGATGAGCTCGAGTTGAAGAGCTTGAGGGGGCGTAGGTGTGGCGCAGGGGAAGAACTAGTCTCTAACAGGATCTCCTTCGGATCTGCGAGGGGTTTTGCCCCTCCTCCTGAGCCTTTTCGGCCTCTTTTTCAGGGTCGCTTCTCAAATCAGTCTGTTAGCTGTCCCCTTGCGGTACGGAAGGTGGGAAGGAGACCCTCGTTCAGGGGCCAGCCTTGTGTTCGCATTAGAGAGCGGGCAGAAGGGGAGGGTGGGCTGCGGGGATGTGGGCGCATGTCGGAAGTGAGGTCTGGTCGCCTTCCCCTCTCTCGAATTATCTGACAACGAGTGCTTTCGTTGTAAACATTTACAATACATACGTTACTTCTCCTTGTTGGGGTGGTACCTACCTCGTAAGATTGCTCGGAGAGTTAAGTGCTGTAATAAATCGAAAGATGAACCAGCGATAGCTTCAGTTTTTCCTGGTTAGTGTAATTAAAAGGACTTGATTTTTGAATAAGGAATGCTGGCCTTTAAATTTTTTTTTTTTTTTGCTGTCAATAACGACTTTTGGCTCTTTGCAAAATTCCCATGCAGAGATGCTAAACAATTAGGGACTATTCACAAGGGAGCAATATTGCAATATTAATTTATACATACATATATATGTTCTAGTGTGTTTTGGGGGGATCAACTCATTTGGGCCTTCATCACTTGTAGGATAAGATATTATAGAAATAAGTGATATTTATTAACTGGAGTGAGACTTTACGTGGAGATTCAAGTTTACCGTTTTATTTATTTTTAAACTTTTTATTACTTTTGAAGGATGATTGGATTTAAAGAGGTAACTTTGTGAGCTAAACCTGAGTTGATTTTGGTCTGTTTAGTTAGGATGCTAGCCTTATAGAACTAAAGGCTGTTGGCAGTAGCAGGAGATAAGGAGTAGCAGAATGAGACCAGAATGTGAAGAAACAAATGAGGCCAACTGAGGCTAGGGAATCTTACTTTTTTTTTTTGGTAGACAGGGTCTTGCTCTGTTGCCGCAGCTGGTGTGCTGTAGTGCCCTTAGGCTCACTGTAGTCAAGACCTCCCGGGTGGAAGTGATCCTCTTGCCTCAGCCTCCAGAGTAGCTGGGACTACAGGCGCCCACCATGCTGGGCTCATTTTTCTGTTTCTTGTGGGGTTTTACCATGTCACCCAGGCTGGTCCTGAACTCCTGGGCTCAACTGATCCACCCACCGTGGCCTCCCAAAGTGCTGGTGAGCCACCTCGCCCAGTCTAGGGAATCTTAATTACATTTGCTTTCAATTAGTAACACATACAGGTATACAGATAGAAATTCTAAGTGAGAACAATGGACATATATTTGTTCCACTCCATAAAGCCCTGGGATTCTGCTTTGTCTGCCTTAAGTTTATTTCTCTAAATGATCTGTAATGGAAAGACGATATTTTGGTATGTTTCTGCTTTCTTGCATGTGACCCAGAATAAGTTGGAGAGATGAAATTAGACTTGTTACCTTTATTTTACATACATTAAACTGAGAATATATTGTGAATTTATGTGTTTTAAAACATTTAATTATGGTACTAACCATTATTACCGTTAAAACATTTGTTTTATTTTTTAGTATTTGGTTTCTTCAAGCATTTGGTCAAGATTAAAAATTTAAAATGTCATCCAAACAAGAAATAATGAATGACCAGCGGTTTAGACGGGTCGCAAAGGACCCGAGATTTTGGGAAATGCCAGAAAAGGATCGAAAAGTCAAAATTGACAAGAGATTTCGAGCCATGTTTCATGACAAGAAGTTCAAGTTGAACTATGCCGTGGATAAAAGAGGACGCCCCATTAACCATAGCACTACAGAGGATTTGAAACGTTTTTATGACCTTTCAGATTCTGATTCCGATCTCTCTGATGAAGACAGCAAAGCATCAAATCAAAAGAAAATAAAGAAGAAAAAAACCCAGACTAAAAAAGAAATAGATTCAAAAAATCTAGTTGAGGAGAAAAAGAAAGAAACCAAGAAAGCTAATCAAAAGGGTTCCAAAAATAAAACTGATTTAGATAATTCTGAAGGAATTAAAAAAATGAAAACCTCATGTAAATTTAAGATAGATTCAAACATAAGTCCGAAGAAGGATAGCAAAGAATTTACACAAAAAAGTGCGAAAGAGAAAAAAAACATTGTTCAACGTACTACAGACTCTTCTCTCAAAGAAAAACGAAGGACATTAGACTCGGGCACCTCTGAAATTGTGAAATCTTCCAGGACCAAGCGTTCTAAGACAAGAGGAGAAATGCAATCAGGTAGATTGGAAAAACTTAGAGATTCTTGGGTGTTGCATTATTTATTTTTATACTGATCTTTCAAAAATGTAAACACATTAATAAGTATTTTCATAGTATTATGGAATGGTCAAATGCTTATCTGGAAATACAAAGCTATAAAAGAAATATGCAGTGATTATTAATTTTTGATGTGGCGCTAGAAGACAGACATGAGAATTTGAATCTTGAAGTTAAACAGTGATTTTGGTTAGTAGTGAGCCCTAGTGAGAACTATATTCTCTAAACAGATGTTGTATGTCATTACATGATAAGAAGAGATGTGTTTAAAGAGGGTAAGTAGGCCGGGCACGGTGGCTCATGCCTGTAATCCCAGCACTTTAGGAGGCCAAGGAGGGCAGATCACTTGAGATCAGGAGTTCAAGACCAGTCTGGCCAACATGGTGAAACCCCATCTCTACCCAAAACACAAAAAATAGCCAGACATGGTGGCACACACCTGTAGTCCCAGATGTTCGGGAGACCGAGGCAGGAGAATCACTTGAACCTAGGAGGTGGAGGTTGCGGTAAGCTGAGATAGTACCACTGCACTCCAGACTGGCTAACAGAGTGAAACTCTGTCTCAAAAGTAAAATAAAATAAATAGTGTAAGTAGGACTCCATCTCAAAAATAAAATAAGAGGGTAAGTAGAGTTGAGTACTCATTCATTAATTTGTTCAACTGCTCATTAACTAGTGTGTGGCAGACAGAATATGAGTAAGGCATTGTCACCCATCTCAGGGCTGTCGCTAGCTTATATGATATCTTTATGCAAATTAGAAAAAGATATGCTCTCTGGACACACTGAGCTCCCAGGAGTCACACTTTGGTGAAGAGATGGCACCTTTGAAGCAGCAGATTTTTTTGCCCCTGAGCAGACACAGCCCCCTCTGGAGTGCATGGCTTGGTGAGTGTAGGATGGCCTTGATTTTAGCCCTTCTTGTCCTTTAATAAATGCCCTTGTGCATGCTTAACTTTGTGCAGTGGCCCCTGTCTAAAGCAACATTGTCCAGCAGAAATATATAATTTTGGATTTTCTAGTAACCACATTAAAAAGTAAGATGAAACAGGTAAAATTCTTTTAAATAATATATTTTATGTAACCCAATATATCAAAATTGTTTCAATATGTAATCAATATAAAAGTCAATGTGTATTTTACTTTCTATTTTCTACTCATTTCAAACTAATATCATACTATTTTCACATTAATGTCAAGTTAGACAAAACGCGTTTCAAGAGCTCAGTTACCACATGTGACTACTGGCTACCATATTGGACAATTTAGGTCTAAAGTAGAAGAAAGTCAGAACCATAATACAAAGTGCAATAGTAGTAAGTGCCATAAAAGATGTTTAGCAGAAAGCCTTGGAAATCTGGAGGAAGAAGTCACTCAAGATGTGGTAATCAGAAAAATTCACAGGGAACACACTACTTTGGGGTGTGGAAAAATTTAAGTTTGAGGACCACAGTGTTCTACATGGAAAGAACTTTTTGAGCAAAGATGTGATTGGGCATGTTCAGAAGAGATCAGTAGTCCCATTTGATTGAAGGGCCAAAATGAGTAGCAGCTAGAAATGATTGTTTGGAACTAGGTGAGAGACAGCTGGCTCTGTTTTGTGTTACGTGTTTACTAAACTTATTAAAATTTTATGTCACCTTCAGCAGCAAGCAATTTTGAGTGTTGATGTTGCTGATAGTTGATGATGTTCAAATGAGCCAGACCTGTCATTACAGGATCTAAGGAGGGGTCTCGATAGATCAAGAGGTTTTGATAGGCCTAGAGGTCTCGATAGGCAGATATCACACTGGGAAGGTAGAAAGTATCAGGCAGTGGAGGGAATTCTGAATAGCAGGGACTAGGGAGTCAGTGGTGGTACGCCGTTTTACATAAGTGAGCAGCAGACCTCATGAGGTGTGGGAAGAAGGGATAGGAATCCGGTTACTGAAACTGAAGAATAGGATTGGAATGGGACCAGCAGCAAAGTTGATTTGGTGTTGAGTTAGTGAGGTAAGTTAGTCTAGGATCCACTTCATTTGGGGCACTGAATTAATATAACATAGCTGTATAATCTTTTAGATTGATTTTACAGACTCTTTTTACATATCTTTTCTCATTTAATTTTCTCAGTTACCTTGAGCAATGAGACTGTATCAGCGAACAAGGTTAAAGTGACTTATGTAAGGACATGGAGACCTGGAACTGCAACTCAAGTCTTCTGATTCCTTCTACCCCACTATGTTGTTTGCAGTAATTTTGTTGGTTCCACAGTTTAGGAAAGGCATTACTCATAAATAAGGATTACGCAGCTCCGTATATAATTTTCTGTTCATTATCCATTCATCAGTTATCATTACAGCAATTACTGTGTGCAAGGGACTGTTTAAGTGCTATAAAGTAAAGGTGATGTGAGGACTTGGCAGTGTGATATTTGTCATTATAAAATGTTCATGCCCAGCACTTGCACTCCTGAATATGTTTTACATAAATAATTGGGTGTGTGCAAAGAATGTGCATTGCAGCATTATTTTTGAAATAAAATGATAACTGGCTGGGCACGGTGGCTCACATCTATAATCCCAGCACTTTGGGAGTGCGAGGTGGGTGGATTGCTTGAGGTCAGGAGTTTTGAGACCAGCCTGGCCAACATGGCAAAATTTTTACAAAAATTTTGTAAAAATACAAAAATTAGCTGGGCATGGTGGTGCACAGCTGTAATCCCAGCTACCTGGGAGGCTGAGGCACGAGAATCACTTGAACCCAGGAGGTGGAGCTTGCAGTGAGCCAATATTGCACCACTGCACTCCAGCCTGGGCAACAGAGCAAGACACTATCTCAAAAAATGAAAATAAAAATAAAATGGTAACAGATCATTAAGAGATTGATTAAATGTTATATGCAAACATCTATGATCTATGAAGTTTTAAAAATAGGTTACAAAATAACAAATGATATGACCAGTTACTTAAAAAAAATTAGTATTTAAATCAGAGAAAGCAAATTTAGAGATATGGTTATATACTAAAATCACCAGTTATCTTTGAATGAAAAATTAGTAGTCACCTTTGTTTAATTTATTAACCATATTTTCCTAATTGTTTTTGGTTTCTAATGATCATTTATTATGTTTATAATTGGAGGAAAATGGTAAATGGTTTTTTTTTTTTTTGAAGTTGCTGGATAAGTAGTAATATTTACTGTCACTACTAGAGTAATACCGTCTAGGAGTAGAGACAGTTGTTTATATTTGTGTAACCCCACATTGTCTTGCACAAGGCTGTGTACATTGTGGGCTCTAAGCAGATACTTTTTGGGTTTTATTTTTTGTTTTTTTGTTTTTTGGAGACAGGGTCTCACTCTACTGCCCAGGCTGGAGTGCAGTGATACAATCACAGCTCACTGCAGCCTCAACTTCCTGGGCTCGGGTGAGTCTCCCACCTCAGCCTTCCGAGTCACTGGGACCACAGGTGCACCCCACCGTGCCCAGCTAATTTTTGTATTTTTATACAGGCAGAGTTTTGCCATGTCGCCCAGGCTTGTTTCAAACTTCTGGGCTCAAGATCCTCCCATTTTGGCCTCCTAATGTGATGGGATTACAGGCATGAGCCACTGCACTCAGCTGCAGATACTTATTGAATGAACAGATATTCTGAATGTAGTTGATATTGTTAAAAACATTAAAATAGAAGACCTCTTTAAGTCTCTTACGCAACACTTTATTATTATACAACCCAAAGCGTGGTATGTATACCATTGTCATAAGTGAGAAGATTTTTGATGATACTCAAACTTTTAAAATATTAATAGTTATGTACTATGTCAATATCTTAGAAAACAATGTAATTACCCCAACACTTCTGTGACTTCAGGAATATTGTTTAGAACAAAGCTAATTTTTAGAAAATTCTATTAAAAAAATATATAAATGATATTTAACAATCATGAAAATGATATAATGATTGACAATTGAGAAATATTGCAATACTAGATAGACTGGGTCTGTAAAATGTTATTTCTAAGCTTGTTGCTTAAAAGTGAATTCTGCTTACCTTGTAACTTTCAGTGTTGTGTTTTTCTGATCTCATACACAACCTGTGACAATGCCTTCATTTTGGCGTTTTTCACTTCTATTGGCTAGTTATTTTTTTATTAACCCCTGCTTCCTTGTGGTGGTAACATAAAAGCCCATTTCCTGCTTTTCCTTCTAACAGAATACCTTTTCATTCAGTTAGTCTCAGGTCAAATTGTATCTTTGTGAAGCCTTTTTTTTTTTTTTTTTTTTTTTTGAGACGGAGTCTCGCGCTGTCGCCCAGGCTGGAGTGCAGTGGCCGGATCTCAGCTCACTGCAAGCTCCGCCTCCCGGGTTCACGCCATTCTCCGGCCTCAGCCTCCCGAGTAGCTGGGACTACAGGCGCCCGCCACCTCGCCCGGCTAATTTTTGTATTTCTTAGTAGAGACGGGGTTTCACCGTGTTAGCCAGGATGGTCTCGATCTCCTGACCTCGTGATCCGCCCATCTCGGCCTCCCAAAGTGCTGGGATTACAGGCTTGAGCCACCGCGCCCGGCCTTGTGAAGCCTTTTTATAAATACTTCTTTGCAGGCAAATTTAGATGTTTCTCACTGTATGGTGATTGAGAAGATAGGTTTATAAATCAGTAAACTGTTACCTTTTATTTATGAATCCATCAAGAGCATAAGATCATGTTACAAATCTTCTCTCTTTTCCCTTATCCTAGCTCAATTCTTTGTATGTAGTAGATAATAAATACTTGCTCAATGAATGGTTATTGTAAGATTATAGGACCAAGAGAAACTTAGTTCCAATTTCATTCTTAATTCTACAAACTTAGAGCTTGTAAGCAGAAACATAAGCTCCAATTTAAAGATGAATAAAACGTAGAAGATATATCTACACACTCAGTAGACAGAAGTTTGTGATTGCTTTAGAAGTAGGAAATGAGCCCTTTCCGAGTTGTGAGGACTAAAATTTCCAACTTAAGCCAAAACAGTCTTTTAATCCTGGTGTATTGCTAATCATTACAGTTGATTACAAAGTTCAAGACCTGGCAGAAAAGTTGTAAATATTATTTCTCTGACTTTATAGGTGATCTCATCCACATCACAGCTTCTGTTGTCAACTACATATGAATGAGTCACTGATCTCCAACCCAGACTTCTCTAAGCTGGATACTCTTATTATTGATCCTTTCTTTTAGATGACTGAGTGGCACTTCATATTCAACATATTCAAAACTGAGCTCATGATTTCCCTCCACCAAACAAACTAGTTCAAATCCAGTATTCCCTTTTCATCTATCCATTTTCTTAGCTAGCTGGCTCTGAAAGCTAAGAAGCTATGACTCATCTTTGACACTTCCAAAATTCTCGTTCCCCATATCAAATCTCCAGTCGGTAATTATTATTGGTTTCACTTCCTAACTGACTCTGAGATCCATGTACTTCTCTGCATATATACTGCCACCCAACTTAGTGCTACCTTCGTTTCTTGCCTTGTGTACTGTACTACCTTTGCTATATTCACATCTGTTCTTCACTTTCCCCAGTCAAGGTGATCTCCTCAATATGCAAGTCTGAGGATGACAGTATCCAAAAGAAGATGACATCCTGTTTTTTGAAAACAGCAGTGTCTTCCCAGTGCTTTTAGGAAAAACTCCAAGCTCTCTATATGGTTTTTAGATAGCTTGGCCTCTACTTAACTCTTCATTTCCATTTGTTACTTGATTCTGTGCTATCTGTGATCTGGATATGATTGTTGGCTTTTTCCTATTGGCAGATTTTTACAGGTACCTTCCTTGCTGTTTTAAACAAATTTCCATCTATTAGTCTAACTTTTGACTGTTTAATCCTCTTCATCCTTCAAGTAACAGCTCAGTTATCACTCACTTAGGGACCCTGTTATATCCCCTTAGAAAACATTCTTTCTTGAATATCTTAGTTGTGATTTTAACTTTTTCTGTGTATTGATTTTGACATCTATTCATGTATTCTTTTCACTCAGCTAGAAGTTTCACTGAGAGCACTGTTTGTTTCTCTTTTGCCAACTATCGTATATTGAGCACTTAGCACATAGGAGGCACACTGTTAAGTATTGGATGAATGTCTGGATCTACTTGCATGATGTGAGCATGTGTTAGGATTTCTGTTAAATAACTTGGTTAAGTGTCTACTGAATTTGTATTTTCCTTTACTCTGTTTCATGGAAGTTATGATTAGGATTTCTATCATAAAAATTGACTAAGCATTTACTGAATTTATATTTGCGTTTACTGTGTTTCATAGAAATCATATTTTTATTGGATTTGATATCAAAATAATTTGGATTCAGTTTAATTCAGTGTATATCTTTTCTTAATGTCTTTCCCCTTTAATATTTTGCAGTGGTTCCACCTATAATGACAAGAGACAGTGATGGTTATGAAAACTTGACAGATGTTGAAATGTTTGACAAAGATGCTCTGGAGGAAGATTCAGAAAGTGTTAGTGGAAGTGATGAAGAATCTGAAAGTGAAATTACAGGTGTTGGTAGAGCTTCAGGTGATGATGATGGTGGAAGTGAAGATGAAGAGGATGAAGATGAAGAAGAGGATGAAGATGAGGATAGTGAGGATGATGATGAAAGTGACAGTGGCCCTGATCTAGCAAGGGGTAAAGGAAATATAGAAACTAGTTCTGAAGATGAAGATGATATGGCAGATTTGTTTCCAGAAGAATCTGGTTTTGAGCATGCTTGGAGAGAATTAGATAAAGATGCTCCTCGTGCTGATGAGGTAACCTTTTGAATAAACAAGATTATTTGTGAAAAACACAGTACAGGGAGCTTTTATGGGTGGTTAGAATTGGTGTCATTAAGTGGGAAAAGCTTATTGGTAATAGTATTCTTGATGATTCTGATTAAAATTTGATATGGAATATAATTATGTGAACTAGAAGATGTCCAAGCAGATAAGGAAGAAGCTCTACATAAATAATTAAAAGTTGCATGAAATTTTTAATACTTGTTTTGGCTAGTAGTTTATATTTCTGTTTGTACGACACCTAATAGAAATGTTGCAGGGTAACATACTCAACTTCCTTACTCATGCATGCATGGCAAAATAGCTTAACAAGCTTGGTACTTAAAAAATCAGCTCATGATCATGTTCTGATTTAACAAGAAGCAGGTAAGAGAAAGTGCTTGTCTGTTACGGTTTTACTGTTGGTTAGCTCATTTGAAGTTCTCTTTTATATACTGAATTACACTTAGATAACTACTGTACTGTTAATTTCAGAGCATAGGGGACAGAATTTATTACATTTTTAGAATCTTTATCTTTCAAGTATTGATAATGATATGGATTATGTACTATTTAATTCTCATTTCTCAGATTACACGTCGATTAGCAGTTTGTAACATGGACTGGGATAGATTAAAGGCAAAAGATTTGCTGGCTCTGTTCAATTCATTTAAACCTAAAGGAGGTGTTATATTTTCCATCAAGGTGAGAATTCATTTCATTTGGAAGTAAATGTTTCTAGGCATTTTAAGTTAAATCTGATTTTTTTTTTTTTTGCCATGGTTTTCATTTTTAGGAAAATAATGTGGAAGTTGTCTAATACAATTGAGTGTGAAACTTATGTAACAGGTGTAACTGTTAGAAAGGAAGAGGTGAAATTATTATTATTGATAGGTTATATGCTTGTTTACACATTAAAAACCCAAAGAAATAAAAGCTTAGTAAAGGGACAGGGTATAAGAACTGTTTTTAAAAATAAATTGCATTCCTTATTGCTAACACTGGCCAATTAAGGAAAAAAAAAATCTATACTAGAAACAAAACCATATAAAGTACTTGGGAATTACCTTAATAAACACAAATGACCTATGTGAAGTAAACTGTAACACTTGATAAATTTGAAAAACTTAGATAGATTTGGAGACACCTTGTTTCAAGCCAACCTAATGATTAAGAATCCAGACTTTGCATTATGAGAGACCGGGGTTCAAATATTGATTCTCGTAAGTGCTATGTGATCCTGGACATTTAATTAATTTCTCAAATATGTTTACATCTTTCCAATATATCCAAGTGGATATATAACAATAGTATTGGTGGCTGTAAGGATTACGTATAAAGGAGCTCACGCTAAGTATTTAGTGCAGTGCCTGAAACAGTCCTGCCCTCAATCGTTGTTAGAGATTGAGTCTTCCTTATCCAAAATGCTTGGGATCAGAAGTGTTTTGAACTTCAGATTTTGAAATAAAATTGCATTATATATACTTACTGGTTGAGCGTCCCAGTTCCGAAATCTGAAATGCTCCAGTGAGCATTTCCTTTGAACCTCATGTTGACAGTCAAAAAGTTTGGAATTTTGGATTTGGGATTTGGGATGCTCAACCTGTATTACTGTTTAAATATTTAAAGATGTTGTGTCTACAGTTCTAGTGTAATTTTGATCAAAATCCCAGTTCAAGTCAAAATTAAGAAAAAGGATACCAATAATCATCTAAAAGAATAAACAAATTAAGAGTAGCTAATAAAGTTTTGAGAAATCATGTTAATATAAAAACTTACCCTGTCACTTCTCAGCCTTTTGGCTAAGATCAAGTATAAAAACTGATCGTACAAGTTACAATATCTAAACATTCTATGATGCTATGGGGATTGACAGGTTTAAGTAAAAATGGGACAAATTGGTAGAACAGAATAGAGTTTATATGATAACTTAGATCAAAATAGGCTGCTTGAATATTTGGACAAATGAACAAATCATTGGATAGAGAACTTGATTCAGATCTTTACCTCCTGATAGCCCCAACGAAACTCTAGATGAAGCAAAGGAAAAAAAATTAAAAGTCAAGCCAAAGAAACAATTTTAAAAACCTGTGTTTTAAGCGATAGTAAGAATTTCTAGACTTAGAAAAGAAGAAAAAAAAGAATCAAAAGTTGCGACTATATATATATTATAAACTTATGTATTAAACCTATTGTGTGTATATATATATACACAATTAAAGTTAGTAAGAAAAACTTGGATCATCTTGTTGATAAATTGCGTATTTCAGACAGTTCAAAAAAGCATGTATTCATTAACAAATGTGTATTAAGCCCAGTAGTATCAAAGCGATGTCATTACTACAATTATTTCTTGACTCTCAAAGTAGGCAGGATTTTAGAAAATACCACACCTGGTGAGAGTGAATCCTTTTTCTCATATCGAGACTATACCTAATCTGTATAATGTTGTCATCAGTTCTGTTCTGTTTCTTTAAAAGAAAGCACTGGGTAAATGGTATGACAGAGATAAGTTGGTTATTACAAAATTGATTTTCATTATATGTTTATTTTTCTGTATTTCATGTAAACTATTTAATTTGCTCACTTTTCGTGTGTGTGTTTATATTCAGATTTCCTTGAGCTTAGCGTCTTGTTTTGCTTTTAATTTTTCCTTTGGGTCTCAGAACCATTTGTTTTTCAAGCCTCGTATCTGTTAGTCTCCAGCCAAAGTGATCTATTTTTAAAGAAAATTTCTCAGAATGCTCTAGCTTCCTATAGTGGATTTGGAAGTGAGTCGCCCTTGCTGTTTTCATTGAGTCAAGTTGTGACTTTTAAGAGTTCCTGACCTCAACAGGTCTAGATATTTGTGTAAAGGAATGTACAAATTACATTGATCCTTTTTTTTCTGTTTAGATATATCCTTCAGAGTTTGGAAAGGAGAGGATGAAGGAAGAGCAAGTTCAAGGACCAGTAGAGCTATTAAGTATTCCTGAAGATGCCCCAGAAAAGGACTGGTATTAAATCACTATAGAAAATAAAAATAAACCTCATAAATTCATGTTATTAGTTCAGAATTCTGGTCATCTTGATAGTTAAAACTGAAGTTTATACTTGTGCCATTCATGGTTAAAACAGGTTGCAAAACAGATTTAAAGTCTGTTAAAAATGGTACATTATTCCAAGAAGATTTTTGTTTATGTATATTTATATTTCTGTATTCATGAGAATAATTATTGCAGTTTTTGGAAAACATTTCATGATTAAACTGATTTGGAATTCTTTTGAATTCTTTCAGCCTCGTTGCTCTGAATTAGTACGTTTTGCTTTTTTTTTTTTGAGACATCATTGAAGCTCTGTTTGCTTTCAAATTATATGATTTTTCTTATTTGAGAATCAAATAGAAAAGTGAAAGAATGATAAAACATTTTTTTATCATCATGGTGCAATATAGAAAATAATTTCAGATAGTTTTTAAGCCACTAGGTGGAGCTATATTTACACATAATAAAAATGAGGGTTAAATAGATAAGAGAGCAGATGAAGATCTTCAAAGAATGTGTTGTATCAATGCTTTGTGTGGAACTTAAAAAAAAAAAAGGAATGTGTTGCAGTTAAGCAAAATTAAACTTATGGACTTAAATATTTTGCAAGATCAAGAATGTCTTTGTAGCTAATGCCTTTCTAACGTTTTATAATAGAATTATCTTCATTGGCTTTACTTGAGAAGGTGGTATGTGGTAGCAAAATGAAATAACTATTCTGTGAGTTAAATTCTAGATAAGCACATATAATTCCCACATGCTCCTTTCCTAGATACCATATTCCAATCCAAATACTTGTACCTTGTGAGAATAATAAGTTGAGCTTAAGTATTTAATGTTTATAAAGACAAAGTCATGAAAGAAAGATGGCTTGATATGAAGGCCAGCTTATAATATGTTTTTCTTGAAAGAATTACATTTATTTGCTAAAGGGAAATGTTTGTGTTTCTGTATAAGTATGTTTAATTAGTTTTTCCCACTTTAGGACCTCTAGAGAAAAATTGAGAGATTATCAATTCAAACGACTGAAGTACTATTATGCAGTCGTAGACTGTGATTCTCCGGAAACAGCTAGTAAAATTTATGAGGATTGTGATGGCCTGGAATTTGAAAGTAGTTGTTCTTTCATAGATCTAAGGTAATCCAGTGTATGTATTACCAATTTAGTCTTTTAGTACAACATGATTATAAGAAGTAAAATATTTGAACTGATAGTGATCTCTGTTTTATATTCTGAAATGATTTTTTTTGCTTTTGGGTTAACTCTATTGCATGGAACATCACTCCTAAGAAAGAAAACAAGAAAATGCTAAAGTATTATGTATGAATCATCCCCACATCTTTTTCCTTTCAGACATATTGGCTCTGTTTTTAAGATGGTGTACCCTACACAATGATGTTTCCTTGCAACTGCTTTTTAGAGCTAGGAACCAAATGAAGTTACCTTTTAAAAATGCATGGAGGAAAGGACAGAGGAATTTGCTAACAGACTGTTATCTCTAGATCCATGCTATCCAGTATAGTAGCCACTAGTCATATTTGGTTATTTTAGTTAAATAAAATTTAAAATTCAGTTGCAGAGTCATATTTCAAATAATTAATGGTTACATTTTGGACAGAGCAGATACAGAACATTGCCCTTGTCACAGAAAGTTCTGTTGGACAACACTGCTCTAAATGTAAATGACTAAATGTACAATTAGGAAATTGTAAGAATCAACCTTAAGCTTTCACTTGTTTTCAGTGACACCTCATGTATATGATACTTTGTATTCACAGTGCTTACCCTTTAATAATTATATTTGATCTTTAAAATACAATACAGCCAACTGGGCATAGTAGCTCATGCCTGTAATCCCAGCACTTTGGGAGGCCTAAGCAGGAAGATCGCTTGAACCCAGGAGTTCAAGACCAGCCTGGGCAACATAGTGAGACCCTGTCTCTACAAAAAATTTTAAAAGTAAAAATTAGCCAGGTATGTTGGCACACGCCTGTAGAGGATTGCTTGAGCCTAGGCCGTTGAGACTTCAGTGAGCCATGATTATGCCATGGCCCTCCAACCTGGGTGATGGAGCAAGACCCTCTCTCTAAAAACAACAACAAAAACATAGTCAGTGACTGCGCTATCAAGTCTGGATCTTTTTGAAACGTGAGGGACCCACATGTGCTTGCACCTGACTCATTAATTGACTCCTAATGCAGGGTTTCTATCTATACAGCATTCTTTTAAATTTAGAGGAATTATAGCTTATGAATTTCAGAAATTTATACAAAGATGAACTCATTAAGAAATACACAGAGGTTATGTCTAACATTGTCTCTTAAACGTGTGTCTTTTAGAAAGTTATATGTATGGTTATCACTGCAGTGTATGTTTAAATAAATTTTTTTTCTTTACTTCTTAGGTTTATACCAGATGATATTACTTTTGATGATGAGCCTAAGGATGTAGCCTCAGAAGTGGATTTAACAGCATATAAACCAAAATATTTCACATCTGCTGCAATGGGAACATCAACGGTATTTCTTAACTTTAAAAAATATGTAGCCGGACTCTATTGCTTTATGAAGAGAGTTTGTATATTATAGCATCTTTAAAAATGGAAAGTATTAATTTTTTGTTATTATTTTTTCTTGAGACAGAGTCTCGCTCTCTCACCCAGGCTGGAGTAAAGTGGTATGATTACTGTAACCTCTGCTTCACAGGATGAAGCGATTCTCGTGCCTCAGCTGCCCAAGTAGCTGGGTTTACAGGTGTGCACCACTACACCTGGCTAATTTTTGTATTTTTACTAGGGACAGGGTTTCGTCATATTGACCAGGCTGATGTCAAACTCCTGACCTCAAGTGATCCTCCCGCCTTGGCCTCCCAAAGTGCTCGGATTACAGGCGTTGTGAGCTACTGCTCCCAGCCTCAAAGTATTCAAAATTTAAATGTATGGGTACAGATAGAAATGAGACACAAGTGTGTCTGCATCTACCATATCTGTGAACCTATTTTCAGATTCTTGTTATGCATTTAAGCCTGTGTCAGTTACCTGCTGATGTTTCTTTTTTCTCTTCTGTCTTTCCTATACACTCTTCTGTCTTTCCTGTACACTCTAATACATCAGTTATTAATATCCTAGGGAATAAGGGGAAGTGGATAATAAATTACCTCGCAGCACAGTTAAACAAAACTAGTGAAGATTTAAAATAGGAGTACCTTTTTCTGCAGATACGATTCAAAACTAAAAAGAATTGATGTGGAATAATTAAGGTATAGTAGATGTCACATTAATGCTTTGTAACAAATAGCCAAAAGGTTTTTTGTCTATTGAAATAGTTTATTACTTAGGTGACTACCTTCTCCCTTTTCTTTTTTTTTTTTTAAAGACAGAGTCTTGCTCTGTTGCCCAGGCTGGAGTGCAGTGGCACGATCTCAGCTCACCACAACCTCTGCCTCTTTGGTTCAAGTGATTCTCCTGCCTCAGCCTCCCCAGTAGCTGGGATTATAGGTGTTCACCACCACACCCGGCTAATTTTTGTATTTTTAGTAGAGACTGGGTTTCACCATCTTGGCCAGGCTGATCTTGAACTCCTGAGCTCAGGTGATCCTCCCCCCTCTGCCTCCCAAAGTGCTGGGATTATAAGTGTGAGCCACTGTGCCTGGCTCCTTCTCCCTTTTTTTTTTTTTTCTTTTTTTGGAGACTGAGTCTCACTCTGTCACCCAGGCTGGAGTACAGTGGCACAATCCTGGCTCACTGCAACCTCTGCCTCCCAGGTTCAAGTGATTCTCCTGCCTCAGCCTCCCAAGTAGCTGGGATTACAGGGGCACACCACCACGCCCAGCTAATTTTGTATATTTAATAGAGACGGGGTTTAACCATGTTAGTCAGGCCGATCTCAAACTTCTGACCTCTGGTCATCCACCTGCCTTGGCCTCCCTTCTCCCTTTTCTTTCTTCCAATAACCCTTCTGTTCACAGCTGTACTTTGCAATAGCCCCACTAGCTTCCCTCTGCTTTTCAAAACCTGTGTGATAAATCACCAGGCTTCTCTGAGGAGGGACTGGTAGCAGAGAGAATAGCTGTATCTGTCACCTGCTGTGCTGTGGTGGGCACTCTATGGCATTGATTAGTTACTGGAGTAGTAAAACTCTACCATTACATAGTAAGCAAAGTCTAAAGAATTCAGTCACAGGAAATTAAAGTCATGTTATTTTCAGGACCAAAATAATGATCAGGGCCAGCCTGTCCAGCCAGCCAGTGTAGAGTTCCTGGGTCTTGGCTGTATCATCAACATCTGTCCTAGTACCAGCAGTGGTTTGGTGGTTATCTGCTCAAGCTTAATTATCAGAATAGGGATCATTTCTGAATCCTATGACTGGCTGGAATTTCTGAGACAGGTGGCAGTGATTTTAAGGATCTCGATTAATTGCTGTCTCTTTTGCTATCCTTGTCTGGGGAGATTGGCCTGAGCGGAATAAACAAAAACCAAGGATGTGGGATCTATCCTATGATGGAGATAAGATATCTAGCAGGGCCTTATATGAGAATAGGGGCTATGTAGAGGACAGGAGCCAGTCATCACCACATCAGTCATGTCCTAGATGAATTCATGTATCATGGAGGTTTAAGCTATTTCCAACTAATAGATGCTTTTCTCATCAGTGGTTCTTAATCTTTTTTTTAAATGGACCCCACTGAGTTTGTGTTGTTTTTTCAACAGATTTCATATAGTTTGCAGATCTCCTGAAATCTTAGAACTCTGGTTGAAAAACGTGTTTTCACTAATTCATAATGTTAACTTTTTTTTTTTTTTTTTTTGAGATGGAGTTTTGCTCTTGTTGCCCAGGCTGGAGTGCAATGGCGTGATCTCAGCTCACTGTAACCTCTGCCTCCTGAGTAGCTGGGATTACAGGCCTCCTGATTCTCCTGCCTCAGCTTTCCTAAGTAGCTGGGATTACAGGCATCCAACACCACGCCCGGCTAATTTGTTGTGTTTTTAGTAGAGATGGGGTTTCACCATGTTGGCCAGGCTGGTCTCGAACTCCTAACCTCAGGTGATCCACCCGCCTTGGCCTCCCGAAGTGGTGGGATTACAAGTGTGAGCCATCATGCCTGGCCCATAATGTTAACTTTTTTACCAGTACATTTTCTTAGTTTTTTTTCGCCGTAATTAATTTATACACTGGTTAATTTTTACTGCCAGTAATGGAGTATCCTGTAGATAGCAGAGAATTGGGAGAAGGTACAAATTAATAGAAATGGTTCCCTTTTCACAAATAGAATACTATTTATTAATCATATCATTCATGTATTTGTTTTAATGTGTCTTAACTTCTAACTTACTGTTAAACATCCAGGTTAATACTATATAAACTTGTTAAAGTTTGAGTTGACATTTCCATTTTCGTGTGTTATTTTTTCTTATTTGTTGGTGAAAGGTGGAAATCACTTGGGATGAGACTGATCATGAAAGAATTACAGTGCTCAATAGGAAGTTTAAAAAGGAAGAGCTTTTGGACATGGATTTTCAAGCCTACTTAGCTTCCTCTAGTGAAGACGAAGAGGAGAAACAAGAGGAGCTAGAAGGTATTGTTAATCTTTTAGTGACCATTAATGGACATAGGTCTTTGGCAGTAGCTTTACAGGGAAGGCCAAATTCTGTCTGCAAATATGCTCACATACACAGTATTATAGATACCTGTAGATAGTGATTGATTTAAAAACAATATCTTTTCTTTGCCTGAATTTCTTTAACTATGAACATTTTGTTTAAAATCCCAACCTAACCAAGCATGGCCGTCTAGACTTGTCCCAATGCATGTGGTTGCAGAGTTTCCTAATAAACCAGTAAAGCAATCTTTTAGGCACGCCCCCCGCCACCCATTTGCCTTTTTAAAAATAAGAGCATCATTTAGATTGATTAAATATTTTTACAGTCCATGTTTTCAACTAGTTAAAGAGTAGACTCTCTGTTTCTATAATTATTCCTTTGACTGCTTTTAAAGTTTTCTCTTTCTTTTTGTCTTTCTGCAATTTTACTATGGTAAGTATAAGAGTAGATTTCTTTTTGTTTATGGAGTTTGAGATTTGTTGTTGGGTTTCATTTATTTGTGGAGTGGTATCTTTCTTCAGTTTCGGAATATTCTCAGCCATTATGTTTTCAGATGTTGTTTCTTTATCCTTTTAGGACATCAACTAAATACATGTTAGAGCTCATCATTATATCTTGCCTGTCTCTACTTTTATGTTTTTAATCTGTTGTCTCTGTACTGCATTCTGGATATTTTCTTCTGACCTATCTTCCAGATCACCAGTTGTCTTTTCAACAGTGTTAAATCTGCTGATACACCTCTCCATTGAGTTCTTAATCTTGGTTGTTACATTTTTTACTTATGGAGGTTGTATTTGGCTATATTTCAAGTCAGAAACACCACTTTTTATATTTTTTACTCATAGTCTCTGATAGTTTTAATATTTCATGTATTTTCAGGTTGGTGTCTTATTTTACAAGGTATTTCTCTCTTGTTTACTTGTGTGCCTAGTGAACTTTGTGTGTTACTTTGATATTTGAAGTTAGGGTATCTTTGATCAGAGAATAATTTACTTTGGTTGGTTTAGAACCACATTTCTGCAAATGTTAAGACTTAGATTCTCTGGCTTCTGCAGGTGGTTAAAGTCTGTATGAGGGCTGGTTTACTTCAGATTGACCATATCCCTGGGAGTATATCCCTCTGGGTGGCTGCTTAATATCAAGGTACCAATTGAAATTCCCTCTTTTGTTTGACCTTTAACTTTTGTCTTCTTGGTTCTGAAAGCCTGCTAAAACCACAGTTGAGTTTCATGGCTCTTTGTTCTGTGGATCAGGAAACAGGAAATGATCTCAGACCAAACAGGTCTTTAACCCTGGAGTCATCCCTCTAATATTCCCTTCTTGTTTTTGACATAGTAAGTCTTCTCTAACTTGACAGTTCTTTGAAACTTTTCTTTTTTTAACCTCTTTGAAGCTTTATAAAATATTTAATCCAACTTAATTCCAACTTAATGTCTTCAGTGAAAGAGTTAGTCTGAAGTACTTAGCTTGCTGTTAAGAAGTTCTCAAATTATCTTTATCTTTATTCAAGTTTTTTTTGTTTTTTGAGTACTGCTGTGTCACCCAGGCTGGAGTGCAGCGGTACAATCTGGGCTCGCTGTAACCTCTTCCTCCTGGGTTCAAGTGATTCTCCTGGCTCAGCCTCCTGAGTAGCTGGGACTGCGGGTGCTTGCCACCATGCCTGGGTAATTTTTGTATTTTTGGTAGAGATGGGGTTTCACCATGTTGGCCAGGCTGGTCTCGAACTCCTGACCTCAAGCCATCAACCTGCCTCAGCTTCCCAAAGTGCTGGGATTATAGGCATGAGCCTCTGGTCCTGGCTTTTTTTTTTTTTCCTTTTAAATGCTTGAAACGATTAATGGTGTACAATTGACTCTTGAACAACATGGGTTTGAACTGTGTGGGTTCACTTATACATGGGTTTTCTTCTGCGATTGGCACCCGTGAAACTATAAGGCCAGCCCCTCTTCCTGCTCCTCCTTAGCCTACCCAGTGATGACAATGAGGATGAAGACCTTTACAATGATCCACTTCCATGTAATGCATAGGAAATATATTTCTCTTCTTTACGATTTTCTTAGTACCATTTTATTTTCTCTAGTTTATTATAAGAATACAATGTATAATACATATACAAAATACGTGTTAACTGACTGTATTATTTGTAAGGCTTCTACTGCATGGTAGACTATTAGTTAAGTTTTGGGAGAATCAAAAGATACATGTGGATTTTCTTTTTTTTTTTTTTTTTTTTGAGATGGAGTCTCGCTCTGTCGCCAAGGCTGGAGTGCAGTGGCCGGATCTCAGCTCACTGCAAGCTCCGCCTCCTGGGTTTACGCCATTCTCCTGCCTCAGCCTCCTGAGCAGCTGGGACTACAGGCGCCCGCCACCTCGCCCGGCTATTTTTTTGTATTTTTTAGTAGAGACGGGATTTCACTGTGTTAGCCAGGATGGTCTCGATCTCCTGACCTCGTGATCTCCCCGTCTCGGCCTCCCAAAGTGCTGGGATTACAGGCTTGAGCCACCGCGCCCGGCCACGTGTGGATTTTCTACTGTGCCTGGGGTTGGCACCTCTAACCTCCATGTTGTTCAAGAATCAGCTGTACTTTTAAATATATATGCTCTTTGCTTAAAATAGCTCACTTTATGGAAATAAAGCCACAAAACCCTTTTTCCCTGTATTTGATCTGTCTCTGTTTGGAAATTGGTTGCCTGGTTGTAATTTCATGTCAACTTTTGGTTGATACTATTTGCCTAATACCTTCACATCTTCATTCTTCTTATCTAATAGAAGAATTCCCATTCATGAAAAATTATAAGTAAGAGATTTAATGCTGACAGAAAGTGAAGAACCCATAAATGTTAAACGTAGATACAAGTATTTTAAATTAGCAAGAATGAATATTCTCTAATTTGTGGCTTAACATTTTTCATAGCTTTTTTGTTTTCCTTTTGTATATGTATTATTTTTATAGCCTAAATGTCAAATTAAATAAATCCTGAAATGTTTCTTTAGTATGATCATAGTGCAGTTAAACTTTGAGTTTCCGAGATCCCATGATTGGTCTATCACTGTTTCTTTTAGACTCCTGAAGACAGTGCTTCATTTTTCTAAGCTTTTCATAAAATACTATTCTTTAGCAGTATGGAAAATCATGTTTAATCATTCTGGTTTCTTTGTTCAGATATCTCATATTAATACAACCACATAATTGCTTAAGTAGTTAATACTCCTTGAAAATGTGTATTTGCAATGGGAGTTAAGTTGGGCGCAAAGGGCCTCACATTTTTTTTAAGGCCTTAGTGGCAGATGCTTGTTAATTTTCTTTGGTGTTCCAAATAACTGGATGACCATTTTATTTTTTTGTTGTTCACAGAACAGCTGAGTCATTTCTTCAATTATCCTCTGTCTGTGTCTTTTCTCCTCATAGATATGGAGAAAGACATAATGATTTATCAGTATTTCTTTTTTATTTGTATGCCTATATGGGCATTTAGAACTTTTCTGAAAATTCTGAAAAGTTTTTCTTCACATCAGCTGTAAAATAAAGGAAAAAAAGATAACTTTATGTACACTTGTGAAGATTGGATACAAGTTGTTCAAGTAGATTTCTGTTTTGGGAGAACCGAACTAAATTTTAAAATGACATTTTTGACATGAGGGCAGCTAATATTGTGAATAATAAGCAATAATTTGTTAATACATTCTTGTTAAGAGCTTGGGCTGTGCTGGTTTCAATTCCTAACTTCACTGTACATAGGTTAGGTTTACTAAAGCCCCTATATCTTTCTTCCATAGCTGTGAAATGAGGCTCTAATAGTACCAGGCTTATGGTTGGAAAGACTGAAATTATGTACCTTCTATCTTGTATTTTTATTTCTGAAATCTTTAATAAATAGGCCGGGCACGGCGGCTCACGCCTGTAATCCCAGCACTTTGGGAGGCTGAGGCGGGCGGATCATGAGGTCAGGAGATGGAGAACGTGCTGGCTAACATGGTGAAACCCCACGGTACTAAAAATACAAAAAAATTAACCTGGCGTGGTGACGGATGCCTGTAGTCCCACCTACTCGGGAGGCTGAGGCAGGAGAATGGCATGAACCTGGGAGGCGGAGCTTGCAGTGAGCTGAGATTGCGCCACTGCACTCCAGCCTGGGCGACAGAGCGAGACTCCGTCTCAAAAAAAAAAAAAAAAGAAATTTAATAAATAATGGCTTTTTGTTTGAGATACACCAAGTTTTTTTAAAGCATATATTTTTCTTCTGTATTTTAATTGATTACAAATTTACTATAATCTGTAATTTTGTACCTCTCATAGATACATCAGCATATTTGAATGCCTTAAAGCTACTGAATATTTCTGATTATTGTTTATAAGAGAGCATAGCAGGGTGGCTTACTGTTAGAATTATTATTTTTTCACTCCTGATATAGTATTAAGGCTTTCACAAACTAGTGTCCTTGAATTGGGAAAAAACAGAGCTACATGACTTACCCCACATTTTAGAGCTTCAGAATGTAAAATATCAGTACTGGAAAAAAATCAGTTTAAAGTAAGCCATCAGAGACTTACCACTAAAATTTCAACCTGGAAGGAGCTTGCTTCTAATTATGTTTTCAGAAGTAAGCTTTTAATAGAAAGAAATACTTTGCCATTTGTTAATGTGTTCCTGATGTTTTATCCATTGAATTACGGGATACATGACAGAATTCCATCCAACATTATTATTGTGGCACAAAGCACAAACAGGAAAAAAATGAATTTCAGCTGTTTGAATGAAAATAAAAGTGTGACAGGATGGAAAGAATGTCCTGGACCATTTTTTATTTATTTTAAGAAAAAAAAATATATACATATAGAAATATTTACATAACCAGTTTTTTTCCATATCACCTTTTTAAGATGTAAGGACATTGATTGTATGAACTTGCTGAAAAAAGAAAAAAATAAATGAATTTTAAAAATTAAAAAAGATAAAAGGACAATCTGTTGACACTGATGTTTCCCAGCTAAATGCTTAATAATGTCAGACATTTTTGGTGAGCAGTTAGCCATAGGTTATAGAGGAGAGGGACTTCATTATTCTGCTAGTAGAGTTTCCTTTACTTGAGACAGTCAGTTCAGTAAGTCTGTATGTTTTGCATTAAAACCCAGGTTTCTGATTTGTTTTTGATTTGGAGACTTGCAGTGGAAATGTAGAACAAACTTTTTGGTGTATTTTTTTCTTGGGTATTTGTTGCCTGTGAATTTTATACTGTTTCTTTGTATTTTAATTATTTTTGTAGAACTAGGAAGTGCAAATGTGAATATTTTTCCACACAGTGAAATTAATTGAAGTAACTCCTAATTCATTTTTATTCTTAATATATTAATGAGATCGTTGGAGTAAGCGTGCTTACTCAAAAATGGAAAGTTTCCAATATTCTTGGGTTTGGATTATAAACAACTGCCTTTATCTCTTCTCTTCAGTCTGAATAGCTGAATCTGCAAACCAAATTCATCCCAACAGTATTCAACCTACATTTATTCAGCATAACATTTTAAAGCCACTGTGCTGGATAGTGGAGGACATAAAGAGGGATAAAATGCCATCTTCATTATCTTGCAACTTACAGGAAAGAGAAGCCCAAAGATGTTATGTGACTGCAGAGTTATTATCCAATATAAATTTTAATAAAAAGGGGGAATTCCCAAGCATACTACTGTGACAGTGCAAATTTATATTGCAACTGATTTTTATTCTACATGAGACCCTAAGGTCTTTCATTTAATTTTCAGAAATTTAAGTCTGATTTTGATATCCTATGGTCTTAGCAGCATCTCTTAGAAGAGAGTGACCATAAGATCTGAAGACTAGAGTTAGAAGTGAATTGTTTCTGTGTATTAAGTGAAGTTTTCTTTTCATTAGGTGATGATGGAGTCAATGTAGAAGAAGATGGGAAAACAAAGAAAAGTCAGAAGGATGATGAAGAACAAATTGCTAAATACAGGCAGCTCTTGCAGGTTATTCAAGAGAAAGAAAAGAAAGGCAAAGAAAATGACATGGAAATGGAAATTAAATGGGTTCCAGGTAAGAATTAGTTACTAAATGTTTTCTCTTTTTCCAATTTCGGTATGTTGAGTACATTTTAAATATGAAGGAGCTGGAAATGTTTTGGTGAGTACCTTAACATCGTATTTGCATACACCATATAACTAACTTAATGACTAGCATTTTAGACTGTTACCAGCTTATTCTTAATTGGTTTCTTTGATTTACTAACTATAAATTATTCCTGTCCATTTATCAGAGTAGCCTTTTCTAGGTTTGAGCCTGTATTCTCAAGATCTGGAAACTTGAATCCAGGCACCATGTATTCTAAAGTTATTACACTTCTTTTGAATATGTTTAATTCTTAAGTGACCTTTTCTTCCATAACCCCCACTAGTCCTTAATTCATGAGGTTTCCCTAACACAAAATATGTATTACATAGTCTTCCATCTTCAGTCTTGCTGCAAATAGTCAAAGAAATACAGCATAGTAGAGTAAAATAATACTAATACAAAACTAATTACAACCATGTCAAAGCTAAACAAAGATAAAAGCTGGGATAAATGGGATCATTCTCTAGTAAACAGCAGTTGCCCCTCTTTCATGGTTTCACTTTCTGCAGTTTGTTACCCAGTATAGTGCAATAAGATACTTTGAAAGAGAAAGAGGAAGAGAGATTATATTCACATAACTTTTATTACAGTGTAATTGTTCTATTTTATTGTTGGTGTTGTTTATCTCTTACTGTGCCTAATTTATAAGTTAAACTTTATCATAGCTATAGATGTACAGGAAAAAACATACTATCTATAGGGTTCAGTACTATCCACGGTTTCAGACATTCACTATGGGTCATGGAATGTATCCTCCTCAGATAGTTGGGGACTACTGTACACATTTTTTTCAACAGTGCTGGGCAAATCAGCATGGACTTTTGCAGCCAATACTGTTTTTGTAGGTTACTGCTGTTTATATTATATATATGTATAACTTTTAAAACCAGATGTATTTTTGGATGAGGATTCAGTTCTTTAGCCTGTATTAGTCTCTAGGAGAAAGAGTACTAACTAGTTGTAGGAATACCATTGCTTAAAACTTAAAAGTGTTCTGTTATCAATTCCATTTTTACAAGTAGCATGCTTTTGTAGTGGGAATAAAACATTTGTTTACATGGGTTTTTATTTGGGAAAAAATTAGTGTATTTTGATATTTGAGGATTGACTGGCTGTTGTAGTAAATTTGCTAGGATGGATACTGGCTATTGTAGTAAATTTGCTAGGATGATCTGCTGCATATTCCTACAGGAATGAAGCACTGTGTTGCAACCCATTTGTTTTAAATGTTTGGCTTTTGCAGGAAGTGGTGGTGAGAACAAATGAAGTTTACTGTTGTATCATATGACAAGTGGTTGGGAGAACTCAATTGATTTGGCTTGGAGAGGAAAAGTCTAAAAAGTGATATTAACAGCTATTTTTAAATACTTGCAGAATATGTAAATGGAGACTTAATCTCTTTTATTACCTCACAGGTTAGCACTACTGCCACTGGATAAAAGTTGAAGGAAGGTAGATTTTAATGTAATAATATAAAGAGGAATTCTCTATGTTATTAGAATTATCTCACAAAAGAACTGAAGGCTGCTTTAAGGGGTTGAGCTCTCTGTGTCAGTAAATCTCCACAATAAGGCTACATAATCATGCCACTCAGAGATGTCTGTGAATAAATATTTTACTTGAGTCCCTTGACTTTACGATTCCAAGAAATATTGAATTCTGTCTTTTAAGTTGAATACATTGTAGTTTAATTCTAATCTTAGAATGAGCTTATTGAATATATTTTAATATGAACATTTTAAAATTGAAGTGTTCAGTTGTCTGAGAAAGCAGATCTAAAATAAACTGGATTGAGGTGTTCTATAGCAAATATTTCAGAAATATATAATGCCAGTTATAAGGTACAGATATATGATATAGGTTCCCACACTAAGTGGACCACATCTAGATTGCATCTTTATTAACATAATTATGAGACTGGGCACAGTGGCTCACGCCTGTAATCCCAGCACTTTTGGAGGCCAAGGTTGAGTGGATTACTTGAGCCTCACATGTTCGAGACCAGCCTGAGTAGCATGGCAAAACCATTCCATCTCTACAAAAAAATACAAAAATTAGCCAGGTGTGGTGGCGCACGCCTGTAGTCTCAGCTGCTGGGGAGGCTGAGGTGGGAGGATCACGTGAGCTCACGGAGGTTGAGGCTGCAGTTAGCTGTGATCATGCTACTGCACTCCAGCCTAGGCAACAGAATGAGACCCTGTCTCAAACAAACAAACAAAACATAGTTATGTAGGGCAAATACCTAAAAGTGGTATTTACACCTGTTATCTGTAACTGGAAAGTTTAAGCAATTCTTACGTTTCCTGGGATAAACCCCAACTTGGTTATGATACCTTATCTTTTTGTATATTCCTAGCTTAATTTAGTAATATTTTATTTAAAATATTTGTACTTGTGGCAAAGAGGAATATGATCTGTAGTTTTTCATTCTTGTATTGGTTTTTGGTATTAGGGTAATGTTGACCTTATGAAGTGAAAATGTAAAATGAAAGAGTATCATCTGTAATTCCACTATCCTAATTCAACCACTGGTTAAGAAGATTACAGTTTAATTTACCATTTCTCTGTTGTTGAATATTTGATTAAGTTTCTAATCTTTCACTACAGTGGACCTACAACATTGAAAAAAAAAAAAACAGGACAGATCTCAAACCCTAAAATATCAAGCTTTTCTTAAATCTCTTCATTTTCATCAGCAGCCAAGTAACTGCTTGCTTTTTCAGGGCCTTTTAATTTTAAAAACTTTTAAAACAAAGGTGTGTTGTTCGTCTCTTCCAGCCTAGAAATGTTTCCAAGCATGCCAGGACTAGTAGAGAACAACCAGGCCACAATGAGAAGCTGATACTAGCATTCAGGCTTAACTCACCAGTTAGTTACGTGACTTCCCTGCTCACACAGCAACTTTACATGTGCTGTAGATCAACCTGTGGTTCTCTCACAAGCTGTTAAAACTACCAGTGTCAAAACCTCAAATGTTAAATCTCAGATGCCAAGTATCTGGGATGTTATAAATAACCTATAACTTTTTCCATATTTTGAATTATTTTCTTAGGATAGTTTCCCAGAAATAGAATTACTAAGAAAGGGCAGAATACTTTTTGTATCTTTAAGTTATTGCCAAATTGCTTTCTGAAAGTGTTGTACCAGCTTATAATACCTTCAACAATCAGTAAGAGTGTCAGTTTCACGGAATTATCGTCAACATTGGGTATGTATTTTTTACTTTTAATTGAATAGGGGAAAATTGATATTTTAATGTATGATGAGTTTTCAAAAGTCTTAAACTGTAATATTTTGAAGGCCCCTAATGGGGTATTGGTACATGCACGCATGCATATACAAGTGTAAAGGGCTTTTCTGTGTGATATATATATATACACACACACACACACACACACGCACACACATATATATACACACACACACACACACACGATCATTGAACAGTCTTTCTGTACCTCAGTTTATTCGTATGGAATTTGGAACTAATAATACCTTTTTTGCTTAGAGATACTTATAAACGTTATAAACTACAAAGTACTTTCATGACGTGTGTATTTCAGTGAATTTATGTCTTAAGAAATGTGTGTTTTTGGTAACAGTTACCCTGAACCTCAGGACTTTTTTGATGTTATACTTCAGTAAACCACAGAGGGTCAGTGTGAGATTATACCATATCATTCATTGATTCTGTAGCTCGAATCTCCAAAATATTAATCTCTTCAGGAAAATAAGTACTCTTAATCACTAACATTTGTTATGGTTTTGTTTGATTTTTCCAAAGAAATTCTAGTTTAGACTATTTAAACTTTCTACCTTTTTACATTGGGTTATACAGTATGGTACATGAGGAGTTTAATTTCTTTTAAGGGTAAGTGTTAAGGGAACTGATAACAGGTTCGTGGGTATAACAACTGGAATGAGCTACTCTTTCTATCAATATTTTAGTTCCTATGGAAATGTGATAATACGATTTTATTAATTAGGATTATAAATAAGTAAAAATGTTGAATTATAAAATTTTTAAAGAAAGTTACTCTTAATTATTTTGATGTATGTGGAGCTATATTTCCTATCTCAATGCATTGCTAAAGGTATCCTGCCAACTTAACTAATGGGTAGATAAGGTGATGCATATAATTAGCCAGTTGGGCCTTCATCAAGAAATGTACCTTGTTGGGGAATTTGTAATACATGTATAAATGAAGTGTAATCAGTTTTCTCTCTTTATATAACTTCCCCTGTATTAATAGTCCAGTTAATCTACATAATATTTTTTGTAGATAATGCAAGCTGAATATAAACTATATATGAAATTCCATCCAGAAATAAATAATGTCATGTTTCTTTGTTTATAATCTTAAAATATTAAATATGATGAAAGTCCTGTTTTTCTTAGCTGTCTCTGGCTTCATAGATACTAGTGAAATGGATAGCTGGTCTTTTTTCTACTCAGCATTCTCCAGAACCCCAACTTCCCTTCGTTATTCCATCAAATACTTACTGAACACCTACTCTGTGCCAGGAATTATTCTATACACTGTGTGAGCAAAACATAAAAATCCCTGTACTCACAGATCTTATAATCTGGTGAAGGAGAGACCAAACAGGTGACAGATACATAAGAAACATATTTGACCAGGATCTAAAGGAATTAGAGGTCAGGGAGTGATCCTGGCCCAGGAAGACTGTGTGAGCAGAGGAAGTAGCAAAGGAGTATCCTTGAAGCTATACTTTGTCTCTTGTGTTTGAGGAATCCAAGGAGAACAGTGTGACTAGAGTGGAGGAGAGAAGTAACTGAGATCAGAGAGGTAGTTTGGAGCCAGACATGAAGACCTTGTAGGCCATTATAAAGACATGAATTTCTGTGACTGAGATGAGAAACCACTGGAGAGTTTTGAGCTCAGGATCAGTCAAATCTGACTTTTATGTTTAACAGGATCACTCTTGCTGCTATAGATAAGTAGATTAAAGTGGGGGGTAAGGACCAAATTGGGGAGATCAATCAAATGGCTGTTGGAGTAATTTTCAGATAATGAAGCTTGTGGATGGAACATGTTTGCAAGGGAGCATCAAGAATTCTTTTTTTTTTTTTCATACACTGAGCTCAAGATGCCCATTGATACCTAAACAGACATGTCAAGGAATCAGTTGGGTATACAGTTAAGAGTACAGGGCTAGTGGAGATATAAATTACAGAATCTTCATTGTATAAATCTCTGAAAGTGAATAAGAACAACCAGGTAGTGAGTATAGGTTAAAAAAAAAAAAAAAAAAAAAAGGGAAGGTTCAAAAGCTGATCCTTGGAGCACTCTGGCATCTAGAGGTAGAGGACTTGAGCCTGGACCATTCCAAGCAGCTGGAGAGGCTATCAGAGAAGCAGGAGGAAATTCAGAATTGTGGGGCATTCAGCCTGCCAATAAAGTAGGCATTTCAGTGAGAATATGGGTCAATAAAATGCAGACTGAGAATGACCATTGGATTTAGCAGTGTGAAGCTCACTGGTGATATTGAATGGTTTTTGTGGGATGATGGGGGATGAAAGTGAGTAGTGTGGTTTGAAGGAAGAATGGGAAGAGAGGTATTGGAGACAGTAAGTACAGGCAACTCTTTTACTAAAATATTTGATAGAAAGTTGCAGGCACCATGACACTTTAAAAAAAAGTACTTCAAAGTGTAACTTCCAAAAACTAAGACATGCTTCCATTATGAGCATGATGCCACTTTCACACCAAGGGAATTGTTAGTCTCAGATTACTAGAGAGATTAACTTATGCCTAGTGGTCCATTATTGGAATGCTAAGCATGTGGAAGTTACTTATATTCTACTGCTCAAAGTTTGATTGCAAAAATTCAAAAAATTGCAACCTCAGGCATAAATGGGTTAAAATGAAAAGATTGGAGCTAGTGGTAGAAGAGTAAGATGCTTGGAAAGTAAGGTTGTGGTGGGACTGCAACTTTGGGTAATCAATCACATGGTCTGTTTACAATCCTGGCAGTGAATTTCTAAGATGGGGTAGAGTGTAGAACCATAGGAGAGGAGGTCAGTGAACTGTGAGGCCAAAGGATCATCCGTGTGGATACTGAAGTCACCGAGAATTATGACAGAAGTATTGGAAAGAGTGGCAGTGAGCTAAAATTAAAATGAGGAGAGCAACTGCGGTCGTTAGATACCTACATCAGCTTCTGGAAGAATTTGCTTACAAAGAAGATATCTACAATAAGGAAGAGTGTAGTCTATCTAGTACAGCCTGAAAACATGATACTCAGAGTGGAGGCATTGGGGAGGAGGGCCAGTCAGTGGATGGGAATTGGCAGTGAGTCGCAGGGACAGTGGGAAAGAAAAATTCATCTCCTAAAAGAGAGAGGGGAAGCAGTGTCCTCAGAAGAGAGCTAAGTTTTAGTGAAACTCCAGTGAGCAGATAAATGGGTAAGGGGGCTTTTGTTAATAACTAATGACTGACTGACTAACTGATTAGTAAGTAGAATGGCTTTAGTCATTGAGGATGTTCAGCATTGTTTTGGGAGAAGGAATGATTTGGAAATTGTAAATTTCATGTGGTGGCAGATTTAAATATGAATAAAGGGATTTTGAGATTAGTTTTGATGGTCTTAAAGCTTTAATAGTGGTAGGGATGTGAATGTCATTGGGATATCTTGTCAGGAGCACACAGAGTTCTAGAATACTTACTCTTGGGAAGGAGGCATGGAAGCCAGAAAACTAGAGGTGCCCCTTACTGTCTCACGCTGGCAAGGACTTTTCTTACTGTCTCACACAGCAAGAGGAGTCCCTTTTTGACTCCTGTTCCTTGGGCATGGAGTAGGACTGTAGCTGTTCCTTTGTTCTGCTTTTTCCTCCTCCACTCTTCACAGTTGTAATTTCATTTTTATTCTGGTATCTGCTTTTTATCGTTTGTCCTGCTCCGCCACATTTATTTTATCTCCATTTCTCTGTTCAGTTGTTCCACTGAGTAGCTTAAACAGAGACATCAATGACATGCATATGTGGCCATTGTATTATTCATTCTTTTTATTTAGAAGTAAAAATGTTTTTGAATTAGTTGGGCATTCATTTTGTTAGGCAGCCCAGTTTCAATCATTTTAATTTTTAGACGTCTCAAAACCTGTTCACTGTTTAGTTTTGGCTCCTTTTCATTTATTGCCAATGTACTCATTATTTGAAATATATTCACAATTTTTTTTTTGGTCAGAACTTTTAAAATAACCAGATGTTTAAAATTTTGAATTGAGTATAGGAGAGGGCATTAAATGGAAAACCTGAACTTAAAATAAATAAGCTAAAAGAATTTGTAGTTTGCCTCAGATTTTGGTGGTGGGAAGGAAACCAGGTCACAGTGCACTCTTGTAACTTGTAAGAAGTCACAAAGCTAGTAAGTGGCTAGAATTTTAAAACCTAAGCATGAGCTCCTTCCTTGAATCATCCAGTTAACAGATTGACTCTGAAGAGTTTGTAAGGCAATAAGCTATAACTTCATACTGTGCAAAAAAGATTGGAGTCATGTTTGAAATGTGTAATAAAAATGAGAAGCAGTTAGAGTTATCTAAAAATGATGCTAATACATTTCCTACATATGATTGCTGCTTATTTTCTCAGTGCTTCTTGAATTATTTGGTAGACTGTTTTGTCTCTTAATAATATTGATTTATTATTATTTTTTATTTTTTTTATTTATTTTTCGAGACCTTCCTCTGTCGCCCGGGCAGGAGTGCAGTGGCGCTATCTCAGCTTACTGCAACCTCCGCCCTCCGGGTTCAAGTGGTTCTCCTGCCTCAGCCTCTGGAGTAGTTGGGACTACAGGCGTGGGCCACTATGCCCAGCTAATTTCTGTATTTTTTGTAGAGATGGGGTTTCACCATGTTTGTTGGTCGGGATGGTCTCGATCTCTTGACCTTGTAATCCACCCGCCTCGGCCTCCCAAAGTGCTGGGATTACAGGCGTGGGCCACCACGCCCAGCCTTATTTTATTTTGTTTTATTTTTTGAGACAGAGTCTTGCTCTGTCGCCCAGGCTGGAGTGCAGTGGTGCGATCTTGGCTCAGTGCGAGCTCCGCCTCCCAGGTGCACGCCATTCTCCTGCCTCAGCCTCCCGAGTAGCTGGGACTACAGGCGTGCGCCACTACGCCCAGCTAATTTTTGTATTTTTTTGTAGAGAGGAGATTTCACCATGTTGGTTGGCCAGGATGGTCTTGATCTCTTGGCCTTGTGATCTGCCCGCCTCGGCTTCCCAAAGTGCTGGGATTACAGGCATGAGCCACCACACCCGGCCAATTTGATTTTTAAAAAGAGACTTTCCAAGAAGCTTTTTAAAAAGATTTAATGCAAAAAGCAAGGATATTTTTATACTAGTAGTTTCAGAAAGTGCTATAATTGCAATGCCTTATGAAGTTTCAGGTTAATTGATCTGGTTCCCTCCCACATCCCCCCACAGGAATCCAGTTAAAATGTGTAAATCAGCAAGATCCTCTGGTTGCAAAGATCTAGGATGATTCTGTTAATATAGTCCTTCCCGCTGTTTGCATATGTAGCCACTGTTTCTAGACCATACTGTTAATACCTTTTTTTTTTTATAACTATGCCTTAAACTTGCAGTGTGCCCCAATTGAGCTCAAGAAAAGAAAACTTGTCACATGTATTGTTTTCCCATAGCCCACAGCTATGCTGATTTGTTTGAAGTTGTGAATTCTTTGGTCTGGAAAGCAAAACTTTTGCTATTCTATTTGTGGTGGTCCTTCGTCATTCTATCTGTATTCTAACTGCCTGGCTAGTAAGCTGTCACTTTTCATTGCACGTGTTCCGTGTGTTATTTTGACAGAACTCAGTCATACTACTTGCTTTAACAGTTTCATTATTGCAAAATTGAAAAGTTGGGCCCTGATGTTATGCTGTAGGTTCTTCATAAAGTTTTGCTAGATGGATAACATAGTAACCTTTTATTACATTTTCTCACAGATAACGTTTTTGAGTATAGCATCTTCGTATCTCTTCTCAAGTGTTATTTATTTATTTATTTTTTTAAGAGACAAGGTCTTGTTCTGTTGCCCAGGCTGAAATGCAGTGGTTCAGTCATGACTCCTTGTTACCCGGAACACATGGGCTCAAGCGATCCTCCTACCTCAGCCTCCCAGGCATCTAGGGCCACAAGTGTGTGCCACCATGTCTACCTAGTTCATTTTTTATTTTTTGTAGAGCTGGGCTCTTACTACGTTGCTCAGGCTGGCCCCAAAATCCTGGCCTCAAGCTGTTCTCCCTCCTTGGCCTCCCAAAGCGCTGGAATTACAGGCATGAGCCACCATGCCCTGCTTTTTGAAAGTATTGTATTAATTTGTTGTGCCAACTGGAGAACTTTCTGTCATTTAGCTTTTGAAAGCTCAGAAATACCGATAAAATTATACACAAAATAAAATCTAATTTCTACCATAGTTTCAGGTTTTGGAGCCAAGAAAAGGATAGGGCGTAAGTACTTTACTTGTTTGTTTGTTTGTTTGTTTCGAGAGGGAGTCTTGCTCTGTCGCCCAGGCTGGAGTATAGTGGGGCTGTCTTGGCTCACTGCAACCTCTCCCTCCCGCATTCGAGCGATTCTCCTGCCTCAGCCTCCCGAGTAGCCAGTACTACAGGCACACGCCACCACACCCAGCTAATTTTTATTTATTTATATTTTTTGTAGAGATGGGATTTTACCAAGTTAGCCAGGCTGGTCTTGAACTCCTGAACTCAGGTGATCCACCTACCTTGGCCTTCCAAAGTGCTGGGATTACAGGCGTGAGCCACAGGGCCCAGCCTAGATAGGGCATAAGTAACTTTTCTGTAGATATTTGGTTTGATACAAAATTTAATCTCACTCTGGGGCCATATTGCCATTTTGTGTCCTCTGAAAGATTTGCAACCTTTCTCAGTGTCTTTTCAGTTAGACTGTTGTAGACAGTTACTCACTGTATTCAATATGCAATGGTAATTTTTGGCATTGAGGTCTGTGGTGAAGCCAGTAAAACCTCCTGTGGCTTGAACTGGTGGCTGGGCAAACTGAATCTGCTGGTTTTATGTGGGAGTGAGAGGGTACTTTCCTTCTTCAATTTAATCTTCACTGAGGGTGGGTGGTGGGATAGCGGTCATCAAATAGCTATCAAAAGATATACCTGGCTGGGCATGGTGTCTCTGCCTGTAATCCCAGCACTTTGGGAGGACAAGGTGGGCAGATCACCTGAGGTCAGAAGTTAGAGACCAGACTGGCCAACATGATGAAACCCCGTCTCTACTAAAAATACCAAAAATTAGCCAGGCATGGTGGCTCGTGCCTATAGTCCGAGCTACTTGGGAGGCTGAGACAGGAGAATCTCTTAAACCCCGGCAAGTGGAGGTTGCAGTGAGCCGAGATCATGCCACTATACTCCAGCCTGGGTGACAGAGCAAGACCCATCTCAAAAAAAATTTAAAAATAAAAAACACAAAAAAGATATATCCTTAGCTCAGTCTACTCATTCAGTGATGTGGAAAACTTTTATCTGTAAAATTCTTTAGCATGACCTTGAAAACCTGACCCTGTGTGTGCCCAAAGATGAGTAACCACTGAGTTCCCATGGGTGTTTGGAATGATGTGCTTTCTTAGTAAATTGAAGCATACACTTTGGAGGTATATGCTTTCCTAATAATTTGAAGTCTGGGCTGGGTGCGGTGGCTCACACCTGTAATCCCAGCACTTTGGGAGGCCAAGGCGGGTGGATCACAACATGGTGAAACCCTGTCCGCTACAGAAATACAAAAAAAAAAAAAAAATTAACCTGGCATGATGGCAGGTGCCTGTAATCTAAGCTACTTGGGAGGCTGAGGCGGGAGAATCGGTTGAACCCAGGAGGTGTAGGTTGCAGCGAGCCGAGATCATGCCGTTGCACTCCAACCTGGGCAACAGAGCAAGACTCCATCTCAAAAAAATAATAATCGCAAGTCTGTCTCTGTAGGACTTAACCACACTTTTCCTAAGCATTGTCAGCTTAGAGCGTCATAAAACATGTTTTATTTTAGGATCCCATTGCTGTAAACAGAGGAATTTTAAAAATTTAATTCTTAGATGCATAATTTTGATCCAGAAGCATTACATTTTAAAATATCCTTTGAGGGGCCGGGCGCGGTGGCTCACGCCTGTAATCCCAGCACTTTGGGAGGCCGAGGTGGGCGGATCATGAGGTCAGGAGATCAAGACCATTGTGGCTAACATGGTGAAACCCCGTCTCTACTAAAAATACAAAAAAAATTAGCCGGGCGTGGTGGCGGGTGCTGTAGTCCCAGCTACTTGCGAGGCTGAGGCAGGAGAATGGCATGAACCCGGGAGTGGAGGTTTCAGTGAGCCGAGATCACGCCACTGCACTCCAGCCTGGGGGACATAGCAAGACTCCGTCTCAAAAAAAATAAAAGATCCTTTGAGGGAGGAAGGGGAAGTTTGCACTTATTGGTTGCCTGTGCTGCATCAGGAACTATTCTGGATGCTTCATACACAATATTACATTAAATTATTCAAGGTGGTTAGTACCCCATTTGCAGAAGAGAAAACTGAGGTATAGACTTGCTTAAGATCATAAAACTAGGAGACAGAAGAACTGTCACAGATTTTTAGTAGATTCTGTCATCAGAGAATTGATAAGAATAGAAATAGAGCTTTATAAGACAAGCTGTGGAAAATGCAGTCATACCCTGTATAACAACATTTCAGTCAACGGTGGACTGCATATACAACAGTGGTCCCATAAGACTTATAGTGCAGCTGAAAAGTTCCTATCAACTAGTGCTGTCATAATATTTTTGCACAGCAGATTGCCTTTTTTATGTTTAGATACACAAATACTACTGTTGTGTTCCAGTTGCCTACAGCATTCAGTACAGTAACATGTTGTACAGGTTTGTAGCCTAGGAGCAATAGGTCATACCATATAACCTAGATGTGTAATAAGCCATAACATCTAGGTTTGTGTAAGTATACTCTATTATGATGTTCACACAATGATAGAAAGGTCTTAACATTAGCCTGGATGTGTAGTAAGCTATACACCATCTAGGTTTGTGTGAGTATACTCAGTTTTAATGTTTGCACAACAATAAAAATGCCTAACACATTTCTCAGAAAATGTTCCATCATTAACTGACATGTGACTGTATTGAAGTTCTAAATTTTAATATTATTTTGATTCTCTATTACCCTCATTCTATATTTTCTCTCTCTCTCTCTCTTTTTTTTTTTTTTTGAGACAGAGTCTCGCTCTGTCGTCAGGCTGCAGTGCAGTGGCACCATCTCGGTTCACTACAACCTCCACCTCCCAGGTTCAAGCGATTCTCCTGCCTCTGCCTCAGCCTCACGGGTAGCTGGGACTACAGGTGCCACGCCCATCTAATTTTTGTACTTTTAGTAGAGACGAGGTTTCACCATGTTGGCCAGGATGGTCTGTCTCTGTCTCTTGACCTTGTGATCCGCCTGCCTCGGCCTCCCAAAATGCTGGGATTACGGGCATGAGGCACTGCGCCCTGCCCTTTTTTTTTTTTTTTTTTTTTTAAATATACAACTCATTTTTCTCCGGTATACTCTTTCAAATACTGTGTAAAGGACACTGCCAGTGAAGTAGGCAGTTAATTACAAATACAAAAGTTGAAAGTGTAGGCCGGGCGCGGTGGCTCAAGCCTGTAATCCCAGCACTTTGGGAGGCCGAGACGGGCGGATCACGAGGTCAGGTGATCGAGACCATCCTGGCTAACACTGAAACCCCGTCTCTACTAAAAAGTACAAAAAACTAGCCGGGCGAGGTGGCGGGCGCCTGTAGTCCCAGCTACTCGGGAGGCTGAGGCAGGAGAATGACGTAAACCCGGGAGGTGGAGCTTGCAGTGAGCCGAGATTGCGCCACTGCACTCCAGCCTGGTGACAGAGTGAGACTCCGTCTCAAAAAAAAAAAAAGTTGAAAGAGTAAACCTTAAAGGATTACTCTATTTCAAGGATTCCCAACCAGCCTACCACCAGTGGATGACAAATTAGCCACAATCTTGATCCCTTTCATCCTTAGGCCCACCAGAGCCCCTAGGCTGTTTTCTTCTCTGGTTGTTTCCTCCGTTTTCTCTGTCATGGTGTACAGACATTGTCATTGTGTCTACCATGTAGGAAAATGTTTGGGAAGGTACTGCTTTCTTAGTAGTTATTTGGAAAGTCTTTTTTTAAAAGTAGAGGAATTATGGTTAACTTACATAAACTCACTCAAATATGGAAGAAAATATTTAGATTGCAACAAGAAAAATCAAGTTTGAATTTAGTTGTGACTGTTATAATTGTTCTTAAATATTTGAATGCTAGGGAAATTGAAGTGTTTATCATTTCCCTTTGTTTTTTATAACAAAGAAGTTTTTGAAATTGACTTAGAAATGCTGTTTTGGTTGTACCCCAGCCTCAGTATATCCTTCTATATTCATAGCTTCTGTGGACAGGAAACTTCCAAGGAGGAAAATGATTAGGCACCCGAGTTTACAGGTGGATTTTTCAAATGCAATCTGTAGGGCCTGCTTATAATGAAATTTGGGATAGCATTAACAGTTTATTGTGATTACGGAGAGCATAGAGGCCTCGAAGTCAGAAAATTTAGGTTTAAGTTATCATTTTTGATGGGGATTAACTGACAAAGAGGCAGGTGAAAGCTGTTTAGCACACAGTTGTCAAAGGGTAAACATTCTTTTACTGTCTTTTTAAAAATGTTTATACTTCATTGTGAGGAAAAAGTCATAAAGAAATGCAATATATATGTATATATTTATATATTAAAATGTGTATTTACAGTTTAAAGAAAAATAAAATGGACTGGGCGTGGTGTCTCACATCTGTAATCCCAACACTTTGAGAGGCCAAGGCAGGTAGATCACTTGAGGCCAAGAGTTCAAGACCAGCCTGGCCAACATGATGAAACCCTCATCTCTAATAAAAATGCAGAAGTTAGCCAGGCATGGTGGTGTACACCTATAATCCCAGCTACTCAGGTGGCTGAGGCACAAGAATCTCTTGAGCCTGGGAGGCGGAGGTTGCAGTAATCTGAGATCATGCTACTACATTCCAGGCTGGGTGACAGAGCAAGACTCTGTCTCAAATAATAGTAATAAAAATAAAATGAGCACATATAGCCACAGACATTACCAGTGTCTGCAGTCCTCTGTGTGACTTCTCAGTTATGTGTTAATCATTCTTTTTCTTTTCTATGTAGTTTTACCACAGATACATCTATCCTTAAATAGTCTATATGTAGTTTTGTTAATTTTGAACTTTATAAAAGCATCGTCTGTGTATTCTTGTCATTTGCCTTTTTAAAATGTAAACATTCTGGGCCAGGTGTCGTGGCTCATGCTTATAATCCGAGCACTTTGGGAGGCTGAGGTGGGCAGATCACCTGAGGTCAGGAGTTCGAGACCATCCTGGCCAGCATGGTGAAACTCCGTCTTTACTAAAAAAATACAAAAGTTAGCTGGGTTTGGTGGCAGACGCCAGTAATTCCAGCCACTTGGGAGGCTGAGGCAGGAGACCCACTTGAAACTGGGAAGGGGAGGTTGCAGTGAGCCAAAATCGCACCATTACACTCCAGCCTGGGCCACAGAGCAAGACTCCATCTCTAAAAAATAAAAAATAAAATTAAACATTCTGTTTTTGAGAGTTAGCCATATCCATATATGTGTATATGGTTCATTCATTTTCATGGCTACAGAGAATTCCATTGTATAACTATATCACAATGTATCTGTTCTATTGCTAGTTATGATACTTTATTTTGGTTATGAAACCGTGCCTTTGTGAATATTCTTGGACTTATCACGAAGATATGCATGGAATTTCTTGGATATATGTAGAATTTCTTGGTTGTACATGCTCATAATTACCTCCACTAGGTCATGCCAAAGTGTTTTCCCAAATGCTTGTGCCATCTTATACTCTCACCAGTAGCATGAGTTCCCATAGTTCTTTATCCTTACCTTTAACTGATACTATCAGGCTTTTTCTTTTTTGCTGTTTGAGTACGTAAGTAATGATGTCTCATGGTTTTAGTATGTGTATTCCCAGATATTGAGAGTTCCTACTATGTACCAGACTCTGTTCTTGTCATGGAGTATTGAACAGAATAGACAAAGGTCCAGGCCTTCAATGGGCTCTGCATTCTATTGTGTGTGGCCTGGGGAGGAAGAGAAGTTAGTAAGAAAATAAGCAAAATATATGCTATCTCAGGTGGTGATTAAAGCTGGTGGAAACAAAAGCCTAAAGCCTACATGGGGAATAAGAAGTTTATGGTTGGGAATGAGTAGCAATTTAAATTGGACAGTCAGGGAAGGCTTCACCGAGACAGTGACACTTTAACAAAGACCTAATAGAAATGACAGTAGTCACCATGTGTTATCCTAGGAAAGAGCATTTCAGGGAGAGGAAGCAACAAATGCAAACGCCCTGAGGGGGAACATGACTGATGTATCCAGGAATGAGGCAGCCAGTGTGACTGGAACACAGTTAGCCAGGGTATGGAAAGCAGAAGATGAGGTCAGAGAGGCAGCCAAATCACAAAGGGTTTTCTACACCCCTGGATGGACTTTAGCTTTCACCCTGTGTGAGACGGGAAATGGAGATGATGTAACCTGACTTCAGTTTTTAAAGTAATACTTAGGCATTTACCTGGTTACTAATTGTTTTTCCTCATATGTGAAATGTCTATTCATATATTCTTTATTGATTCTGATTCCTAGGAGTTCTTCATATATTCTGGGCTGGTCTTTTATCAGTAATGTGTTTTGCAGATGTCTCTTCCTGGTTTGTGATTTTACTTTATAGTGTCTTTTGAAGAACGGAAGTGTGGTATGGTCAAATTCATTAAACTTAACCTCTTTAAGTATCTCTGGTGTACATAATTGGAGTAATCATAATCTATAGATTAAGATAGTCTCTCATCAATAGTCCAGCATGGGCCTCTTTTTATTGATTGGTTTGTTTGTTTGTTATAATGAATAAGTGAACCCACCACCCACTACGAAAGCTAGAACCTTGCAATAACTTATATTTACCTGTTTGATCCTCTCCTGCCACTCTATACTTGAGGAAACCATTATCCAGATTTCAGTATTTATTCATTTACTTTCCATTGTATATAGGTTTTTAAAAATATTTAACTGACAAAGATTGAATATATTTAAGCTATACAGTGTGATTTAATATACATATACATTGTGTAATGATTACTACGTGATATTAACACATCCATCACCACCCATTCTGTACACTAGATCCCAGAACTTATTCATCTTGTAACTGAACATTCCTATTTTTTGACCAACATCTCCCCATTTTCCCCACCCTCAAGCAAGCCCTTGGCAACCACTGTTTTACTCTCTGCTTCTGAGTTTGACTTTTTTAGATTCCACATGAACTCTACTAGGTATTTATCTTTCTGTGTCTGGCTTCACCGAACATAATATGTTCTCTAGGATCATCTGTGTTGTCACAAATGGCAGGATTTTCTTTTTTGTAGCTGAATAATATTCCGTTGTGTATATTTACCACTATTTATTAATTCATCTGTTGATGGACATTTAGATTGTTTCCCTATCTTGGTTATTGTGAATAATGCTGCAATGAACATAGGGGTTCAGATGTCTCTTCAAGATACTGATTTCATTTCCTTTGGATATACACCCAGAAGTGGGATTGCTGGATCTTACGGTAGTTCTGTTTTTAAGTTTTTGAGGAACCTCCATGCTGTTTTCCATATTAGCTGTACCAATTTATAATCCCACCAACAGTGTACACACCCTCACCAGCACTTGTTATCTCTTGTCTTTTTTATAATACCCATCCTAGCAACTATGAAGTAATACCTCATCATGGTTTTGATTTGCATTTCTCTGATGATTAGTGATGTTGAGCACTTTTTCATATACCTGTTGGCCATTTGTATGTCTTCTTTGGAACATTGTGTATAGTTTTATATCCTTGATAAATATTCTTAAGAGATATGGGTACATAAAAAGGAATGAAATGCTGATGCATGCTACAACATAGATGAACCTTGAAAATACTATGCTAAGTGAAAGAAGACAGTCAAAAAGACCACATACTTTATCAAAAGTATCCAGAACAAGGAAATCTATAGAGACAGAAAGTAGGCTAGTGTTTGCCACAGGAGGGAGGGTCGGGGACAGGGTTTCTTTTTGAGGAGATGAAAATGTTCTAAAATTGTGGTGATATTTGCACATATCTGTGATATTAAAGTTAACTTTGTTAATGTGGGAGGAAGTGTGGGTGTGTTTGGGATACGTTTAAATCATTTTGGGACTGATTTTTTTTTTTCACTTTATATTGCTAAGATTTATTTTGTGTAGCTGTAGGTCATCCATTTCTTTTGTTGTTTGTTTGTTTTTGTTTTTTATTTTTGTTTGTTTGTTTGTTTTGAGACGAGTCTTGCTTTGTCACCCAGGCTGGAGTGCAGTGGCGTGATCTCAGCTCACTGCAAGCTCCGCCTCCCGGGTTCACACCATTCTCCTGCCTCAGCCTCCCCAGTAGCTGGGACTATAGGCACCCGCTACCATGCCTGGTTAATTTTTTGTATTTTTAGTAGAGACAGGGTTTCACCGTGTTAGCCAGGATGGTCTTGATCTCCTGACCTCGTGATCCGCCCGCCTCAGCCTCCCAAAGTGCTGGGATTACAGGTGTGAGCCACCACACCCGGCCCATCCACTTAACTTCTATACTATAGTTTATATGTTCATTCTCCTGTCACATTTCAGTTGTTCTTAGGTATTACTATGATGAATCATGCTGTTGGGAACATTTCTATGCATGTCCCCTAGTACAGGTTTAAGTTTTTCTGGGTATTTGTGTAGGAGTATAATTGCTGAGTCATAAGGTATATGAATGTTGATTTTTTTTTTTTTTTTTTTGAGACAGAGTCTCACTCTGTCGCTCAGGCTGGAGTGCAATGGCACGATCTTGGCTCACTGCAACCTCCGCCTCCTGGATTCAAGCAATTCTTTTGTCTCAGCCTCCCAAATAGCTGGGATTACGGGTGTCCGCCACCACACCCAGCTAATTTTTTGTATTTTTAGTAGAGACAGGGTTTTGCCACATTGGCCAGGCTGGTCTTGAACTCTTGACCTTAGGTAATCCACCCGCCTTGGCCTCCCAAAGTGCTGGGATTATAGGCATGAGCCACCATGCCCAACCATGAATGTTGAACTTTATGAGGGTGGTGATATTACTTGACATTTCCACCAGCAGCGTTTGATTTGCATTTCTCTTGTCACCAATGAGACTGAACATACATGTTTCCTTCTCTGTGAAATACTAGTAGATGTTTTTTGACCATTTTTCTGTTATACTGTTTGTGCTTTTCCTGTTGGCTTTTAGCAACTCTTTATTTACTTCTGATACTGATCCTTTGTCTTATATAAGACAGCAAATATCTTCTAATTTGTAATTCCTCTCTTCTCCCACTTTCTTCTGTCATCTAATGAACAAGAATACTTGATTTTAATATTGTCAGATTTATCTTTTATAGTTAATATTTTCTGTTTTATCTGAGAAACCCTTTTTTGTCCAGATGAGAAGAATGTTCCCTTTGATTTTTTACTAAAAGATGCAAGGTTTGGGACATTTAAGTCCTTGATCCATCTGGAGTCGTTTTTTTTTTGATATGAGGTAGGGACCTGATTTTATCTTGTGCCATATAGAAAACCTTTTTTATCTTTGTGGTATAATCTCTCCTTTCCTCTAGTAATCTGACATGTCACCTCTCATGTACCAGAGTTTTAGAACTGTAGGTTTGTTGCTTGGCTCTGTGTTTTACTGGTCAGTTGGTCTGCCTATCCCTAGACCAGTACCACACTTCAGAAAACTGGATGAAGAACATTGATGACCACCACAGCTAGCCCACCTCTAGGCCAGTGGGTATGGGGGTTCTATGAAGAAAACAAGCTAAAATACAACCCAACAGCAACAATTGAAAGGACTGTAGTATGCAGTATCCTTGGTAGAGAGCCAAGTTTCAATTAGAACAAGATAAAGAAAATGTTCAGAGATATAATGAGATTCTGCTGATGGTGTACTGTGAATTCCACAGAATTTAGTGGTAGAGAGTTGGCAGAGAATGGGGCAGAAGAAAGGATGTATCGTTACCTTCTAGGGATGAGAACATGGGATATTAAGGGGAACATGATGATTAGGGGCTTTTTGCAGTGACCAAAATGAATAGGGAGAAAAGGCATAAAGAGATTATTCCTAGTGGGATGATTTCTGGGGGCAGATTGTGATAGTGGGGCTGTGAATATTGAGGATTAGGGAGGGAAGAGTATTATCTTGGATGCACCAAGCCAATCCCCCTCTTAGCCTCTTTCTGGGAAGGGTCAATTTTACTGTGAGCTCACAAGACTTGTTGACTCCTGTTCAAGTCAGGAAGCCAGTGTGACTAAAAAACAAGTATTTTAATCCCTCAGGGCCCACTTTTGAATCCTGTCGGGAGAGATGTGGTCTTGCCCTACAGTGCTGTCTTGGGTACCTGGCTTTGAAGATATTTTCATTGTCTTAGGTGTTCTAGAGTTGCACTCTGATGTAGGTCATTTTTTGCTTGTTAGCTTTAATCTTGCTTAAAATTAAATACCCAGAATTCTGAAGATTATCATCTTTCATTAGTTCTGAAAACTTTTCCACCATTTTCTCTTGAAGTATTACATTTTCCCAATCTTCTCTGTTTTCTCCTTCTAGAAATCCTGTTTGATACCTGTGGTACATTCTAACTCTGAATCTGGTAACTCATATTTTCCATCCCTTTGAATCTCTACAACATGCTGGGTAATCTCTTCACTTTTGTTTTTCAGTTCATTAATTCTTTCTTTACCTCTGTCTGGTGTGCTGTTTATTTTTTTTTTCTAGTCTTATCCTTTTGTTAGTCTGTCTTTTAATTTCCTCTTTTGTTTTTTAAAAGTGCTGATTTATATCCTGTATCTGATAATTCCAATATTCATAGTCTTTATGGTTCTTATCGTTTGTTTCTGTTTGAAGTTTGATTGTGATCTCATTGTTCTTGAATCTTTACCTAAGGGAATTGCAGAAGCCTGGGTCAAAGTACTTCTTTTAAAAAATATTTGCCAGATGCCTAAGGGCACTTCCAATCCAACACCAATTGAAGCTAAGTTTTTGGATTGGATTATTTTGGGCCACACAAGTAGTGTGAATTCCAGCCACAAACCCAGGGGTTTGTGGTTATAAATTCTATGGGGAAAAATGTATTTTTACTTCCCTCTTTCTCCCCATAACCAAAGCCCAAACAGGCATGTGTTCTCTCTGATTTGTGGGGGGAGGAACATCACCCACTGAGAGCACCCTTAAGCATCTTGGCTTAATGTAGTGGTCTCTGCTGGGACCTCCCACTGTGATCAGGCTTCAAACTCTGTGTCTTGGCTTCTTGGCCAGCAATCCATTACAACCAAAGATCCCTATAAGACCATAGCAGATTAGTGTTTGTCCCCAAGGAAAACTCCTTGCGTCTAATCTAGTTTAATATTTCTGTTTGAAATATTCTGTTTGAGCTTTCTTACTGTGACTGGATTCCAAGAAATTCCTTTTGTTTCCTTACATTTAAAAGTTTTCATTTATTTTCTACCTTGTCTGTAAACATGTATAAAAATAACAATAGAACAAGTAGTTCTTCAGTCTTCTTTGCCATAAACTAATTAGCAGAATGGCTTCGCCAGACTTGGCCAGAATTTTAGTTTGTCAGTACTAGGATAGCTTGATATTGTGTACATTGTGATTACAAACTACTCGAAAGGCAAAGAAAACATACAAATAAAGTACAGGCAAATACAGGAAACAATAGCTCCCTAATGAGGCCCAAATGTTGTTTTGTATTTGAAGTTAGTTTTTAAGAATATTTGATTCTAAGAAGGGGCAGGTTGATTTACAGTAAACTGAATATGATTGTAAATGGAAGATATCATTTCAAGGGAAAGTAAAAGGCGATTTGGAAGAAGAATATGATAAGCCTAAATTCAAGACAAATGTAAAACAATTTCTACCCAGTTAAATAGCTTTTAGACAATCAGCAACAAAAAAAAGTATTAACACGTGTTCATTCATCGCATACCTTGGGCATATTTTTTATGGATACTTCATTGAATGTTTTGGAAGATACAGAATTGAGGGTTATATGAGAAGCAATCACCTATTCTAAGCAGCTTCCTGTACCCTTATCCTTATTATCCTATGACTGTGTGTGGTGTTTCCATATAACACTATTCTCATAGTGTTAAGTGCACCCAAAGAGTATTTGTTGGCTCTGGCTGATTGGCCATTTACGCTATTTACTATTGTTCCCAAGGCTAGTTGTTATTTTACTTTTTAATTTTATGCATTGTTGTTCCTAGACTGTAAGGTTGGGAACAAATTTGACTCATTTTTTTATTTTTATTTGCTCTTTTATTCAGCAGACATTTATAAGGTGTGTGCTGTATGTCACACCTTTCACTGGCCACTAGAGTTACCGTCAAGAGAAGAACAGGCTATGACCTTTGCCCTCATGGAGCTTGCAACCTATTAATAATAATTTTTAAAATTCCACAAATAAATATATAATTGCAACTGTGACAAGTGCTAGAGAATAGAAGACCATGGTACTGTAAGAGTTTAGGAGAGCCTGGGCATGGTGGCTTGTGCCTGTAATCCCAACACTTTCAGAGGCTGAGGCAGGAGGATAATTTGAGCCCAGGAGTTCAAGACTAGCCTGGGCAACATAGTGAGACTTACATCTCTACGAAAAGTAAAATAAATTAGCTGGGTATGGTGATGTACACTTGTGGTCCTGCTACTCAGGAGGCTGAGGTGGGAGGATTGCCTGTGCCTGGGAGGTCAAGGCTGCAGTGAGCTGTGATTGCACTACGGCACTCCAGCCTGGGCAACAGAGCAAGACCCTGTCTCAAAAAAAAAAAAAAGGTTTAGGAGAGAGGGATTTACAGAAGTTCATACAAGAAATTGTGAGATCCTGAACCAAGTTCAAAACACTTCAGATCTTCACATTTCTTATTTGAAAGATTGATCACTTGGTTTATCCAATATGCTTTAAGGATATCCTATGCACATAGTCACCCTACTTTACCAGGGAGGAAAAAATGGCCCTGGCAAAGATCCCATTAACTTTTCTGGACCAAATATCCTGTGACCCCTGTTATGAGAGTGAATGTGTCGTTCCTTCTCCCCAAACCATTGTAGTGGAGAGTTTGAAGGAGTGCCTTTGATGACACATTCCTCAGGGCATGGCCAGTGGTTTATCTCTAAGAAGCCTTATAATCGGCCAAGCGTGGTGGCTCATGCTTGTAATCCCAGCACTTTGGGAGGCCGAGGTGGGTGGATCACCTGAGGTCAGGAGTTCAAGACCAGCCTGGCCAACATGGTGAACACCATCTCTTCTAAAAATACAAAAAGAAATTAGCCAGGTGTGGTGGCGTGCACCTATAATCCCAGCTACTAGGGAGGCTGAGACAGAAAAATCACTTGAACCTGGGAGGTGGAGGTTACAGTGAGCCAAGGTTGTGCCATTGCACTCCAGCCTGGGTGACAGAGCAAGACTATGTCTCAAAAAAAAAGCCTTATAATCAAAGTGGATTCCAAATTTGGAGTTTTGGTGGCAGTGGTGATGGCTGGTTAGATTTCAAAAGCTACTTTTGGAATTGAGTGTTACACAGTCAGATTTAAATAAAGAGCGCTAGTTTCAGCCTGTGTCAGAAATGTTTAAATGTACATTTTGTTTTTATGACCAAAACCAATTATAGTACCTAGTGGAGTTATTTTAAGTTACTCATCTCCTGCCCTTTGAAGACTTTTCAGATATTTTAAATGAATAAGGTAGGAGGAATTTATACTGTTATTTTTGTGGGTTTTGCAAGGATATTTAATATTTTTATATGTATGCAAACTGCCAGAATAATTCTCAGTGGATTGTGCTTAAATTGTTATTGTCATAATTGAGTCATCTATGTTTGTGGTTGACTTTGAGAGAGATTTTTGCCCCTTACTTGTAGAATTATTGATGTTATTTTTAACTAATTCAAAAGTCCTTGGATATGCACTTAAAATTTTTTGACAAATTTGTGCAAAACTAAAAACAGTTATAATGAAGTTGTTTTTCAGTCACATAGTGGCTGCTCTCAGAGGCTAAAACTATCTCTGAAGAATGTTCTTGTACTTATGCCAAGAGGCTTCTGGGATGGGCATATTTTTAAGAACTTAGAACATAAACAACTGTGATCTGTGGTAAGAGATTTAAATGACCTCATGATGACAACAAGAACAAAGCATTTTTTAAGTTATCATGGTGGTGTGTGCATTTATTTCCATGTGTTTCTTATGCTACTATTTGGGTGTATTAAGTGAGAGCCAGGCAAAAAAATTACAGACTGTATTGAAATGAAGATACTGTTTCTTTATTGTTATAAACAAAGTACCAGAAAAACATTATTTCCTAAGAGTAAACATTTCATGAATTATTTTAGAGCTATAGGTCCTTTTCTTTTTTTGTTTTTAACCACATGAACCACTTGGGGATGAAGGCCATTATTTCGATCCTAAAGTTTTGATTCATTTTCTGTTGGAGAGAATATATTCCAAACATGAAAGATCAAACAGTTGGCTTGAAATAAGAGTCCCTCCTTTAAGACAGATCAATTAAGTGTTTATTAAGTATTTACTATGTGTCTGGCACTATGCTAAATATTATGGAATACTAAAGAAGGTGACTTTAAGCTGCTTTTGGTCTAGTTAGAGGAAAGGACTGCTCAGATGAAACTTATAAATTAAGAAGACATTATGTAATCAAGCACCAAATAAGATACCATCACTTATGTGGTTCAAATATTGACATAGCCCTTTTTTTTAGAAATGATTTTTAATCATTGTCTAGAACAGTGATTCTTAACTACAGGTAATTTTGCCCCCCAAGAGGATATTTGGCAATGTCTGGAGACATTTTTGATTGTTAACACCTGGGGCTACTAGCATCTAGTGGATAACCAGAGATACTGCTAAATAACTTCCAATGTACAGGATAGCCCGTCACAACAAAGAATTATCTGGTCCAAAATAACAATAATGCTGAAATTGAGAAAATTTCTGATGTAGAACCTACAAATGTCAATGCTGGTAATCTTCAAAGTTATGGTAATGGACTTTCATCTTCCCCCAGGCTAGACCTGTTCAGCTCCTATAAATGTTCTTTACCTTAAGCCCTTGGATCATTACACAGAGATGATCTTTGGATGTCATAAACCTCCCGAACTTTGCATGCAAGTTTTTCCAGTACAGTGCTAGAGAGAGAGTCCATAACTTTTATCAAAATCTCATGCTATCCATGCCTCCAAAAAAGGTTGAGACACATCAACCCAGTCCTCTAGTCACCTGAGAGACAACAACACAGAACCCTCCTTAGCATCATGGTGATTTAGAAGAAGAGCTTGGATCAAAATCAGAAAATAACGTTTTTGGTGAAAAAATTTCTGTATTTAGTATTTTGAAGTAATAAAATCTTAATGCATGAGGAAATTATAGTAGGATACTTTCAAAGATTATTGAACATCATATGTAATGATATATTACTGTACATTTAAAATTTGAGACTGAACTGATTGTGTGCTCACCTACAGGTAGAATACATAAATTATTTTGTTATTCGAAATCAACTTGTTTTATCAGAATTTGCTGCTTTCTCTCAAATGAAGATCCCAGTTTACTTTTCTTAGATGCTGTTTATCTGTTGAATCAGAGATCTAAACATGGTTTTATATTACACATTTCTCCTGAAAACTATTTACTAAAGTGAATTATGTTTTTCTCATAAGAAACATTTTTAAATTGAGAATTACGTTCTGATTTTGCATCCTGTAAGTTAGAGATCCTAACAGCAGTATGTCATAAAAACAAATCTATGTTACCTTGGGTGTGTAGGTTAACATTAATACTTTTCTAAGCTATAGAAATTTGGAGATTAAGTGTTGGGTTAAAAACCAAGGAAGGTCTTAGAGATCTATTTCAGCTGTTTGAAACTCTTTGAAGCTCAAGGCCCAAAAGCACTACTTTTAGTTGTTTTATATATTTTTACTTCTACCAAATGTTTTGAGGGGGAAAAATCAGTGCACGTGGGAGGAAAGGGTTGCATACTTCTGATCCAAACCATTCATTTTGCAGATAAGGAACCAGAGGCCCAGAGTTTTAGATTTTATTATTGGGCTATATATTTCTTCATTCTGTAAGTCAAACTAGCATTTTAGGTGTATCTGATAATAGTTGAGAGGATGACCAGGAATTCAAAATTTAGCTGTGCAGCTTCCTACCTCCATGTTCTTAGACAAATTACTACATGTTCTCAGTCTCTATATACTCATCAGCAAAAGAGAATTATATTTAGTATAGTTTCTCCTTTCTTAGAATTTAGAATGTGTCTGAGAAGATGATCCGGATTGATCACGTCTCATTTTTTTTAATGAATTTTGTGTCATCTAAATATTCGAAGATCCACCCAAGTATATCCTCTAAACACTACTACAAAATAAAAAACATCTTTATTATCAAAGGGGACAGCACAGTATTTACATTTCCTTTACTTTGGCAATAATGAGGGTCTTTGTAAACTGATAGATCAGCCTTAGGGCTTTTTCTCCCACCTTCTTACCCCCTCTCATTATTGCATAAGATACCTAGAAACGTGAATCAGGAACAGCAGATCATAGGAAGAAGGACTTTTTGAGATGAAATATAAGAGCAAGTAGCAGCATTGAAAGAACTAAACCATATGAAATAGAATGTGAACTTGGTGATCCTTTTGATCTTTTCTATGTGGCCTCACAAGAGTGCTTGAGAAAAGATTGAGAATCCTTTGCTCATGGGATAGTTCAACAGGGATTCCTTACTAAACAATTTTTGTTCAAAACCAGTAGTTTGCAGAGAACACAGGCTTTCACTTGGATGACAGAAGCACGTGGGGTAATTAAAGACAAGAGAAGCCACTTGTCTTTTGCTACAAAAATTAATTAGTATCCTGAGAAGAATTAGTTCAGAAGTTTTCTTAGCATCTCAAAACAAAAAAGTTTAGAGAAATGAAGCCTGAGCCTAAATACAGTGTTTTTCTTTAGTGGCTTGACCATGTATCAAGTTGCTAGGTTTGTTTGGTGGTTTGTTTTGATTTTGTTTGGTTAGGTTTATTGTTGTTTGTTATTAGGAAATAACTTTTGTACAAGTTGGTCCTATGTCACTGTATGATATTGGGGTATTACAGATATTTACCATTGCATGTTATCTTTGTTACTCTACTAAATATGCGTAAATTATATTTTTCTTTGTAAATTATATGTTTAAGTGATTGCCAGACAATAAGACATTTTAAGCTAAACTATTTGGATTTTTTCCCTCAGGTCTTAAAGAAAGTGCAGAAGAGATGGTCAAGAACAAATTGGAAGGAAAAGATAAACTGACCCCTTGGGAACAATTTTTAGAGAAAAAGAAAGAGAAAAAAAGGCTGAAAAGGAAACAGAAGGTATCAGCGATAATTATGACCAAATGTTTGTTGAATACCAACCATGTATGAGATGGTACCAGGTGCTTGGGATCCATTATCTCAAAATGTAACCACTCACTGAAGTAGGCCTTGTCATCATCCCAATTTTAAGAAAGAGGAAAGTGAGAATGCAGTAAGTTAAGTATTTTCAGCATGGCCACCTAATGGCATGCAAAGCCTGGTCACAGTCCAGAGCCACTTCAACTGCTGCATTCTGACATTTTACATTTACATGCCACCTACATAAAACATATAGTTCAGTTAATATCTAGATACAAGCAGTATGATTCTGTTCGGTGTTTCTGAGCAAAAGAGGTACATACAGACTTTTTTTCCTTGAGGATATGTGCACATAGAGGTTTTTAACATGAGTGAAATTATGCCATACTTTCCATCTCTCAACCTGCATTTTCGCCTTGCAATATTATCTTATGGCTCATCCATCACCTTATTGTCATTAAATTCCTTTATCAAGAGTATTTCCTGGGCGGGTGCGGTGGCTCATGCTTGTAATCCCTACACTTTGGGAAGCCAAGTCAGGTGGATCACCTAAGGTCAGGAGTTCGAGACCAGCATGGCCAATATGGCAAAACCCCGTCTCTACTAAAAATACAAAAATTAGCTGGGCGTGGTATCACGCATCTGTAATCCCAGCTACTTGGGAGGCTGAAGCAGGCGAATCACTTGAACCCCAGGAGGTGGAGGTTACAGTGAGCCAAGATTGCGCCACTGCTCCCCAACCAGGGCGACAGGGCAAGACTCTGTCTCAAAAAAAAAAAAAAAAAGAGTATTTCCTCTGTGTTAACATGGTGTCTGTGGACAATATGATTTGACTCACGTTGTTCAGGGAATAACATCTTTTCCAGAGTTTTCCAGAGTTCTCAGTAATAGCACAGATCACTTAGGTTTTTGCCACTAAAAATGCTCTTGTCACTGAAATGCAGCATTCTGGCGGTGGTGTGCCTTAGAGCATTATCACTGATAATGACAAAATTTTGCAACTTGGGGCATCTTAAAATTATTAATTCTAGTCCAACCCTGTTTTACAATTTAAAAAAAAATTAGCTGATTAATCTGAGGTTACACAGCATACCAGTGGCCAAGCTGAGACCAGAATCCACAATTACTCAGACCAGTGTTCTTTCTTCTGTTCTCTACTAGACTGTTTCTATACTGTGTCTTCTTATAATGTTTTTGGTACAGCTTTGACTTTTAGTGCTGTAAAAGTAGAGAGATGCAAAGCTGAGTGATGCAGTGGAGTAATTTTTATACTTCTATTGTAGTCAGTGTTTGTGGAAATGGATAGTAAAATGGAGAAATTGGGTGTTTTGGGAAAAATTCTGTCAGACTGTGTTTTTATTCTGCTCTCACATTACAGCTGTCAACACAGAAGAAGACTTCTGTGACCAAATGGGTAGGGAGATTTCTCCACACACTAATCAATGGACACCAAGTGGGTGTCCTCCAATTCCAACACTACCTGGAGGTAGTTTCAGATCCCATAGGTTGGAGGCTCAGTCCCCAAGACTGTGTCCACCCTTTCAGCCACCAGTCCGACGTCTGAACATCCAGAATTTCTGACTGACTGGCTTTAAGTTGGGGTTCCCATGACCCCCTCTTTAGGTTCAGTTAATTTGCTGGAGTGGCCACAGACCTCAGGGAAACACACACATTTGCTGGTTTATCATAAAGGATATTACAAAGGATACAGAGGAAATAGGGTAAGGTATGGGGAAGGGGTGTGGAGCTTCCATGCCTCTGTGGGCACTCCACCCTCCAGGAACCTCCATGTGTCTGGCTACCCAGAAGCTCTGTGAACTCGTTTCTCTTGGTTTTTTATGGAAGCTTCGTGATGCCAGCATTCCTTTTCCACAGAGTACAGGGCAGGACTCTGTCTGGGGAAGGTCTTAAGATACACAGTCAGAAAGGGGAGGGAAGAGTACAGTCCTGCCTTTAAGACTGAACACAAAGGACTATAGCAAGGGCTAAGGAACTTACGAGCCAGAACCCATGTATGAAAACAATATACATGTAACACCACATGGGGTAAGAGCCCTGCTCCCATTGATGTGCTGACGAACTCTCTTCTTCCCTAGAACTCCTTTTCAAACTCAGTAGGCTGCAAAATATCTTTTAAATGAAATAACTCCACAAATGTTAAGCTATCTGTTTACTGGAAATGTCTCAAGTGGGCCCTTATGGGGTCAATAAAGTAGTCACTCTGAGAATTGTAGCAGCTATTCTGTTTGATTTTCATTTGCAGGGAGCTTCGAGCTTATGCTTTTACTTTTTCCGTTCATTTGGGCTGAGTCTGGACTCGTTTGTCAGCAGCATTCAAAATATATTGTTGAATGTCCAGGGTGTTCTATACCCTACAATACTCAGTACTGGACTTGACTCCAACAGATCCTTTCCGACTCCACGGGTTCTTTGTATATAGAAGAGTTTCAAGAATTTTCTTCAAGTTAAAAATATTTTTGCCCCTTTGTTCCTCAGTGGTTTCAATTTTGATACTGAAAAATTATGACTGAAGAAATGAATACATGTTTTATGCCATGTTATCTAGTATTTTGATCTAGCGGTTGTTTAGATCTATAAAGCAGTTAAAGAAATGTGTGAGTAGATACATAGCAAATATTCTTCATTGAAAGTATGGTACTGCTGAATCCATATAATAGTTTGGTAAAAAAAAAAAAAAAATTCTTAGAAGCACTTGTTCTGGCTGGGCACGGTGGCTCATGCCTGTAAACCCGGCAGTTTGGGAGGCCAAGGTGGGCTGATCACGAGGTCAGGAGATCGAGACCATCCTGGCTAACACAGTGAAACCCTGTCTCTACTAAAAATACAAAAAAATTAGCTGGGCATGGTGGCGGGCGCCTGTGGTCCCAGCTACTCAGGAGGCTGAGGCAGGAGAATGGTGTGAACCCAGGAAGTGGAGCTTGCAGTGAGCCGAGATTGTGCCACTGCACTCCAGCCTGGGCAACAGAGCAAGACTCCATCTCAAAAAAAAAAAAAAAAAGAAGCACTTGTTCTTGGCTGGGCGTGGTGGCTCACGCCTATAATCCCTGCACTTTGGGAGACTGAGGCAGGTGGATCACCTAAGGTCAGGAGTTCAAGACCAGCCTGCCCAACATGGTGAAACCCGTCTCTACTAAAAATACAAAAAATTAGCCGGGTGTGGTGGCAGACGCCTGTAATCCCAGCTACATGGGAGGCTGAGGCAGGAGAATCACTTGAACCTGGGAGTCAGAGGTTGCAGTGATCTGAGATCACACCACTACACTCCAGCCTGGGCGACATGAGTGAAACTGTCTCAAAAAAAAAAAAACAGAAGCACTTGTTCTTAAAAGGACATTAATGTCAAAATAAATACTCTTTAGGGCTTGAGTGGTTCTTTTTGCATGCAGGATGTTTAGCAATAATGGCATTCTAAATATTTTTGTTTAAATGGCTAGAGATGTTTTAGATTCCTAGAGATAAATTCAGTCTGGTTAGCCTGATCTTAGTTCACATATGTTCTATTTATTTTATAGATTTGATTGCTGTATTTAAATTTGCTAATTTAGTAAAGAGTCTATTCAAATTAGATTAGGAAAAATTTAACCAGCAAACTTACTTAAAAATAGCCTGACAGTTTTTAGGGGTAGCTTATAGATAAAACAAGATAATTGTTAAAGTTGGGAGATGAGAACAGAGGGTTCATTACATTGTCCTAAACAACTTTTATGTCTGTTTTAAATTTTCATAATAAAAATTATTTTCTTTAATTAACCAACAAGTAAATTGTTGTAACTAGTAATTTAAGAGATAATTCACAATGCACTATTTCGAGTTATTCAGTCACTGTCATTTTTCAGTTTTATGAGAGAAAAGGCCACCTCTCATCACTGATCACCCATCTAATAGTATTCTTCTTCAGATCTTCCCCTTCAAATGTCTGCATCACTTTGTCTCTCCTAACCCTTCCTATCTTGAATTATTTTTATTTATGTATTTGTCTATTTATGTGTTTATGTGTCTGATTTCCTTTAATAGATGGTAAAATTTTTGAGGGCAGAAACCATGTATCTGATAACTTCCATTTCTCCCAAAAGGCTTACATGGTTTCCTGCATTTATTAAGTATTCTATATTTGTTTGTTTGTTTGTTTGTTTGTTTTGAGACGGAGTCTCGCCCTGTTGCGAGGCTGGAGCGTGGTTGCACCATCTTGGCTCACTGCAACCTCTGCCTCCTGGGTTCAAGCGATTCTCCTGCCTCGCCTGCCAAGTAGCTGGGATTAGAGGTGCCCGCCACCATGCCTGGCTAACTTTTGTATTTTTAGTAGAGACAGGGTTTCGCCTTGTTGTCCAGGCTGGTCTCGAACTCCTGACCTCAAGTGAGCTGCTCACCTCAGCTTCTCAAAGTGCTGGGATTACAGACGTGAGCCACTGCGTCCAGCCTCTGTAATTATTTGTTGAACAAACAGAATAATTTAGGTGGGAGTTGCTTATAAACTGGTCCATTTAAAAACTGGTTTACTTTTTTATTATTATTATTATTATTATTTGAGACGGAGTCTCGCTCTGTTGCTTAGGCTAGAGTGCAGTGGCACGATCTTGGCTCACCACAACCTCCGCCTCCTGGGTTCAAGTGATTCTCCTGCCTCAGCCTCCTGAGTAGCTGGGACTACAAGTGTGCACCACCATGCCTGGCTAATTTTTTTGTAGTTTTAGTAGAGATGGGGTTTCACTGTGTTGGCCAGGCTGGTCTCGAACTCCTTACCTCGTGATCCACCCGCTTTGGCCTCCCGAAGTGCTGAGATTACAGGCCTGAGCCACCACGCTTGGCCACTGGTTTACTTTTAGATTGAACTACTTGGTTTAAAAAAAATGCATAGTTTTTCTTGGTATACATTTATTATAATTCTTATAATAATGAAATTTTGTATTTTTATATTCAACTTTAAGGCTCTTGCTGAAGAGGCCAGTGAGGAGGAACTTCCCTCTGATGTTGATTTGAATGACCCATACTTTGCTGAAGAAGTTAAAAAAATAGGTAAGCCAGCTCATATCTGTAGTTTTCAATTAGAATCTAAACAAAAAGATGAGGTGCATGGAAGCAATATAAACTAATCATTCTTTTAAAATTGCTGGTATTTATGCAATTTAGTGACTTACAAGCAAGTCTGTCCTGTGGCATACAATCATTGATCTGATTGGGAAGGGCCAGCTCGTCCCTTCTACATACAAGGGGTAATTTTAATATAGGAGGCTTTTGATAATGTGGGTAATAATTTACTAGGGATTCCTTTCCGGGAAATATCCTTATTGCCAGTCAGATCAACTCTATAAAAGAATGAGAGGAAATAGAAAGAGGAATAATTATTTACTTGTGTGCTTTCTCTGATTTTTAATAGCATATCCATTCTGGGTCCCTCTCAGCAAAGTCTATCAAGAACTAAAAGTATGAAACGAATTTGTTTATATGTGCATGTTGATATGTGTATAATTTTTAAATTTATGCTTATATTTAAATTTCATATAAAAGCTTTTTCTGCTGAAATATACAAAAGCATCTATGTTTCATTTTATCCCTTTTGTACTCATTATGCTTAATTATAGTTAAAAAGCCAGCTTTCCTTACTCTTTTTCCTTGAATCCCTAAATTATCTGGTATCTGATTTCCTATATCCAGGGAGCCTTGTTTGCACCTCATATGCACTACTCATTCTTTCTTTCCTCCATTATGTGGAGGAAATGTGTATGTGTAAATGTGTTTGGTAAGGTTCAGGTCATACTTGGTAAGTCAGTACAGAAATCACTGTAAGCACTTACCATTTGTTCTCATGCATTTTGCCTTCCCCTGATCATTATACCACACACAAGAACTCCAAAAGGCTTGCTCCTGGAGCAACTCCAAGCTGGCATTGTAAAGAGAAGGATTTTATGAAATTTCCCTGTTTCTTTTACCCTTGTGACTAGTGGGCCAGAATAGTTCTCCACAGGAAAGTCAGAATTGCTCAAAATTATTTCCTGATTGTTACAGCTTTTTAGTACTGACATTTTATTGATGAGAAGGAGATTAAGATAAATAAAGTCTATTATAGAATATGAGATTCTTGGGAATTGGACAGAGAAGTGGAAACTTAGCATATTCTGCTTTTTATCATACCTGAGTGGTCATTTCTAGAAGATGATGGATTTTAGCCTTATCCTCTGGTTTCAGGAAACCAGCTTTATAATGGAGAAATGCTAAGCATTATAGTTTCCTTGTTCTCTATCCAAAATGTTTCTTTTGGCATGTGAAGTCTGGTCAAATTGCACAACTCAGAATAGAATTCAAAGAGTAAGTTAAATGATTTGATGGCTTGGGGTAGCCAGTTTCTTGGAATCAACTCATTTACATTGAGAGTAAACTTTCTCTAAAGTTATTATCAGAAGTTCCAAAGAAAAAAGGTATAGACAAAATTTGCTTGCTTTTAATTTACTTTTGATTTCAGAATGTTCCCAGAGGGTAATTGTTTCTATTTGGGCTTTTCTGGTTTTTTGTGTGTGTTTTGTAGTAGGTTTTGTTTTGTTTGGAAAAAGAAAAACAGCAAGGCTAGAATTTTTTACATAAAATTTAGGACAAAAAGCTAGTGTCTTGCCATGTTTGTTTATTCATTCTATAATAACTGTTTTGATTGCCTACCAAGTGCCAGGCTCTCTGCTAGGCTAGAGATACAGTAGTAATAATACAAACAGGATTGCATCCCTCATGGAGTCTGGTTTGAAGGAAGATGTGTTAGACAGATAAATAGTATGAGGGTATGGTAAATGTTTTAAAGGAAAGAAATAGAAGATATAACTGGGTAGAAGTAGGAGATATGAAAGTTTACATTGGGTAGGCAAAGAAGGCTTCTCTGAGTTGATGACATTAGAGCTGAGACCTGTGGAATGAGGAGTCAGGCATGAAGAGCTGGGAGAAGAGCATTGCAAATGAGGGGAGAGTGGTTAGAAAGACTGCAAGGTGAGAAACAGTGCACTGTGTGGTGTTAAGAATTGAAAGACATCAGTGTGGCTGGAGCATTGTCGGAGAGGGAATTGGTGTGAGGACAGGCTGGAGACTCAGTGGAAACTACCCCTGTAGGGCTTTGTTGTCCTGACAACAAATTGAGATTTTACTTTACTGATAGTGGAAAGCCCAAACAGTCTTTAAGCAAAGATGAGACACGATCTGGTATAGATTAACATATTACTCTGGTGCCTGTAAAGAGAACAGTTTGAGGACTGGTGAGAGCTGGAAGTCCAGACTTTTGCCGAGCTCTAGACAAAAGATGATGGTTGTTTAGCTGGCATGCCGCTCGTGGAATTGGACGGAGAACAGAACTCTAGATATATTTTGAAAGTATACGTGCTAAATCAGGAAGAAATTTAGTATAACTCCTGTTTTTGGTTTGAGTCTGTGGAAGAATGTTCTTCCATTTACTGAGTTAGGAAGAAATGTGGGAACAATAAGTTTAAGTGGGAAGAAAAGTAAATAGGTCCATTTGTGGCATAATCACTTTGAGATGTCAATTAGATATACAAATGGAGGTGTTTGGTTGATATTGAGATATAAGTCTGAGAGATGAGCAGAGAAATCAGAGTACAAATATACACTTAAGGATCAGGAGCATATAAATAGTACTTCAAACCATGGCAGTGGGAGTAGAGAGCACTGATAAGAGAAGAGGATGCAGGATGGGCCCTGAGGTCAGGTGAAGTCTACATGAGGCACTGTTAATCTGACATACTAGAGGAAGTGCTACTTGAAAGGATGGGGAAAGCTTAAGAAGCCGAGAAGGAGCGGCTGGGAAGTAGGAAGAACAGTATTAATGTAGTGGCTCACAGACACTTGGTGAGGCGATAGAGGTTTCAGTAGATTAGTATGGGTTAAAGTTTGAGGTGAAAAGTGAGCATTCTTTTTTCAGAAGTTGCACTGTGAAGGGGAGCAAAGACATGGAGCCATACCTGAATGTACGTAAGGAGAAAGTATTTTTTTAAAGATATGAACTTTTAGGGCATGTTTTCTTTCCCTTGGGATTGCTCCAACAGAAAAGAAGTTACTAAGATACAGAAAATGGGGCAAATAAAAGTAAATACAAATACAGGTAAATTTGTATATTTGGTGTCAGGAAGATGAGGGATTTACCTGATTGGTTTATGGATTTATACTGTTTGTTCATTCACTTGCAGAAGCACAGATAATCCGCATGAGCAGATAAGGTAGGGACCTAGAAACAGATCGCTGGAGGGGCAGGGTGCGGGAGGTTACTGCCTAAGGCAGTTGATTAAATGAATTGTCAAATTTAAGGAGACTTTTCGGTCTGGATAGCCGAAAATGGAGAGAGATGGGGCGTATAAATCTGAAGGCCAGGCCAGATACAAAACCATAGAACATGTGGCAAGAGCAGCGGTATGGGAGGCCTAGGCAGAGAAAGAGAGAACTAGCTGAGCCACAGAAGCAGCATATCCCTTTTGAATCATGCTGGACATGGCTTTTCAAAGACACATTACAAAGCTGTGTGCCCCCATTCGTGTATGTGGTTATTCAGTCAGCAATTATTGAGTGTCAAGATCACCCGGTCCTCCCATATGACTTTCAGCATGTTACAAAATATTTAAATAAATGAGATTGATACAGTTTTCCCATACTTTACATTTTAATCTGACTACCTATGGTACAACTGGACTTTTTAAATATGTGTTAGATATATATCATGTATATGCTCGAATAGATGGATTTAATGAGTTTTTACTCAATTCTGAACCTTTTCCTCCCCAGCAAAAACTAAATTTGTGCTTAACAGTATCCAGAAGATATAAAGAAGAATATACTGAATGTTAACATTTTGTACTCACGATCCAGGGATCCAGGCAGATGGTTTTAAGGATAGGTGGAAGCATGCTTATAACCTTAGGGAAATGGATTCCCACAGGGAGTCAGAGAGAAATTGGAAGTTTTTTGTGTGCCCTTCAGATATAAGGATCTATAGTAGGTACTCTTAAAGAGAGTTGGACTTTGGTTTAAAATTTACCAGTTTGTAATTTTTATTTATTTTATTTTTTTAAATTTTATTTATTTATTTATTTATTTGAGACAGAGTCTCATTGTGTTGCCCAGGCTAGAGTGCAGTGGCGTGATCTCTGCTCACCAAAACCTCTGCCTCCTGGGTTCAAGCGATTCTTCTGCCTCAGCCTCCCGAGTAGCTGGGACTACAGGCGTGTGTCACTGTGCCTGGCTAATTTCTGTATTTTTAGTGGAGACAGGGTTTCACCATGTTAGCCAAGCTGGTCTTGAACTTCTGACCTCAGGTGATCCGCACGCCTTGGCCTCCCAAAAGTGCTGGGATTACAGGCATGAGCCACCGTGCCCAACCAGTTTGTAATTTTTAAAATGTAGAAATAAAGTAACTCAGATGACCTACATTGGTATATTAATTCATTGCTACAGTATTTACTTCATTATTAGTTTGTCAAAATAGTTTTGGATTTTAGTACCTCGGAAGTGAAATATAGTCATTATCTAAGGATATAGACCTTGCTTTTCTTTTCAAAAATACTTAAGATATAATGAATTTCACACACTAGTGTTTGAGTATATAGTTCAAGGTCTGTAGTTAAACAGGACAAAAACATTGTAAACCAGATGACTTGGGTACATTTATAGCATTTTTGCTCTAGGCAATCCCATAGAGCTAAACTTATGTGCCTTCAAAATTTGGAGGAAATGAGTTCACTGATGCCAGACCTGGTGTTTGGCTCAGATTAGGTGCCAGGGTGAATGTTAGAGATCTTTTATAATTTTTTCTTCTATCTTTTATAATTTTTTCTTTGATTTCCTTCTAAATTGCAAAGTTGGTGTCAAATAAGAGTTTTTAAATATACATCTAGGATGAGTACATTAATGAGATGAAAATGAAATGAAATATTAGAAAAATCTGCTAGTTTTCCAGTGGCAGTTGGTAGAATCTGAGTCCTAGTGGACTTCCTTTATTTTTTGTAATTCTACAAGTAACATTGTAAAGCAGTGTCAGAATATATATGCATACAAAATATTATTAACCCTAGAGGGAGATTATCCTTAACAGACTGCGTCTGATTATGGGCAGGTGATGCAGAAACTTGCTACAAAAGAGTAAATCACTAGGGTGCTTACCACTCTTCATCTGGTGGGTACTGAGACCACATCCATCTGCCCTCCAGTGAACTTTCTTAGCTTCTCTCTCACATGAATTGCTCAACTAATCCTCTGGAAGAAGTTTATTATGGGAACAATTCTCTGACATTATAAGTAACGGGAAATGAAATGTCCTTTACAGATGAATTTTTTTTTACACGCTATCTTTTTCCATGGATGTATTCTGTTACATTTTTTGCCTAAAAGGATTCTAGCCTCAGTAAGGATTGGTTAGATTTATTTAACTGTAAAACTCTATTCACTGACTTGGAGTCTTTGTTAGTATTGACTTAATAGAATCAATCCATATGTATTTTTTGCAGCAGTCTCAGAAGATGTAGTTTTTTTGTTGTTTCTGTTTTTGTTTTTTTGACAGCGTTTTGCTCTGTCATCCAGGGTGGAGTGCACAGTGGTACTATTATGGCTCACTGCAGCCTCGAACTCTCCTGGATTCAAGTGATCCTCTTGCCTCAGCCTCCCAAGTAGCTGGGACTACAGGCACACACCACCATGCCTAGCTAATTTAAAAAAGAAAAAAAAATTGTGGAGCCCGAGTCTTGCTTTGCTACCCAGGCTGGTCTCAAACTCCTGGCTTCAAGCAATCTTCCTTGCTTCAGCCTTCCAAAGTGCTAGGATTGTAGGTGTGAGCCACCATACCCAGCTAGAGAGGTGGTTCTTTACTTGACAAAAGATTCACTGAAAAATAAAGATAATATTTTGGAATGCAAACTTTCATTTCCCTAGTACTGTTCATCTAACTTAAGTCTGAAAATTTTCCAGGGAGGAAAAAAATGTTTTTTCAAAAAATAAAGATGTGACCTCTTAATATTTGATTTTATTAACAGTGCAGAAATGATCTGTATGCCTTATGTATCTTTTGACTAAACAATTCAGTCTAACATCTTAGTAAATTCTTTGTTAGCAAAGAAATTTTCATCATGCTAAAACTGGATATCATGTTTAGCCCTATCTTGGGGATTTTTTTTTTTCTCCCTTATTACAGTCCTCCTTTGAAGTTTATTTTTTTTTTTTTTTTTTTTTTTTTTTTTTTTTCGAGACGGAGTCTCGCTCTGCCGCCCAGGCTGGAGTGCAGTGGCCAGATCTCAGCTCACTGCAAGCTCCGCCTCCCGGGTTCACGCCATTCTCCTGCCTCAGCCTCCCGAGTAGCTGGGACTACAGGCGCCCGCCATCTCGCCCGGCTAGTTTTTTGTATTTTTTAGTAGAGACGGGGTTTCACCGTGTTCACCAGGATGGTCTTGATCTCCTGACCTCGTGATCCACCCGTCTCGGCCTCCCAAAGTGCTGGGATTACAGGCTTGAGCCACCGCGCCCGGCCTGAAGTTTATTTTTAAGACTCTTCACCAGGTTGTTATAAAATCTGAAATAGTTTATTGTGGGCTCTTTGAAATTATTTTCCACAGCTGTATGTGAAGATCTTTGTCTGCTTTAAGTATTAATTATATACAGTCTAATTTTCTCCCTGCTACAGAATAATATTTTGCATACGTCATTTGTCCATTCATTTCAAAAGGAGCTCTTGGCTTGAGAGCATAGGAGCAGTGGTAAACTTAGGGAATGGGGGTTCATATCCTAAGCAAGTGGAACCTTGATGATATTTATATGCGTAAGGACATACACATACATTAAGACAGAGAAAGATTATACTCTTTTTTTTTTTTTGAGACGGAGTCTCGCTCTGTCGCCCAGGCTGGAGTGCAGTGACTGGATCTCAGCTCACTGCAAGCTCTGCCTCCCGGGTTTACACCATTCTCCTGCCTCAGCCTCCCGAGTAGCTGGGACTACAGGCGCCCGCCACCTCGCCCGGCTAATTTTTTGTATTTTTTAGTAGAGACGGGGTTTCACTGTGTTAGCCAGGATGGTCTCGATCTCCTGACCTCGTGATCCGCCCGTTTCGGCCTCCCAAAGTGCTGGGATTACAGGCTTGAGCCACCGCGCCCGGCCGAAAGATTATACTCTTAAGGTTAATATATTATTCCCTGAAAAAAATTTCAGATAGGACCAGTGATGAGGAACATTTTCTCTAGGGAGAAGGGCTGCATACAATAAGTATTTCTTCTTAGAAGTGCAAAACAAATGGCTTGGTAGCACCGATAGGTGAGCCTGGCAGCACTTCTATGCTGACATGTTCTCTTGGCTGGGCATGTCTACTGGACAGGTGTGCAAGAGTATTAGCAGGGACTTAATACACACAGAGGAGTTTCTAAAGCCTCTTTTGACTTTAGGTTTTGCTTATCCTGTTATCCCATTAGCTGCAATTCTTCAACCATCTTGACCATTCCCTTCTCCTGCCACACCCTTCTTCAGGTGTTCTCACATATCACCTCCTCACTTCATCCAGGTCATTATTTGTGTGTCACCTTCTTGAAGAGGCCTTCCTTAACTACCCTAACAAAACCAGCCTCCCCATTCAGTCTCCAACCCTTTTGTCCTGCTTTGCCTCTGTCTTTCCCAACTTGAAGGTATACTGCATGAGAGATTTTAACCTATTGTTCATGGCTTGTATCACCAGCACCTGGAGCTGTGCTCGCAACATAATAAGTGCTCAGTTAACAATTGTGAGATAGGTGAAATAATTTCCTTCTGTTTATTGATCATTTGTTTTTGTCTGTGAATTCTCTTTGCTCTGTGTTAATATTTTCATTTATGTGAAATCTCTGTAAGTGAAAGATAGGGCCGGGCGCGGTGGCTCAAGCCTGTAATCCCAGCACTTTGGGAGGCCGAGACGGGTGGATCACGAGGTTAGGAGATCGAGACCATCCTGGCTAACCCCGTGAAACCCCGTCTCTACTAAAAAACACAAAAAACTAGCCAGGCGAGGTGGCGGGCGCCTGTAGTCCCAGCTACTCGGGAGGCTGAGGCAGGAGAATGGCGTAAACCTGGGAGGCGGAGCTTGCAGTGAGCTGACAGTGAGCTGAGATCCGGCCACTGCACTCCAGCCTGGGCGACAGAGCGAGACTCTGTCTCAAAAAAAAAAAAAAAAGAAAGATAGGATATCTTTCAATAGATATAACAGAAGCAACCATTTCTTTTTTTTTTTATTGAGACAGAGTCTCGCTCTGTTGCCCAGGCCGGAGTCGGGTGGCACGATCTCTGCTGACTGCAACCTCTGTCTCCCAGATTCAAGCGATTCTCCTGCCTCAGCCTTCTTAGTAGCTGAGACTGTAGGCGCTGGCCACCACGCCCGGCTAATTTTTTTGTATTATTAGTAGAGACAGAATTTCACCATGTTGGCCATGCTGGTCTCAAACTCCTGACCTCAGGTGATCTGCCTGCCTCAGCCTTCCAAAGTGCTGGGATTACAGGAGTGAGTCACTGCGCCCGGCCATTTCTTGTTTTTAATTATGAAAATTTATACATTGAGAAAAATTGAGAGAACAATACAGTGAACAGCCCCTGTGTTCTGCAGTTGTTAACATTTTGCCATTTTGTTTTTGTATGCATATACTTTTATGGCATATCATAAAAATATATTTATACAAGATATTACTATATAATAGTCATATTTAGTAGTAGTCTTTTTAGTTCAACTAGAAGATACCATATACACTTCCCCTTCCCATAACATTTGCCTTTCGAGAACCCAGGCTAGTGATCTTTTGGAATGTCTTATATTCTAGATTTATCTGTTCCTTGCCACTCAGTCCCCTGTAGTTTCCATAAACTGGAAGTTAGACGAGTGGTTCCATTAGACTCATGTTGAACAGTTTTGGCAAGCATACTTCATAGGCAATGCTATATCTTTCATATTATGTCACATCTAGGGGCATAAGATGTCATACTGTTCCAAAGGTCACTTGCTGAGGGCGGCACAGTGCCCAGCGGGGGATTTTTGTAGACTCTCTAGGTGGTCAAACTGAAAAGGCTTGAGTGGGTCACACTTGGCCGTCATAGGTAGTCAGGCCAGGAAACACAGCAGGGCAGTGTTGGGTGTTTCTCTTCATCGCGTCTTCACGGCAGTTCACTCAGCGGTATAGCTTGGGTACCAGGAAAGGAGGCACAGTGTGCAGTGGTCACCCTGGGCTAGAAGTCTCATGTTCCACACAGGAACTGTATTACTTTGGATGTGTATTACAAAGAAATACATTACTTTGAAAGAAATTCTTCCTTTATAACATGCAGTCACTCCATGCAGAAGCATTGTATTTATTCCATTCATATACCCACAGTCTTCTTTCAGTAACATGTTTTTTCTCCCTTTAGTTTCGACACATTTATTGTTAAGATTATTCCTAGATATCTTGTGTTTTTGTTCCTAGTATAAACAGAATGTTGCTGATAGTCGTGTAATTTTTCCCCTCTTATGTTGGTTTATTGTGCCAGGTATAAAGAAAAAATCGGTAAAATCTGCAAAAGATGGCACATCTCCAGAAGAAGAAACTGAAGTAGAAAGACAAAAGGTAAAAGGCGGTTATTGTTACATGCTCGGGGGATAATTCATAGGCGCAATTTAAATGAAGTTGTACATGTCGCTAATTTTCAAAAACAACTTATTTTAGCAGTGACATTTATAACTAAATTGTGAGAGATTTAATTAAATATTTTAGCAGCGTAGTTTCTAAATACAGTGTTTTTTTAATCAAACATAATTTCTCCAACTCGTACAAAGTTAAAATTTACCTCAAACTCAAGGGTATTTATTTTCCTTTATAAATTAAGAGGAAATTATCTCACTTTTAAAAACGTTTACTATACCTGAGACAGAAAATACCCTTAAAACCTCAAAGTAATATTGCCATAAGTTTTAATTCAAACTGAGTCTGTCCTGTAATAGAGTTTGTGGTTATGGTTTGCCAAATGCAAATTTCTGATTTTTGTATTGTGAATACATATATTGAACGTACAAAATTACATTCTTTCTTGGAAATGCAGTGAACCTATGCTTCAGTGACCCGCTATGTCCAGAGTTACATGTAATTTTGGCACAGAGTCATATGTGCTTTTGCTGAGGCAGGAATTGAAGGCAGCAGTGCTCCTAGGGCTGATGTTCACATGTCACTGCCAGAAGTGTGCCTGACTGGCCACCTAAACTCTGCATCTTACTGTAGCTTCTATTCTCTATTCATTGCATATACAGCAGTACTCATAAAGTTATCTAAACAGCAACAAAGAAAATCAATTTTTGTGGAAAATGTCTCTGAAAAGCCAGCTACAAGTGCCAGTGATGAAAGGAAATTAAGGTAGTCTAAAGTGGTAACATAGGAAGATCCACAAAGGTTGAGAGCATACTCTGTATTTTTACTAGTGTATATGGTTATTTACTTGATTTTTGAGGGTTCCTGTTTAATCCCATGGTTGGTGGAAAATACCCATTTCGTGTAAAAAGACATTTACTAGATTTCAGAAGCAGATACTAAGATCCTACCTTCATAGAACTGTATCAGTATTGAAATAGTAAAGGCCAAAAAAAGCAAACAGCAACAACAACAAAAAAACCTACTTGTTATAAAGTTACACATTTAGAAAGTATGATTTGCATCACAAAATAACCTTTGCTAGATTTAGTGTCATTGCACAAGAAGAACAAAGTGAAAATGAGAACTTTTTATTTGAGGGTACTTGGGGACTCTTGTTCCTGCAGCCTACTAATGAGTCACACTAAGTGAAATGGGGCCTGGTTTTTAACTACAAAGTTTTATCTCTCCTGCTGTCAGTAATGTTGCTTCCAGAGATTCTGCCTTATTGCTATATAAAGATCTCTTTGTTTTGGTAATCCACAGTCAGTTTACAGATGACAGGTGGTACCCCAGAGTTTTAGTGATTGAGCCTTCCGTTCTAGAAGGCATATCTTGTGCCCTATACTCCTTTTAGGGGGTAAAAAAAGCACTGTTGTACATTTGAACTTTTTTTTGCTCTTCACAGGCTGAAATGGCTTTGCTTATGATGGATGAGGATGAGGACAGTAAGAAACACTTCAATTACAACAAGATTGTGGAGCACCAGAATCTGAGCAAAAAGAAGAAGAAGCAGCTCATGAAAAAGAAGGAATTAATAGAGGATGACTTTGAGGTAACCATGGACACCAGCCTCTAGTCTCTTAAAGCTGGAATTGAATCTAAAGTCAGCTCTGCAGACAGAAATTGAGCATAGTCAAAGTTACCCTTGAAAATGTCTTAGGGGCCAGGTGCAGTGTCTCAACGCCTATAATCCCAACACTTTTGGAGGCTGAGGCATGAGGATCACTTGAGTCCAGGAGTTCGAGACTAGTCTGGGCAACATAGTGGGTCCCTGATCTCTATGAAAAATTTTAAAAATTAGCTGGCCAGGCATGGTGGCTCACTCCTGTAATCCCAGCACTTTGGGAGGCCAAGGTGGGCGGATCACAAGGTCAGGAGATCAAGACCATCCTGGCTAAAACGGTAAAACCCTGTCTCTACTAAAAATACAAAAAATTAGCCAGGCATGGTGGCGGGCACCTGTAGACCCAGCTACTTGGGAGGCTGAGGCAGGAGAATGGCGTGAACCCAGGAGGCGGAGCTTGTAGTGAGCAGAGATCGCGCCACTGCACTCCAGCCCAGGCGACAGAGCGAGACTCTGTCTCAAAAAAAAAAATAAATAAATTAGCCAGGTATAGTGGTGCACACCTATAGTCAGTCCCAGCTACTAAGAAGGCTGAGGTGGGAGGATTGCTTGAGACCAGGAGGTCGAGCCTGCAGTGAGCCATGATGGTGCCACTGCACTCCAGCCTGGGCGACAGAACAAGACCCTGTCTCAAAAAAAAAGAAAATGTCTTCGGAAAGACTGATGGTAGAGCCAAAGCTACTGTCTTTTAGACCAGCACAGCCAGTTCATCCCAGGATAGATGAAATCATTGTTTCTTTGGTTGAGCACCAGGTGCAATAGTTGACTTGTATTTTGGTAGCCATGTTGTACCAAAAATGTGTAGTTTTTAATGTTAGAATCACATGTAGTGAACCTCAGACCAGCAAAGGTATGCTTGAATAACAGGTTCATGTCATAACGGGTCCCACTCTCACTGTATGCAGTGGCCAGCACAGTAAGCCATGTTTTCTCCGTTGCTGTGTTTTTTGTTTCCATTACTCCTGCCTCTTTTTGTTGAGTACATATTCCTAATGGCTGCAGAGTCCCCTAAGCATGAGTTTGAGCCCTCTACCGAAAATCTACAAATAGCTGTTAGAAACTGCTTAATGACTTCCAACCATTAATGTGGAAGAACTGGCCCTGAATAAGATGGGGGAAATTTGGGAAATTTTGAATTTGTTCAAACAATGGAGGGTAGAATACAGATGGCTTCTAAGTCCTTACAGAAGGATTTGGGGGCTACTCTGTAGCTTCTGTTATTTGAGTCAGTTTCACATGTGCTCCCATTCCAGTGAGGTTTTTATTGAGTTAGTTTCCTTATGAAAAGCAAAGAATGATTTGTAGTCATTCTGTCTTCATATATTAATAATCATACATATAAATATATTTGTGGGTTTTTTCCTTGTTCTGGGTATTGAGTCTCTTGTCGTCATGATAACTAAGTAGAGCTACAATCCATCTCCAAGTGGACTTGTGTTTCCTGTGTTTCCCTTTCTTGCTGGTTACCCATCTGCCTGGCAACCCTCAAAGGCTGGCTGGAGTTAAGGGTATACTCTTAAACGTGGAACCACAAATTTTTATAGAAAGAAGATAAATTTGGGGATTGTGTCTGACCAGACCTTGATCTCGGATGGATTCTTTGCCATAGTGGTCTTTAAATCTTTTGATCTATGGATCACCTTCAATAGTTCCTTATTTTTGGCACCAAGATTAAAATTTTTAAAAATGTACTAAGAGTTCAGGGCCTCCAGCAAATGTTCTGCTTGGCTTATTTATGCTGGTGAGAAATTGATTTTGTGCTGTAAGCATGGGAAAGCCCTGCCTCACAAACCACTCCTCCAGTCATTTTGTCTAAGTGATCATTGTAGTTACCAGCCATCATATATATATATATATATATATGGCCCACTGTAATTCCCTTCGAAATACATTGTCCTTGCATGATAAGAACAGGGTGCCCCACAAGTTGTGGTCCACAGGTAGGCCATAAAGATCTATGGAAAAACAGTTTGCTAATGAATCAGTACAAACGCTCAGGTTTGTGTTTTATATAATCAACTCACCAACTTTCTAAATTTGGCCCCATTTCTGGCCTTTTGCTTTAGTAATTTTGTTTAATTAATTTATTAATTATTTATTTTTTTGGATTTGCAGGTAAATGTTAGCGATGCACGGTTTCAGGCAATGTACACTTCCCACTTGTTCAATTTGGACCCCTCAGATCCCAATTTCAAGAAAACGAAAGCTATGGAAAAAATCCTTGAGGAGAAAGCCCGGCAAAGAGAACAGAAAGAACAAGAACTTACACAGGCAATAAAGAAAAAAGAGAGTGAGATTGAAAAAGAATCACAAAGGAAGTCCATTGATCCTGCTTTGTCAATGTTGATTAAATCTATAAAAACCAAAACAGAGCAGTTTCAAGCAAGAAAAAAGCAAAAAGTCAAATAACTGGATGTTACTTATTTTTGAATTGAATACATCTTTTCCTAAAATGTACAGAAATAGTAGGAGGAATATTTATTGGGAACAAAGCTATCTTTCAAGAATATGAATAAAATCTTTTTCTGAACATGATAAAATTTTTCTCCATAAATAATTATACTTAATTGTGGATGACTGACAAATTTGTATTGTATATTCCTACAGATTAGTCATGATTAAATTATCTGAATTATAGGGTTTATAAAATTTTCATATTTTATGATGTTCAATTCTAACTAGTGGAAAGTTACTCTAGCTTTTTAAAAGGCTGTTTACAATTCTCTGTAAAAATAGAGCAATATCTACTCTTAAGTTTATGTAAACGTTAGGGATAATTTGAAAAAACATATATTTAATACATTAATTTCTCTGGAAGCAGGAGGCATGTTTAAATAACTATTAAAGTAATTTATTTTTCTAGCCATAAAGGATGGAAGTCAAGAACTTTTTGTTGTTTAGTCATGTTAAGTATAGTCTGTTTATGAAATTAACTTGTAAATAAAAGTGTAAAATATTTTCATTATTTTGTATTGCACTGATTTATTCCATTTTATGCCTCTCAAAGTACTCTCTGGAAAAAATATCTGAAAACTGATTTTAACTTTTAAGAGGACAACTCCATTTAAAGGCAGTTCTAGAGTTGCATTGCCCATAATTGCATTTGAAATATTCATGAGCTCTCCAGTGGTTTTTTCTTTTGGTAGCAACAGAAAATTCTTCTGTCTGTCCTTCAGATTTTTGGAATACTTCAGAAGGGTGGATATGCTGCTGTAACGTTTAAGGATATCTTAATTCTTCTTAAAACACATCTAGGGCCTTAACACTCTTGGATCTCATCTGGTCTAAATATTATAAACAACTGACCACCTGTGACAGTCAAATTAGATATGCTGTATAAATAAATGTAAATAAAACCAACATTGTAACTTGGAGCAAATTATAAATATGGTAACTTCTGAAAGACAACAGGAATTTGACAAGGTTTGTGGTTAATAGTAAACTTGACATTTGGGGTATTAAAAATCAAAGCTACTGACTAGGCAAGGTGGCTCACACCTGTAATCCCAGCACTTCGGGAGGCTGAGGCAGGAGAATTGCTTGAGGCCAGGAGTTTGAGACCAACCTGGGCAATATAATAAGACTATAGGCTGGGCATGGTAGCCTATGCCTGTAATCCCCTTTGGGAGGCCAAGACAGGCACGTCACTTGAGGTCAGGAGTTCAAGACCAGCCTGGCCAACATGGTGAGACCCCGTCTCTACTGAAAGTACAAAAAATTAGCCAGGCATGGTGGCCCATGCCTGTAGTCCCAGGTACTCAGGAGGCTGAAGCAGGAGGATCGCTTGAACTTGGGAGGCAGAGGTTGCAGTGAGGTGAAATTGCGCCTCTGCACTCCAGCCTGGGCTGATCCAGGCTCAAAATACATGGACCCTGTCTCAAAATACATGTGTGCGCGTATAAAAAGGCAAGTGTGGTGGTGCATACTTGTGGTCCTTGCTACTCAGGAGGCTGAGATGGGAAGATCATTTGAGCCAAGGATTTGAGTTTACAGTAAGCTGTGATTGCACCACTACATTCCAGCCTAGGTGACAGAGCAAGCAAGACCCTGTCTCTATTTAAAAACGAAAAGTCACCAATGTAGCGTATATTTTAAAGACTAAAATGATGGAAAACTCAGAGTGATATCAAAATAATAAGGGAGTATAAATAGTCTCTATAAAGGGAAGAAAAAAGGGACATTTAAATTATTTATTATAACAGAAAAATGCACAGTATCCAAACGGAACTGATTTTAACATAAAGCACTGACATTGTTGGATTATTCAGCCAAATAAAACATGATTTCTTTAGATACATCTGTGAACTCCCCACATTATCACTGAAAAGTCATAAATCTTAGTATGTTTATGAGTATGGTCTATAAAATTTATGTTTCATATTTCATTCTCTGCAGGGGAAAAGTTTTGTTCTCTTTAAACTGTTTAATTATAATGTAGTAATTGCACAAAAATCAAAATCAGAGTCTGATTTTAAGGTTTCTGTGAACCTGAGCCATTGGGTTTGGTTTTTCTGTTTTTGAGCCCGTAAGTCACTGCATTTAATTGTAAAATCTCATTTTACTAGTCAAGCACATAATTATAACAAAAAAATTGTTATTAAATTGTTATGACTTAACTTACATAAGTCATACAAAGCCCTGGCTCCTTTTCTCAAAGAGTTGATATTTTTTAGGTAGGAAAAAAAATGAGAACAGCATTATCAGGTGTTAAATATTCTACACCAATAACTTTAGGGTTCTCAAATTATTGCCGGTAGTGAAATTTAGGATTAAAAAGTGGCCACCGTCATAATTCAGCAAATAAGTGAGGGTACTTTTGATGGGTCTTAAGGTCACATTTAGACATTTAGTTGGAGTTTTTATTGCCGTTGAGACCATGGAGAGTAGGTCAACCCTGTAGCGTCCAGAAAAAGTCGTAACTTAATACTGGTGAAGCTCTGATTTGCTTCACCAGCAGCAAATCTTGGAGTTCAGTTTAATACACAATATTGTCACTACATATTCTCTGAGAGAGGTACACTAGAGACACGAGCAGGAGAGTGGAAACTGCACTAGTTCCATGTTCGTTACCGAGCAGGCCAATATACTAGATAGGTAACATCTTTGCCTTTTCTGTTTTAGAATCACTTGGTATGTGGCCAGGCTGCACCTCATACCTATTCAATCTTATATATACCAGTAGTATCCAGAATTTTTTTTTTTTTTTTTTTTTTTTGTTGTTGCGACGGAGTTTTACTCTGTTGCCGAGGCTGGAATGCAGAGTGCAATGGTGCGGTCTCGACTCACTGCAACCTCCGCCTCCCAGGTTCAAGGAATTCTGCCTTAGTCTCCTGCCCAGTAGCTGGGATTACAGGCAAGCGCCACCATACCCAGCTAATTTTCATATTTTTAGTGGAGACAGGGTTTCACCATGTTGGCCAGGCTGGTCTCAAACTCCTGACCTCAAGTGATCCACCCACCTTGGCCTCCCAAAGTGCTGGAATTACAGGCGTGAACCACTGCACCCGGCCCAGATGTCATTATTTTTTAAAGCTACCTGGATAATTCCAGTGTTCATCAAAGATGGAGAACCACTTTTTTACTTTGCTTAGAGGCAAAGAAGGCAGGCCCAAAGAATTTACTTTTGGGTCCACCAGATTGGAGACAAATTAACTTAATATCAGCTATATCTGTTAGCTCTTACTGCTTAACAAACCACCCAAAATCTAGTGGCCTAAAATGGCATTTATTCCTTCTTATGAATCTATAGTTTGGCTGGGCAGTTAAGATCCAGCTCAGCTGGGGCTTGATGACTCTGCATGAGGACTCCAATGGTTCTAGGGTGGCTAGAGGATCTCTCATCTAGTAGACTAGTCCAGGCCTTACATGTGACAGAGGGTTCCTAGCTATAAGAAAGAATAAGTCCCAATGCACAAACATTTTCAAGCCTTCAACAGTGTCACATTTGCTATTGTCCCACTGGCAAAGAAAATCACATGGCCAAACCCCAAACCAACAAGTGGCAAAGTTACAATGCAGAAGGGTATACGTACAAGGAGGCATGAACAAATTGTTGGTTATTGTTAAAACCATCAACACATTACTTAGGTTTCCTCTTCTGTGGAAAAAGTATTTACCATCTATTGGTCTAAATAACACAAAGTTGTTTGCAGTTTTTGGCAATTACAAAACTGTAATTAACGTATAGGTTGTTGTGTAAAACATAGGTTTTCCACCTAGGTCATATGGTAAGTTTATATTTAGCTTTGTGGTAAACTGCAAATTTACTTACCAAAGTGGTTGAACCATTTTACATTCCTATATATGAGTTCCAGTTGCTTCACATCTTCACCAGCACTTGATATTGTCAGTTTTTGTTGATGCTCATTTTGGGCTAGTGTGTTTTTGTTTTATTTGCCATTCTAATAAGTGTTTACCTGTATCTCATTGTGGTTTTAATTTGCATTTTGCTAATGACTAATGATGTTGAGCATCTTTTCATGTGCATATTTACCAACTGTATATCATCTTTGGTAAAGTGTCTGTTCATGTCTTCTGCTCCCTTATTTTAAAATTGAGTTGTTATTGTTTTCAGAATTGTTTGTATATATTATATACAAGTCCTTTGTCATGTATGTGATTCGCTAATATTTTATCCTTTTCTATGGCCTGTGTCTTTTCATTCTTTTAACAGTGTCATTCACAGAGCAAAAATGTTTTATTTTTATGAAGTCCAATTTGTCAGTTTTTTCTTTTATGGACTGCCTTGGTGTCATACCTAAGAATTTTCTTACAAAACCAAGGTTACAAAGACTTTTTCCTATATTTTCTTCTAAAAATCTTATAATTTTATGTTTTACATTTAGATCCATTTTACATTTTAAAGTAATTTCTGTATAAGGTGTTAGGGTTTGGTTGACACTCTTTTTTTGCATATAACTTAATTTATTTCAGCATTGCTTGTTGAAAAGTTTGTTCTTTCTCCACTGAATTGCCTGAGTACTTTTATCAAAAATGAATTGGGCAATCACCAAAAGTCAACCACATAAAATCCATAACCCAAATAGTCCTATAGTCATTAAATTAATTTAATTAATTAAACTCCCAAAAAAGAGATTAATTAAATTAATTAAACTCCCAAAAAAGAGATTACCAAGTCCAAATGACTTCACTGGGGAATTTTAACCACTATTTGAGAGTAATTAACGCAAATTTCACGCAGTCTCTTTGAGAAAATGAAGAATCAACACCTCTCAACTTACTTTATGAGACCAGTATATCCTTGACAGCAAAACAAGACAGTATAAATACAGAAAACTACAGGATGATGTTCACTGTTAGTATATGTGATTGATTCCAGAGAGTCAATCTGTCTCATGAACTTAGACGTACAAATTCTCAAAAAAGTATTAGCAAATCAAATACAACAATGTATGCAAAGAAATATACACCAGGACAAAGCAAGAGTTATTCCAGGTATGCAAAGCTGGCTCAGCATTCAAAATCAATCAATGTATGCCATATCAACAGACTTAAGTGAAAAACATATGATCATATCAATTGATGAGAAAGGTATTTGACAAAATCTAACGTCTATTAATGACGAAAACTTCTCAGGCCGGACACAGTGGCTGAGGTGGGTGGATCACCTGAGGTCAGGAGTTCAAGACCAGCCTGGCCAAAATAGTGAACCCTGTGAGACCAGCCTGGCCAATATGGTGAAACCTTGTCTCTACTAAAATACAAAAATTAGCCAGGCATGGTTGCATGTGCCTGTAATCACAGCTACTCAGGAAGCTGAGGCAGAAGAATCACTTGAACCTGGGAAGTGGAGGTTGCAGTGAGCTGCGGTCATGCCACTGCACTCCAACCTGGGTGACAGAGTGCAACTTCATCTCTAAATCGATCAATCAATCAATCAATCAATCTCTTCAGCAAGTTAGGAATAGAGAACTGCCTCAACTTGGTGAATAGTATCTACAAAACACCTGTATCTAACATCATACATACTTCATAGTGAAAGACTAAATGCTTTTCTTCTAAGATCAAGGCAAAGATGTTCACTCTTACCACTCTTATTCAGCACAATAGTGGAAGTTCTACCCACTGCAATAGGGCAAAAAAATTAAAACCATACAGGTAGAAAAGGAAGATGTGGAACTCTGCATACTTGCAGATGACATAGTTATCTACATAGAAAATCACAAGGAATTGCCAGGCGTGGTGGCTCATGCCTGTAATTCCAGCACTTTGGGAGGCCGAGGTGGGTGGATCACCTGGGTCAGAAGTTCGAGACCAGCCTGGCCAACATGGTGAACCCCGTCTCTACTAAAAATACAAAAATTAGCAGGGCATGATGGTGGGTGCCTGTAATCCCAACTACTCAGGAGGCTGAGGCAGGAGAATTGCTTGAGGGGTAGGTTGCAGTGAACCGAGATCATGCCACTGGACTCCAGCCTGGGCAACAAGAGCAAAACTCCACCTCAAAAAAAAAAAAAAAGAGAAAAAAGAAAATCACAAAGAATCTACAAAAAGCCTCAAACTAATTGGTGGGTTCAGCAAAGTCACAGGATAAAAGATCATACCAAAATCAATTATATTTCTATATACCAACAACATATAAAATATTACAACCACTCTAGAAAACAATTTGACCATTTCTCATAAAACTAAACTTGCGATAACCATGCAACTTGGCAATTGCGCTCTTGAACATTTATCCCAGAAAAGTGGGAATTTATATTCATGCAAAAACTTGTACATGAATATTCATTGCAGCTTTATTTGAAATAGCTAAAAACTCAAAAGAACCAAGATGTCCTTTAACAAGTGAATGGTTTAACTATGATACATCCACACCATAGAATACTACTTACTCAGCAATACAAAGACTGAACTCTTGATTCATGCAACAACTTGGATACATGTCCAGAGAATTATGCTGAGAGAATAAAAACCAATTCCAAAGGATTATATACTATAAAATTCCACTTACATATAATATTGTTGAAGTGACAAACTTGTAAAAATGGAAAAGAGATTAGTGGCTACCAGGGAATAAAAAAAGGAAGGGTGTGGAAGGCAGTGAGTGTGGTTACGAAAGGGCAACATGAAGGATCCTTATGGTGCTGGAAATGTTCTATGTCATAAGTGTGGTGGTGGCTATACCCATTTACACATGGAATAAAATTGTATAGAACTAAATATGAACACATACATACAGACGAATAAAAGTGAAACATGAAATCTGAGTAACGTCAGATGATTTGTATAAATGTCATTGTCCTGTTTGTGACATTGTACTACAGTTTTTCAAAATACTACCATTGAGGGAAACAGGGTAAATGAAACACAGAATCTGTATTATTTCTTCAAACTGCATGGACATCTACCATTAGCTCAAAATAAAAATTTTAATTAAAAAATGTGGCCAGGCACACTGGCTCACACCTGTAATTTTAGCATTTTGGGAGGTTGGGGTGGGACAATCACTTGAGGCCAGAAGTTTGAGACCAACCTGAGCAACATAATGAGATCCCATCTCTCTCTCTCTCTTTTTTTTTTTTTAATTATACTTTAAATTCTAGAGTACATGTACACAACGTGCAGGTTTGTTACATAGGTATACATGTGCCATGTTGGTTTGCTGCACCCATCAACTTGTCATTTACATTAGGTATTTCTCCTAATGCTATCCCTCCCCCTCCCCCCACCCCCGACAGGCCCCAGTGTGTGATGTTCCCTACCCTGTGTCCAAGTGTTCTCATTGTTCAATTCCCACCTATGAGTGAGAACATGTGGTGTTTGGTTTTCTGTCCCTGTGATAGTTTGCTGAGAATGGTGGTTTCCAGCTTCATCCATGTCCCTGCAAAGGACATGAACTCATCCTTTCTATGGCTGCATAGTATTCCGTGGTATATATGTGCCACATTTTCTTAATCCAGTCTATCACTGATGGACATTTGGGTTGGTTCCAAGTCTTTGCTACTGTGAATAGTGCCACAATAAACATATGTGTGCATGTGTCTTTATAGCACCATGATTTATAATCCTTTGGGTATATACCCAGTAACGGGATCACTGGGTCAAATAGTCTTTCTAGTTCTAGATCTTTGAGAAATTGCTACACTGTCTTCCACAGTGGGTGAACTAATTTACCTTCCCACCAACAGTGTAAAAGTGTTCCTATTTCTCCACATCCTCTCCAGCACCTGTTGTTTCCTGACTTTTTAATGATCGCCATTCTAACTGGCATGAGATGGTATCTCATTGTGATTTTCATTTGCATTTCTCTGATGACCAGTGACGATGAGCATTTTTTCATGTGTCTGTTGGATGCATAAATGTCTTCTTTTGAAAAGTGTCTGTTCACATCCTTTGCCTACTTTTTGATGGGGTTGTTTGGTTTTTTCTTATAAATTTGTTTAAGTTCTTTGTAGAGTCTGATATTAACCCTTTGTCGGCTGGGTAGGGCAAACATTTTCTCCCATTCTGTAGGTGGCCTATTCACTCTGATGGTAGTGTCTTTTGCCATTCAGAAGTTCTTTAGTTTAATTAGATCCCTTTGTCTATTTTGGCTTTTGTTGCCATTGCTTTTGGTGTTTTAGTTATGATGTCTTTGCCCATGCCTATGTCCTGAATGGTATTGCCTAGGTTTTCTTCTAGGGTTTATGGTATTAGGTCTTACATACCTTACATACCTTTGTATTACTCAAGTCTTTAATCCATCTTGAATTAATTTTTGTATAAGGTGTAAGGAAGGGATCCAATTTCAGCTTTCTACATATGGCTAACCAGTTTTCCCAGCACCATTTATTAAATAGGGAATTCTTTCCCCATTGCTTGTTTTTGTCAGGTTTGTCAAAGATCAGGTGGTTGTAGATGTGTGGTGTTATTTCGGAGGTCTCTGTTCTGTTCCATTGGTCTATGTATCTGTTTTGGTACCAGTACTATGCTGTTTTGGTTATTGTAGCCTTGTAGTGTAGTTTGAAGTCAGGTAGCATAATGCCTCCAGCTTTGTTCTTTTTGCTTATGATTGTCTTGATATGTGGGCTCTTTTTTTGGTTCCATATGAACTTTAAAGTAGTTTTTTCCAAATCTGTGAAGAAAGTCATTTGTAGCTTGATGGGGATGACATTGAATCTAAATTACCTTGCACAGTATGGCCATTTTCATGATATTGAGTCTTTCTATCCGTGAGCATGGAATGTTCTTCCATTTGTTTGTGTCCTCTTTTATTTCGTTGAGCAGTGGTTTGTAGTTCTCCTTGAAGAGGTCCTTCACATCCCTTGTAAGTTGGATTCCTAGGTATTTTATTCTCTTTGTAGCAATTGTGAATAGGAGTTCACTCATGATTTGGCTGTTTGTCTGTTATTGGTGTATAGGAATGCTTGTGATTTTTGCACATTGATTTTGTGCAATCCTGAGACTTTGACTTTGCTGAGACTTTGCTGAATTTGCTTATTGGCTTAAGGAGATTTTGGGCTGAGACAATGGGATTTTCTAAATATACAATCATGTCATCTGCAAACAGGGACAATTTGACTTCCTCTTTTCCTAATTGAATACCCTTTATTTTTTTCTCTTGCCTGATTGTCCTGGCCAGAAATTCCAACACTATGTTGAATAGGAGCGGTGAGTAAGGGTATCCTTGTCTTGTGCTGGTTTTCAAAGGGAATGCTTCCAGTTTTTGCCCATTCAGTATGATATTGGCTGTGGGTTTGTCATAAATACCTCTTATTATTTTCAGATACTTTCCATCAGTACCTAGTTTATTCTCTTAAACTAGTTAAGAAATTAGCCGGTTGTGGTGGGCTACTCAGGAAGCTTAGCAGGGGGATTGCTTGAGCCCATGAGTTCGAGGTAAGCCATCACACCATTGCACTCCATCCTGGGTGACAGAGTGAGACCCTGTCACTAAAAATAAAAAATAAAAATAAATTGGTCGGTTTTTTTGTTTGGGTCTATTTCCAGATTCTCCAGTCTGTTTTATTCATCTATTTGTCTATCCTCTTTCCAATGCCACACTATCTTCACTACTGTAGCTTTATAGTAAGTCTTTCAACTTTGTTCTTTCTCAAAATTGTGTTGGCTGTTCTAGTTTCTTTGCCTTTCCATATAAAACCATTTAAAAATCAGCTTCTTCATACCTACAAAAAAGCCTGCTGAGATTTTGTTTTAGAAGGATGTTGAATCTATAAATCAACTTGTGGAGAATTGACATCTCAATAATACTGAATCTTTCCAAACCATGAACATGGTATATATCTTTTATAGTCTTTGGTTTCTTTCACCAGCGTTTTCTGTTTTTTTGTATACAAACCCTGCAGATATTTTTAAAAATTTATACCTAAGTGTTGCAATATTTTCTGTACTATTGTAAGTGATACTTTTAATTTCAGTTTCTAATTGTTTTTTATTAGAATATAGAAAAACAAATAATTTTGGTATATTGACCTTGTATCCCGCAAGCTTGCTAAACTCTTTTATTAATTCTAGGAAATTATTGTAGATTTTTAAAGATTCTTCTCCAAAGACAACCATGTCATATATGAAGGAGACATTTTAATTTCATCCTTCTGTATTTCCATAATTTTTTGTGCCTTAGTACAACTGCTACAACTTCCAGTATAATGATGAATACAGGTGGTGAGAACAGATAATATCTTGCTCCCCATCTTCACTTGATCTTAGCCAAAAGGCCGAGAAGCGATCTTGCTCCCCATTTTAGGAAGGAAGCATTCATTCAGTTTTTCACCAGTAAGTATAATATTACCTGGAGATGCCCTTAATCAGGTAAAGAAAGTTTCTTTCTTTGCCTAGTTTTGTGCAAATTTTTAATCATGAAAAAATGTTGCATTTTTTTTCAAATGCTTTTTCAGCATCTGTTGTTTTCATGTGTGGTTTTTCTTTTTTAGCCTGTTAATATGGTGAATTACATTTATTGATTTTGAAATGTTTAGTTAGTTTTGTATTCCTGGGATAAACTTCATTTGTTGTGATGTATTATCTTTTTAATATGTTATTATTTGAATTTCATAATATAATGTCATGGGTTTTTGAAACAGTATTCATGAAGGTTACTGGTCAACAGTTTTCTTGCAATGTTTTTGTCTGGTTTTGATATCAGGGCAAAATCTACTTCATAAAATGAAGTTAGTAGTCTTTCCCCTTGTATTTCCTGGAAAACACTGTATTGAATTGGTGTTATTTTTTCCTTAAGCGTTTGGTAGAATTTGTCAATAAAACTATCTATCTATCTATCTATCTATCATCTATGTATCTATGTAAACCCTTTTTGTTTTTTTGTTTTTGTTTTTGTTTGTTTGTTTGTTTTTGGGACAGAGTCTTGTTCTGTCATCCAGCCTGGAGTATAGTGGCATGATCTTGGCTCACTGCAACTTCCACCTCCCGGGTTCAAGCTATTCTCCTGCCTCAGCCTCCTAAGTAGCTGGGATTATAGGCACCCACCACCGTGCCCAGCTAATTTTTGTATTTTTAGTAGTGATGGGGTTTCACCATGTTGACCAGGCTGTTCTCTAACTCCTGGCCTCAAGTGATCTGCCTGCCTTAGCCTCCCAAAGTGCTAAAATTACAGGCATGAGCCACCACACCTGACCAAAAGCATCTTTAAATGAAACCACTTTTTTTCATAGGAAAGTTTTCAACTAAAAATTCAATTTATTTAGTTTTATAGGACTATTCAGGCTATCTATTCTTCTTGAGTGAATTTTGATAGTTTGTGTATGTCAAAGAATTAGTCATTGTCATTCAAGTTGTTGAATTTATAGGCATAACAGGTTTTTTTTTTTTTGGATTGAAAAGTAAACTTTAACGTCAAAAATGCAAACTTGGGGAGGGGAGAAAAATCACACACAAGGTTGTCACTTCACACTTGGAGGGTTGCACAGCGGCCAGGCAGAGGCGCTCCTCACTTCAACATAATGGGTGTTTTGGTAGTATTTCCTAATTATCATTTTAATGTCTGAAGGGTCTGGTGATATCTCTTTTTTAATTTATAATATATGATAATTTTTGTCTTTGCCAATTTTTTTTGTCATTCTAAATAGAGGTTTATTAATTTTCTTGATCTTTTTAAAGAACCAGCTTTTGGTTTTGTTCATTTTTCTCTATTGCTTTTCTGTGTCCAACTTCTGTGGAAGGTTTCTCTCCTGCTCTCCAGAAGTCAGATTCCCAGCAAGTCCTGCCAGTGTGGCACCCGAGTAACTTCTCACAGTCCAGTGTGCTACAGCTGCTCCCTCACCAGTGAAGTTTGGACCTCAGGGATGAAGAAGCTTTTCCAGATTTGCCTCTCATTTGAATGCTCTGTCTCAGCACTAGGTACAGTGCATGTTCCCTATATCCATGATTCCTATATTCTTTAGAGTTCTCTCCCCAACCCCCAGTTATTCCTTTGTTGTCAATTCTCTGTTACTCTAATCCCATTACAATGAATAATTATCTAAACTTACCTTATTCAAGTTACTGTTTCTGTCTACTAATTGAATCCTGACTGATATCCAAGTGTACAAAGATAGTCTAGTCACCTGACCTGTATTAGATCCTGAAAGGCCCTCCTGTTCCTCAATGTATATTCCAGCACACATTAAGGCCCAGCTATATTGTGCTTCCTGACTGTGGATGTTTCCTTGAGTTCTGACAGTTCTTGTTACTCATTTTTATAGCCCCAAAACTTCACAGCTTAAAACAACCACAATAATATGTTTTCTCAAGAATGTTTGATTTGCAAAGGGCTATAGGGGAAGGCTCACCTGTTCCCCACATGGCATCAGCTGAGGTGGCTACCCTGAAGGCTGGAAGATTTGCTTCCAAGATGGCTCCTTCACATGTGTTACAAGTTAGTGCTGGCTGTCAGCTGGGAGCATAGGGCTTAGTTCCAAAGGTGATGGAAACTATTACCTTTTTTTTTTCTTTTTTTTGGAGACGGAGTTTCACTCTTGTTGTCCAGGCTAGAGTGCAATGGCATGACCTCTGCTCACTGCAACCTCCGTCTCCCAGGTTCAAGCAATTCTTGTGCCTCAACCTGCCAAGTAACTGGGATTATAGGCACCCACCACCATCCCCTGGCTCATTTTTGTATTTTTGGTAGACACAGAGTTTCACCATGTTGGCCAGGCTGGTCTCGAACTCCTGACCTCAGGTGATCTTGATCTACCTGCCTCGGCCTTCCAAAGTGCTGGGGTTACAGGTGTGAGCCACTGCACCCAGCTGAAACTACTACTTTTTATGTCCTTGCCTCAGTAGACACAGAGTATCACTTCTGCCATTCTTACTTTATCAGTCACAGCAATCAAAAAAATCTTCCCAGGTAAGGAAATACACCCCTTAATGGGGGAATGGCAAAGTTCTGAAATGGATTTCTGGAGATGTTTTGTGGTCATATTGGAAAAATGAGATCTGCTTCATTGGCCATTTGATGAACATCTACCTCCCGCCTTTATAAAATGTATTACATTATAGTAAATATTCTATTATTTGAGATTACCTGAGTAAATCTTTATTCTTTGCAAGCAGAACACCCTGGATCAGCAGAGAAAGCTCTCTACCAGCAGTTGGGCCATAGTACATAGGATCACTGAGCAGGTCAGACCAGTAGAAAGGTTATGCACGCTCTCCAAGGAACTTGAAGTGATAGTAAGTAAGAACAATGGTTGTTTCCAAATATTTGTTCTGTCTTCCACAGTAATAGAACCTGTTAGCTGAGCATAGGGCTTTCCATAATAAAGATTATTTTACTCATTCTTCTTTGTATCCTGGTGTATATGCAAATGACAGCTTCTAGGCATCTTCCTTTGAAGTCATCAGACTAGTTAATTTTGCCTCTTGCCTTCTTCCATCCTTTTACTCTACTGCCTGGAATGCAAATATAAAAGCTAGAGCTTTAGCAGTCATTTTAGGTCCTGAAGACAAAAGCCACACTTGTCTTCTTAACTAGGAACACTTAACTAGGAACAATGGATGGTAGGCTAGAAGAAGCCAAGATTACAGCGGATTTTGTAGAGCATACCCACCATTTCATCCATGGACTTTTCCAAAAGTTCCATGTGATAGAAAAATTAAATCCTATTTTGTTTAAGGTCTTGTTTTCTCAGGTCTCTGTTACTTGCTGTTCTATCTATATCCTACCTAATATAAAGACAAATATGATGGCCTTTGGCTATCGTCTTTATGGGTTATCTTGCCTTATGTTGAGACCATTGCAGATCATTTCTCCATATTCTTAAAGAAACTCTTTATTTTGCATTGTAGTCAGAGTGCTTGCATCTTGACATTCCTGGAATAGAATGCTCAACACTGTAAGGTTCCCAGCTTTCTGGATGTGGACATGAGTCAAGAGAAGTGAGACAAACCCCCTTAGAAGGCAATTGGGACCCTCTGTTCTATAAGCACTACTGGCACAAGAGTTACAAACTATTTTCAGCATCTCTGGGTTCATATGATCACCTTCCTCTAAGAGTTTATGAAGGAGTAGTTGCCAAGAGCAAACCAGAATCAGGCATAGGGGAAAATGAAAATGTGTGAGTGAGAGTCTGTGCCCAGCCTTAAGTGTGGGTTCTACATTACCCAAATTTGGCCAAAATGTGGAGATGAAAACTCCATGCTATCTGACAGTGCCAAAGCAAATAGACTAACAAATTATATTGTGTTGGGGCAAGTTGTGAGAAATTCCTGCCTTGGGGCTATGAGCTGTTTTCATGAATTTTTAAAAATTAAAATTCAGTCATTAACCTTCATCACTACACATGCTTTTTGTCTTGAGCAGTGCTATGATTTGATTTGTCCCCACCAAAACTCATGTTGAAATTTTATCCCCAATGTGGCAGTGTTACGTTTTGAAATGTCTTTTTACTAAAATTTGAAATTAATTAGCACTGTCTTTTCTCTTGAATTAGTAGAAATAGTGTACTCGATCATACTTCAAAAAGTTCATCTGATGAGCAGGACAGGAAATGGTCAATAAAATGGATTACAATCTTTAGTTTTTTATGGAAAAATGATTAAACTCAAACTAAGAGTTAGGAAAGACATTTTAGTTAGAAGTAGAACAACTCTAAAAGATGGAACAGGTTAACTCTGACAACAGCTCATTTTTCAACTAAACGAAAACTCTGAAAACAATTACTTGATTTACATATTTTCCTCCATTTGGATCCATAATTTAGACTTATAGGTCTGTCACAATCTCTCAGTTCTTCTGGAGAGCTCAAGCAGTATCAGAAACCATGTGGGGGCCAGGCACGGTGGCTCACGCCTGTAATTCCAGCACTTTGGGAAGCCAAGGTGGGTGGATCACCTGAGGTCAGGAGTTCCAGACCAGCCTGGCCAACATGGTGAAACCCCATCTCTACTTAAAATACAAAGATTAGCTGGGCATGGTGGTGGGCACCTATAATCCCAGCTACTCAGGGGGCTGAGGCAGGAGAATCGCTTGAACCTGGGAGGTGGAGGTTGCTGTGAGCCGAGATCATGCCATTGCACTCCAGCCTGGGCAACAGAGTGAGACTCCATCTCAAAAAAAGAAAAACAACAAAACCATATGAGAATTGTGTTTCTTCAGATTTCTTTGGGCTCAAGTGACCCTCCACTTCCCTATCCATATTCTTAGGAATGTTGCACATAACAGAAACCAATTCAAACTAGCTTAAGCAAACTTTAAAAAGACATGAGCATGGATATTTATTAGAAGGATATTGTGGAGTCCTATAGCACAGAATCCAAAGGCAAGAAAGCAATCAGTGCTCAAGAAAGGACTGGCAGCCGAAACTAGAATGTCCTCAGAAACGCTCCTCCCCTCATCTCTGTTTCCTGTATTTGTATTGATATTTGCTAATATTGCTGCCAATGCGTCTCTCTCCTTAGCCCGTTGGGCAAGTGGAATAAGATAACCACATCAGAATTTCACATTTTAAGTTATAGGTCTGTTTTCTATGTTATTAAAGAAATAGCTGGATGTGGTGGCTCTTGTCTGTAATCCCAGCACTTTGGGAGGCTGAGACAGGAGGATTGCTTGAGCCCAAGAGTTGAGACCACCCTGGGCACCATGGCAAGACCCCATCTCTACAAAATTAAACATTAGCTGGGCATAGTGGTGCACACCTGTGGTCCCAGCTACCTGAAAGACTGAGGTGGGAGAATCACTTGAGCCCAGGAGGTCAAGGCTGCAGTGAGCCACGTTTGCACCACTGCACCCCAGCCTGGGTGACAACAAGACCTTGTCTCAAAAATAAATAAATAAATAAATAGTTTGTGCCCATATTTGATTCAGGAGGGTTTGCCTCTTTGGGAGGTATGGATGAGAGTCACATGGTTGCCTCTACAGCAATTAGGAGTGCCACTGAGGCGAGGCGGACGAGTGGAATTGAGGGAGTTTGCAGGCCGCATAGTGACAGAGCTGCAGACTCGCTCAAAAAAAAAAAAAAAAAAAAAAAGATTCAGGAATTTGAATTTTTCACCTTGATGTCATTAAGAGAAAAACATATTATTATATAAATAAACTTACATTACTGTACATAATGCAACATTAAGAACTGCTTAGTAAGTTTACTTGTGAATATTATATATCAACTAACATTAATTTTTTTTTTTTTGAGACAGAGTCTCGCTCTGTCACCCAGGCTGGAGTGCGGTGGCCGGATCTCAGCTCACTGCAAGCTCCGCCTCCCGGGTTCAAGTGATTCTCCTGCCTCAGCCTCCCGAGTAGCTGGGACTACAGGCGCCCGCCACCTCGCCCGGCTAGTTTTTTTTTTGTATTTTTTAGTAGAGACGGGGTTTCACCGTGTTAGCCAGGATGGTCTCGATCTCCTGACCTCGTGATCCGCCCGTCTTGGCCTCCCAAAGTGCTGGGATTACAGGCTTGAGCCACAGGGCCCAGCCGCAACTAACACAATTTTAAGAATAATTTTCACAGTACTATTTTATAACTTAGATAATAATCTGGAAGATGTTCCAAGCATTTGAAACTACTAAATGACAAAGGATCCTTGTTGTCTACAAAGAGAGAAGTAAAATGTCAAATGTGTGACAACAGAAGAATTTTTATCTTCTCCAAGTGAATAGTGATTTTTATGTTACCAATTTGGGTAAATATATTCACTTAGAAACTCTTTTTAACCTTTGTCTTAATGTCAAACAATAAAGTTCTTAATAAACATTCAACATTCTTAAAAGAAGAACTCGTAGATCTGATTTTATTTTTCCCTGTACTAAGAGAGGCTTAGACATCCCTCTTCAACAATGTACACAACTGCTTGTGTATGGTAGATGGTCGACGGTCTAGAAGCATGCATGAGACACTGGTAAGAGGGATTGCCTCTGGGCATCACACAGGAGGGAAGACTTACTTTTCCTTGAATATCTGTTTATATGGCTTTGTTTTACTGTGTAACACTTACTTTCAAAATTTTTTAAGTTGTCTAAGCCCTAATGAAGAGACATGTAATGAATGATTGTGAACTGGACCCTTTTACTATAAAGGACATTATTGGGACAGGGGTGGAACTTAAATGGGGCCTGAGGATTAACTGGTAGTGATGTATTCATGTTAATTTCCTGATTTTGCGGACTGCATTTTGATTGTATGGGAGAATGTCCTTTTCTGAAGGAAATAAACACTAACCTGCCCAAGAGCACATTACTAAATGCCAGGCAGAAGCTTACCGTCAGCATGGTTTAGGAAATAAATAGAGAAAGGCTTGGCTGGGCATTTTGGGAGGCCCAGGTAGGAGGACTGCTTGAGCCCCAGAGTTTGAGACCAGCCTGGGCAACATAGTGAGACCCTGTTTCTACAGTAAAATTTTTTTTTTAATTAGCTGGGCATGGTGGCTTGTGCCTGTAGTTCCAACTACTTAGAATGCTGAGGTAGGAGAATGACTTGAGCCCAGGAGATGGAGGCTGCATTGACCCATGATCACACCACTGTACTGTACTCCAGCCTGGGCAACAGAGCAAGACCTTGTCTCAAAAAAAAAAAAAAAAAAAAAAAAAAAAAGAATGAAAGAAGAAAAGGAGAAAAGAAAAAAAAATCAAATATATTTGTACTGTCTTGAAACTTTTCTGAAAGTTTGAGCTTTTTTTTCAAAATTTTAAAATATTAAAATTATTTTTTAAATACTCTAAGCCCTAAATTTGCAGAGAGACCATGTGATTGGGCAAAGTTAAGGCCCAGCTTATATCTGCTGCTCACCCCATTAGCTGTGATCAGTGGGAATCAGGAGGCAGTTCTCTGAAGTTTCTAAAACAGAGAGATTGGGGAAAAGGCTCCAACAGATGTCTGCTGCACTAACAAGAAACTATATCATGGTTCACTGGTTTTATACTACTGGATTTTTTTTTTTTTTGGTAACTGATCAGTATTTATTAACTTTGTTAATTCTCTCTTTTCCTCTTTGAGGAAGTGTGGGAGGGTGGGGGATTAGATACATGAAATGCAATGAGAATCCAAGACCAGCTAGAAAGAAGTGTACAGGCTGTGGTCACGCTGATTGCCTTTGCTCACCTGGTGAAAATCCCATTCCAATGATTGCAGATGCCATTTTATCATATTCTCTGCCCTGGACAAGAACTAACCTTGACTATTAACATTGACAATGGAACATTTTGGAACATTACAGAAATGGGAAAGCCATAAAGGTTTCTTCCTTAATTCATAGTACTTGGGCAGCCATAAGTTATGCTTTCTTCTGTCACCCCCACCCCTTACATTTTCTCTGAGGGTTCCCTTCTCATCTCCCTGGGAGTGTTGGACAATGCTACATAGTGGGGACTTTCCTTCTCTCAACTTTTAAGGGAAACTTCAAGAAATCATAATCTTCACTTGACATGTTTCATCATCAATGAAATATTTTAAAATTGTCTGATATAATCAAGTGTGGCCACTTAAAACTACACAAGAAATTTCCCTTTCAAGATGGAAAGATCCAAATATGTTCCGAAGTGTCCCTTTCCCTCAATTTATCATCCATGTGGAAGTTTTTCAGGCAGTCTTTGGCATTTCAGTATGTTTTCTTCACTCTCAGAGGGAAGGCACAAGAAGGAAAGAAGTGGGTACTTTAGTACCTTCATCGTGATCAAGTCTCTTTGACAAGCCAGCAAGGTAGTCAGTAGTCTTGGTCGCTCTGTTTCTGCTCCTCCATCTTTTGGGCACATGGAAGTCAATGTTCCCATACACTTACATGTGGCCACGTGCTTTCTTTGGTCAATGAAATAAGTGCAGGGAGAAGAAAGTACATCACTTCCACATAGAAATGCAAAGAACCAATATAGAATTCACTACATTCTCTTCCTCACTACATTCTCTTCCTCTTTTCCAGGGTCACTCCCAAGGTAGCCAAATGAACACCCAACTGACATTGTTCACATAGCATAAGTAAAAAGATAAACCTTGTTTTAAGCCATTGACACTGGAAGTCATTTGTTTCTGCAGCATAACCTAGCCCATTCTATCTGATACAGACACCTCATTCTCCATCTGGGCTCAGTTTCCTCATGCTGGCCTTTTATGCATATCAACAGGGAAGAAGTTCTCTTCTCTGAGAACGCAGTGTTAAAAATGATGTATTATTTGTTATGATTGTTTACATGAATTTTTTTGTGATGATCCACTTGTGATATATCTGCCACTATCGTATCAGATTTACCCTCCTTTTGAGATGACTTTGCTTGTGACTCAGAGAAGGGCTATATTATACTATGGTAGGCAGATACTGGGGTATGTTCCACAGTGCCAAGACATTGCAGTACAGTATCCAAAGGTTTGAAAAATATGACTTTGACTGTGCTAGCAGTACACTTTAAGATGCAAGACAAATAATGGGGTCCCCACAGTGACTCGCATGTAGGAACTAGCATAATGGCTAACTGTATCCCAGATCTGCCATTTACTGGTAATAAGTGATTTGGAACCAGTGATTTAGCTCTTTTAGACCTGATTTTCCAACTTTAATATGGTGATACTAACAGTACCTATGTCGTGGAGCAGTTTTAAGGATTGAATGAAATATTTAACCTTATTATTACTATTACACTTCAGAAAATATTCTCAATGCCTTCCCTTCCCCAACAACTCATTTCATTTTGACATAAGGTTGGCAAGTTTTTTATTGGACTTACCCTTGACTGGGAGTGTGGTCATTCCTTTGAAGGTAATTTTATGTGAATTGAAATGTGAAAATGTTGGCCAAACTCATTTAAGGTCCTAACTCAGTATTGTTGAATGGTGCAAAATAAGAAAAAGGGAAACTTCATTTACATTTTAGATCTAGGAGTTAGTAATACAGGCTACATAATGGCCAAGGCCTCCACCATACATAGGGATGAGTATTTTGGAAGCGTATCACAGGTAGAGTTCGCTAGCTCCTTGGTGTCCACAATCTGGCTGGTAAGATTTAGAGGCTCAGAAGACAGATTGCCATGCCTGGAAGGCCTTGCAAAGACTTGCTGTGATTGGTTGTTCTGAGACCTTCTGTCTTTCCACTTTGACTGCCTTGAGAGGGAGAGAGAGGCTCTCCTCGCTTTATCCTCTCTTCAGATTAAGCTGACTCTCTCCATCTAACCTTTGGGCAAAGCTGGGTCTCATTTCTGGGCCTCATTTCATGGCTTGCAAGTAAATAAGAGATTTATTGGTAGAATCATGCACAGCTAGTGCGTTCAAATGAAACACTAAACAATCTGCCAAATAACAGGACTCAGGTGCCCCGAGGAATCTCAGTCAAAAGTACCTTGAAAACCTTCTCCCAAAGATGCCACTGCTAGATGTCTCAGAAACAACTGATTTGGCAGCTCAACTCAAGTGGCATATGGGACAGAAATTGTGATTGGTCTAGCTTGGGTCAGGTGGTTCCAATTACCCAACTTCCTTGGTCCCTACCGCTCACTGACTACATGTGGGAAGGGAAGGTTGGGTCTTTTTCCAGAAGAAAGAGAAGGCAAAGCAGACCAACCCGATAGCCACAGCTTTCTTTTCTTTTTTTCTGAGAAGCAAAAAAAGCATTGGTGGTTAGCAAAACCAAATGAAAAAAAAGACAGGGATGTTCCTTTTTGTTCTTGATTAACCTCACCAAAGCCACGTTGTGTCTGTGCCAACTCAGGGAGGCAGTGTGACTAGAGGGACTTGGGAAAGACGAGGCAACTTGAAAAAAATATTGAACTCCAGAGCTATTGTGTGGCAAGAAGGCAGGTCAGTGGTCTGCATGGTGTGCCAGGGCCTGTAGCAATCCCTGCCCTTGTTCTAAGTCCAGGCCCATTATTCAGAGTGATTACTGAAAGTGTAAGTCAGACATGCAGGGATATAAGATTGCATGTTGAAACCACAAGAGGTTCAGACTTGTAAAATAGTTGAAAGAGAGGAGATAGACAGAGCCCCACAGCCCCACGTGATTGCTGTAACTCTTGATTTCTCAAATTAAATGTATTGTTTCCAATTAATTGTGACAGTTGCCTTTTCTGTCTCTTTTATATATTTGGGGCTTCCAAAAATAACCTCAATAAGCAACACTGCCACATATTTTAAGTAACCAGGGTAACAGAAGAACAAAACAATGGGCTGTGGTGATGTCTTCCTGGAGTGTGACTGAAAGTGTGTAGCAGGACTGGCTGTGTGCAGTGGCTCATGCCTGTAATCCCAGCACTTTGGGAGGCCGAGGCGGGTGGATCATCTGAGGTCAGGAATTCGAGACCAGTCTGACCAACATGGTGAAACACTGTCTCTACTAAAAATATAAAATTAGCCGGGCGTGGTGGCACATGCCTGTAATCCCAGCTACTCGGGAGGCTGAGGCAGGAGAATTGCTTGAACCCGGGAAGTGGAGGTTGCAGTGAGCTGAGATCATGCCACTGCACTCCAGCCTGGGCAACAAATAGTGAAACTCCATCAAAAAAAGAAAGAAAGAAAGTTTGTAGCAGGACTGAAGCCACAGCAGAGACGCTAAGCCTCTTCTTCTGCATGTTTGGCAAGGAGGGACAAATGGACAGGGTAGAAAGGAGGGAAGGTGAAAAGTCAAACAACTTGTCGGCTGCTGATCCGGAAGCTGGAAGCTGGAAGAGGGGAGGGGATGGCCATTGATTTGTAGGCTGAAGCACAGAATAAGGAGCAGATCTGCCTTTTTATCAGTCAAGGCCCAGCAGGAAACAGAATTCATCTCAGACGGTTCAAAGAAGGAGGCTGTAGCGGAGGGACTACCTACCAAGTGAACAAGAAAGAGTGGGGAACAGACTCAAAGAGAAGTGGCAGTGGGGAGCTGTCACCTCCCTATTGCTAAAGGGTTGTGGGGGAGGAAATGGAGTCGTGGGAGCTCAGGAGAGATGGCGCCATGGAACAGGGACTTCCTCGTGGAATTGCTGGTGTGGGGCAGGTTTGCTGCTACCATGTATGGAACCCAGGCAGACTGTGTAGCTAAACATTTAGCAGCCAGCTCCCTGGCAGAAAAATAGCCCTGATTTGTAGTGTTTGCTGATTTCCTTGGTGTAAATACCCACAGCATGCAGATCCGAGCCACCAACCTGATGTCACCAAACCGGGAGTTGAGAAGAAATGGATACAATCAGCTCTGGAGAGCCACTGTGAGCTGGTTCCAGCAACCTCTGGATGGGGCAAGAGGGCAAGTGGAGACCCACACACCGTACATCTAAATATTTAAAAGTTATGAGAGAAGATAACACATTGTGTGTGTTCTTTCCTCCCACCTCGACAACTGTATTAGTCCATTCATTTTGCGACAAAAGAACAGCTGAGGCTGGTAATTTACAAAGAAAAGAGGTTTATTTGGCTTATGGTTCTGAGTCTCTCTCCAGTCACTGCCCCCCTGCTGAAGGGAGCTTCCATGTCCAAGATCAGGCCACCCTCCCCCGACCAGGGGGTTGTGGGGTACAAAGGCCACTCCACCTTGCTTCAAGTTGGGACAATTTCCGAGATGCCCAACTCCCCATGGGCTCAGCTGAAGTCTTTGCTGTCATTGCGCACACAAAGGCTGCAGCCAAGAAGTGTGGTGCCAGTGTCTGCATCTGGTTAGGGGCTTAAGACGTTTCCAATCATGGTGGAAGGCAAAGAGCCGACACATCACGTGGTGAGAGACAGAGCAAGAGGGAGAAGGAGGGGTGCCCGGCTCTTTCAAACAACTAGCTCAGGTGACCTAATAGAGTGAGAACTCATTCATCACTGCAAGGACAGCACTAAGCCATTCATGAGGGATCCACCCCCATGACCCTAACACCTCCCACCAAGCCCCACCTTGAACTTTGGGATCATGTTTCAACATGAGATTTGGAGGGGACAAACATCCAAACTATAGCATCAACCTTAGTAGATACCATGATGCATCACCCGCATCCCTTGTGTTAGGGTTCTCCAGAGAAACAGAACCAATAAGGGGTGTGTGTGTGTGTGTGTGTGTGTGTGTGTGTGTAGAGAAAGAGAGAGAGTGAGAGAGAGATCCATTGTTTTTTGTTGTTGGTTTTTTGTTTGTTTGTTTTTGAGATGGACTCTAACTCTGTCCCTCAGGCTGGAGTGCAGTGGTGCAATCTCGGCTCACCACAAACTCTGACTCCCAGGTTCAGGTGATTCTCCTGCCTCAGCCTCCCGAGTAGGTGGGATTACAGGTGCCCGCCATCATGCCCAGCTAATTTTTGTGTTTTTAGGAGAGAGAGGGTTTCACTGTGTTGGCCAGGCTGGTCTCAAGCTCCTGAGCTTGTGATCTGCCTGCCTCTGCCTCCCAAAGTGCTGGGATTACAAGCGTGAGCCACGGTGCCCAGTGGAAAGCCTTGGCCTCCTGAAGTGCTGGGATTACAGGTCAGCCTTGGCCTCCCAAAGTGCTGGGATGACAGGCATGAGCCACCGTAAACAGTCCATATTCAGTATTTTCAGAGACAGTCAAATGGTATTAGTTCTTAACAACTTCCTTGGTAATTTTTGCCCCTGACATGAGATGTGAGTTTATTGAAAACACTACATCTTCACAAGAAAATTGTGTAAATCATTCTAGGAACAGATAAAGGTTTCCATGTAAGTTAACTTCAGTGGGTTCTGTCCAACTTATCTAATTTCCTATTCAGATGCTAAAATAATAGTAAATAAAGCTGAAGAGTTAAATTCCTGGCCGTTTCCACTTTGGAGCAATTTCATACAGTACTGCTATCAACACTTTTGAAGTGCCTGTGGTGGACATAGACAACCATTTCTGCTGGGTACATACTAAGACAGGATTTGCTGCGTCACTAGGTACACATATACATATATCCATATATCCCTTGGAATGATGGAAAATGAGGAAAGCAACGCCTTTACAGGGCAAAGGACAGGTTGTTATTAGTAGCTTCCCAAGCCTTATCGGACTCTTGAAAGAGGCACATGGCTACCCGAAGGCACGATTTAGATTTAGGCGTATGCAGAAAAGAGATGTCTTTTTTACTTTTAAATCATAAAGCAACTTGACCAAAAAGAGAGTTTCTGTAATCTCAGGACCGAGCTTTGCCTGGAACAACATAAACCTCTTTCTGCTTCACTGTACATCACAACATCCAGATTCCCTGGAAGCAGGTCCCATTAAATTACTTCCTCTGCTTGGAAAACTTAGATCTGGGTGGCTGGCTCCCAGTGTTTCTTTCTTTGTTTGACTTAGCATTAGGCTTTGTTCTGGACAGCAGAGACTATTTTTCATAATTTGGTCTTCTCCGGAGCTTTTTGGATCAAAGATCATAAGCTGGGAGTTGGCAACACACAGTAGTAGAAATACCATCTCCATTAGGATTGCCATGGTGCCATGGAGAAACTGTGCTTCCAATTGGGTTGTATTGTTGTGCTTGATTCTATTTTAACAACCAGGGGCACATTAGACGGGATAAACTGTTCACTGAATATCTCTGGAGGCACTGACATTGTTTTCCATCTGAGTATTTTTCCTTCTGTATATCATTCATGCTGCCCTAAAAGACATCAAACAGCTGCTTGAGAGAGTATAGGCCACCAATTTTTAATAACTCTGGAAAACAAGTAGGGTAAGCATCTTTATTCTCATTTCACCAGTGGGGAAACTTGAAATTTGGAGAAATTATGTAATTTTCCCCAGATCATACAAATAATTCAGAGCAGAATTGGTATTAAAAGTAACACCACCTCTCCCTGTCCACCAAATCACTGTGAAATGCCCCAAAACAGAATTTAAGCATGCTGGGTCCAGGTTATCTCATCAAGCATGACCATTTGGCCGGAATCAACCATATTCATTTTTCAATATTTATTAAGTTTTAATGATGTGCAGAGACCCATTTTAATAGTTGGCCAATATGGGGCCAAACCCTCAGATTGATTACGTTCATAGACACAGTGATATTCCATTTCTTCCACTGATCAGTTTTCTTCGCTTCAGTGGATGATAGTTATCTTTCTAGGGGTGGTAGAGTCTCATCTTGTAAATCAGCAACACTTCCCTCAAAATTCTTTAAGAAAAATATTCTATCACTGTGGGAATATTTTAAAAAAGAAAGAAAAACAAAATGTCTTTTAGAAAAATATTCCTTGAAAGTCCTTTAGGAAAATTATCTTTAGAGTCTTTCAGAAACATGCCACTTTGGAGAGTAACATATTTAATAAGTACTGCTTGGCCCGTTATTTCTCCAGCCATTTCTGTTGCTTTTGTTGAGTACCGGTTAAAGCTGGTGTAGGGCCCTCTTTTATGAAATGTATACTAGAATCATATTATAGTTGGCAAGACATTCATACCACGGGAGGAAAGACAGAACCAAGCTGGTTAAGGGAAGAGCTATTCACAACTGCCATCTCAGATGGGGGGCAGAGCCACCCAAGTAATTTACACTGTTACTGTCCTCTTATATGAGCTAAGTGTCCATGTGATGTAACTTCACTGTGTTCAACTTCTCTGAAACTGAGGCCACTGCTGTTTTTCCTCTTTTCACTATTCTAGTGCGAGGTCTTAGTGAACACCCTTTGGCTAGAAGTACAAGAAGCCAACTCAAACTAATATAGATTAAAAGGAGGAATTATAAAGGTATAGAGTCATCTGGCCAAACTGGAAGATCAACATGATGGACATTTGTTGATTTTCTTTCCAGCATACACTTCCCTTACCAATAGTTCTAGGTTTCTTTTTGGGAATCTGTGTGCATCTGGGGATGCTGACTCCAAGTCTAACTCTAGAGATGAAACATGTGACCTAGATCCATCCAGTCAACACAATCCATCCCATTCCCCCACCCGCACTGGCCATAGTGATTGATGCAGAGACAGGGTGACTCAGGGAACTTCAGTGGGAATTTTGTATCTCTTTCCTCCTAGATAATAGAAAGCTAGAATATAGCTCTGAGGGCTTGTGGCAACCATCCTGACCTTAGCATAATGAAGAGATGCAAAAACATCAGGTCCCTGGGGATATCTTTGATCCACTTGATCAAGTTTCACCTGAAATGAGATTCCTCTGTCTCTTTAGTCATATAAGCCAGAGGTCCCCAATCTTTCTGGCACCAGGAACTGGTTTCATGGAAGACAATTTTTTCACTGAATAGGGCTTGGGGCATAGTTTCAGGATGAAACTGTTTAACCTCAGATCATTAGGCATTAGATTCTTATAAGGAGCGTGCAACCTAGATCCCCTGCATGCACAGTTCACAATAGATTTCATGCTCCTCTGAGAAGTTAATGCTGCTGCTGATCTGACAGAGGTGGAGGCTCTTACCACTCAGGTGGTAAGGCTCACTCACCCCTGCTTACCTCCTGCTGTGCGGCCTAGTTCCTAACAGGCCAGGGACTGGGACTGGTCCATGGCCCAGGGATGGGGGACCCCTGACATAAACCAACAAAGTATTTTTCTTTCTGTCTTCCTGTTCTCCCTCTCTCCTTATTTTTCTCTCTCTCTTTTTCTCTTCATCTCTCTCTCCCCTTCTCTTCTGCCCCTCTTCCTGTCTCTCTCTTCTTTGTCCCCTCCTCTCCTTTCCCCTCTCCTTTTACTTTTAAGACCATGTTCACTGACCATATAGCCAAACATAGTTCCCCCAAAGGACTGAAAGTTCCTAAATTCACCTCAATTTAAGTGACCATCCACATTGAATTAGAATGTGTTGCACCAATCTCACATTTCTAGAAGCAAGAATTTGATTGGCCCAATCCACAGTATTCTGGAGGGAAAAATAAGGGAGTGAAGAGATTTGAGAGGCGGAAGGAAATACAAACTCCTTTGCTGATCCACCACAGCAGTTACACAGAGGGAAGCAAGATAGGTCTCAGATTAAACTGGTATCCTGATTAACCAGGTGAGTCAAGAACCCCCAGATCAAAATGAACTGAAGGTGATATAATTTTTTTTAGGTTGTCAGCAGATACATTCTCTCATTACTTGGCTTTTCTTCAACAGAAATGGAGGAAATAACGTGCTTTTGAAGAAGTGTATGCAGTGCAAGATTTCACCAAGTAAACCAAAGGCAATTCCTAGAAGCCTTTCAAAAAGAAAATGCTAAAATTCCTATGACCACAAGAGATGAAAGATGGATGGCAGGAAGCAGACGGTGAAAGAAATAAAGAACAGGGTTGGTGTTTTCAGACTTCTGTTCAGATGGGTTGCAAAAAAATGATTGCCTGTTGATTTAGGAAAGGTTTGGTTTTAAAATTAGAATTCTTTCACAGTTACAGCACTGTGAATTTCTTTAAATCTGGCACACACAAAAACACTTCTGGTTCAAGACCCTGTATTATGATTATCCTGTTGCGGTTGCAGACACTGTTCAGGAATGTTCTGTGCTTAGCTGAGCTCATTCTTCTATTTCAGAAATGTTTCAGATTCTCATTCATTTCAAATTTCCTTGGGGACAGGAGAGCTTTGAACTTCAGAAAATTTTACTTGGTCTTGTTTCAAAAAGTTATTGTTAATGAGCAAATTTTTTCCGTAGATCCTGAAGACTGCATTTTGAAAGATATTTAAAAATTTTGTGGTAGTCAGGATTCTTTCAAGTTGACAGAAACCCAATCTAAACTAGCTTAAGTACAAAAAGGAACTTACACATCTGAGAAGTCTAAGCTTCATATTATTCATAGGCTTTCAGAGGGGACTTTTATTTTAAGTCACAAATAGACACTAACAAACATCAAGTTTTCATGTGTTTTAATACATGTTTATGGCAGCACTATTCACAATAGCTAGAAGGTGGAAACAGTCATAGATACATCAACAGATGAATGGATAAGTGAATTGTGGTATATCCATAAAATGGAGTATTATCTGGGCCAGGCACGATGGCTCATGCTTATAATCCCAGCACTTCAGGAGGTCAGGAGTTCGAGACCAGCCTGGCCAACATGGCAAAATGCCATCTCTACTAAAAATACAAAAATTAGCTGGGTGTGGTAGTGCATGCCTGTAATCCCAGCTACTTGGGAGGCTGAGGCAGGAGAATCACTTGAACCCGGGAGGTGAAGGTTGCAGTGAGCTGAGATTGTGTCACTGCACTCCAGCCTGGGTGACAGAGCAAGACTCTGTCTCAAGAAAAAAAAAAAAAAAAAAAAGGCCGGGTGCAGTGGCTTATGCCTGTAATCCCAGCACTCCGGGAGGCCGAGGCGAGTGGATCATCTGAGATCAGGAGTTTGAGACCCGCCTGGCCAACATGGTGAAACCCGTCTCTACTAAAAATACAAAAATTAGCTGGGCGTGATGGTGGGTGCCTGTAATCCCAGGTACTCGGGAGACTGAGGCAGGAGAATCGCTTGAACCTGGGAGGTGGAGGTTGCAGCGAGCCGAGATCGAGCCACTACACTCCAGCCTGGAGGATAGAACAGACTCTCTCTCCAAAAAAAAAGGAATATTATTCAGCCATAAAAATAAATGAAGTACTGATACATGCTATAGCATGGATGAACCTTGAAAACATGCCAAGTGAAATAAGCTAGACACAAAAGGACAAATATTGAATGATTCCATTTATACGAAATATCCAGAATAGGCAAAGTCATAGAGACAGAAAACAGATGTGTAGAGGCTGTGAGGAGGGGATGGGGATAACTGGAACACTTGGCATGGGGTTTCCTTTTGAGATGATGAAAATGTTTTGGAATTAGGTAGAAATAGTGCTTACACAACATTGTGAAAGTATTACATGCCATTAAATTATTCACTTTAAAAATGGTTAATTTCATGTGAATCTCATCTTGACAAAAAGGAAAAGGAAAGGAAAAGTTTTTGTTTGTTTGTTTGTTTGTTTCTTTTTGTTGTTCGTTTGTTTTTTGAGATAAGAGTCTCGTTCTGTTGCACAGGCTGGAGTGTGGTGGGACAATCTTGGTTCACTGCAAACTCCATCTTCCAGGTTCAAGCCATTCTCCTGCCTCAGCCTCCCAAATAGCTGGGATTACAGGCGTGTGCCACCACGCCCAGCTAATTTTTTGTATTTTTTGTAGAGACAGGGTTTGACCATGATGGCCAGGCTGGTCTCGAACTCCTCAAATGACTTTAAGTGATCCAAAAGTGCTGGGATTACAGGTGTAAGCCACCATGCTCAACCAGAAATAGATTTTTTAATAGTTAAAAAATACTACGAATTGTGATCATAATTATACATAATTATACCAGTGTTCTAATAAATAGTTTATTTCTTTATTTTTAATTTTGAAATAACATTTCAGACTTACATTAAAATTGCAAGAATGGTCTATAAAACTTTCATATGCCTTTCATCCATATTCCCCAAATGTTAAAATTTCACCACATTCCCCCGATTCCTTCCTTCCTTCCTTCTTTCTTTTCTTTCTTTCTTTCTCTCTGTTTCTGTATTTTTCTTTTTCTTTCTCTTCCTTTCTCTCTTCTTTCCCCCTTGCTGTCTCTATCTCTTTCTCTCTGTCTCTTTCTCTCTCTGTGTCTTTCCTCCTTTCCCTCTCTTTCTTCTTCTTTCTTTCTCTCTCTCTTTCTCTTTCTCTCTCTTTCTCTCTCTCTCTCTCTCTATACCTATACATACAGATACCTATCTAGTATGTGTGTATGTTTATATACATATTCATATTATTATTTTATTTTTGAGGAGGCTGCACCTCTGGTATTCTTTAATTCTTTGAATAATGGTGGAAATTGAGAGGGAGGGGCAAGCAAAATATAAATCATTCTATGGTCTTAATGTGTCACCTCCAAAATTCAGGTGTTACCAATGTGAAGGTGTTAAAGGTGGGGGCTTTCAAAGGTAATTAGGCAATGGGAGTTCCTTCCTCATGAATAGTGTTAAGGCCCTTACAGAAGAGACTTCATGGAGTGCTCGGCCAGCTTGCCCTTCAGCCTTCTGCCATGTGAGGACGCAATAGGAAGATCCTCAGCAGACCAAATGCCAAGCCTGGATCTTGGACTTCCCAGCTTCCAGAATTGTGAGAAATAAATTTCTGTTCTTTATAAATTATCCAGTCTCAGGCATTTTGTTATAGCAGCATGAATGGAGTAAGAAATTCTAACAAGTCACTGCCTTGTCAAGTGAACCCTAAATGTGTGGTTTGGGGGAAGAGCAGCAGAATGGGGGAAGGGTGAGAAGATGTGATGAGAGAGGAAGTTCTCAAACCACCTTGCCAGCGATGGGTTGTTGCCAAGATGACAGCTGTGGCCACCAGCACGGGAAACAGAGAACGTGATGGCTCTCGTCCAGCTCCCTGAGTACGCTGGCCAGCTAATCAACCCACCAAACTCTTCAGCCCACATTGCTGGGCTTCTTTGTGCTGTGTTTGCTGTCCTCTGCTTTTGAAGATGACACTGCCAGTAATTCTCCCCAGCTGGGAGTGCAGGTGTCGCTGATAGGACCAGTGGGGCCCAGCAGTCATCCCACACTGGGAACATATGGTGTTTACTCTTTGTTTTGAGGCTGTGGTTGCCACACAAAGTCTGGTGTTGGATGAAGTTGATTTTAAGACTCGAGAGTTGGCTCCTTATAAGTCATCTCATTTCTCATCCTTCCATGTGCAGGAGCCTCTCTAAGCCACAGAAAATACTTTTCCACCATCGCAACACGTTCTGTGGAGCTCTCAATCATTGTGTGGAAATATATTCCAGCTTCATTCATACCAGTGCTGTTTATGCAATTGATTCTATAAAGGTGCACATGCTTTCAGCTGTTTGAAGGCAAGATTATGTTTACAGGTGCTTTATTCATCTACCTACAGAATCCATTGAAGAGTTATTTTTAAAATAAACACAATTGTGTGTGGAATAAGATGAAGAGCCTAACAATATTAATTCATCATGAGACTAGCCATCACAGCTTTCATGCTTATAAAATGTGCATTCATGACTTGAGTTTAAACCACTTCTACTAGTGACAACTCAGCCATGTCCTGCTTACAGGCAAATCACACAGAGATTTGTGTTTACCAAGCATTGGAAAGGTGTAACTTTCTTTAGTTTTGCTGCCTTAGAAACAGACCCTGAGATAGGAATCTGAGTGACAGTAGTCTGTTTGCAATGAGATTCCAGGAAGCACCAATAGAGGAGTAGGGGAGTGTGTCAGGGAAGAGAGGAAAGCCAACAAAGGATGTGTTTGTTGATAGGCAGGTTACCACTGTAGGCAACTAGGGCTTAATGCTACTAGGATGTTCTTGCAGAGAGTACAGAACAACTGCTTTGAAGTGATCACACCTGAGGGCTAAGGCAGCTGGGCTATTGCTGTAACGTTATTTGAGGGCTGCTCAGGAGCTTGCCTGACTGCCAGTAGAGTGAAGCAGAAGCTGATGTAGCCAAGAAGTCTTCAGTCAAAGAGATTTGAGATGTTGGTTGCTGAAATTTAGGTGAGCCTACACTGTGGTAGAAATGCTCAAGAGAATATGTTTGTATCTGCTACATAGGAGGTAGGCTGGGTTTATAGCTTGACCGTTTTGCTGCTTGAGAAACAAGTTTAGAAACATTTAGTGACTTTCTCAAGGTCATGTGCAAGTCCTTTTATTTGAAATCCCACTCAAAAAAACTGACACAAGCAAAAAACATATTGGCACATGTAACTAAAAAGCTCAGGGATAGGTTGTCTTAGTCTGTTTTGTGTTGCTATAACAGAATGCCTGAAGCCGGGTAACTTAGACACAATAGAAGATCATTTGACTCACAGTTTTGGAGGCTTGAAAGTCTGAAGGTACAGTGACAGCATCTGGTGAGGGCCACATCCATGGTGGAAGGCTGAAGGGCAAGAGAGGGTGAGAATGAGACAGAGAGAAATCAGGTTGAATTGATCCTTTCATCAGGAGCCCAGTCCCATGAAAACTAACCCACTCCACCAATAATGACATTAGTCCATTCATGAGGGTAGAGCCCTCATAACCCAATTACCTCTTAAAAACCTCACCTCCAGAGGCTGAGGCAAGAGAATTGCTTGAACCCGGGAGGTGGCGGTTGCAGTGAGCTGAGATCATGCCATTGCACTCCAGCCTGGGCAAGAGTGAGACTCTGTCTCAAAAACAAAAACAAAAACAAAAAACCTCACCTCCCAATACCATTTCATTGGCAATTTAATTTCCTTCCTTCCTTCCTTCCTTCCTTCCTTCCTTCCTTCCTTCCTTCCTTCCTTCCTTCCTTCGTCTTTCTTTCTTTTGACAGTTTCGCTCTTGTTGCCCAGGCCGGAGTGCAATGGTGCAGTCTGGGCTCACTGCAACCTCTGCCTCTCGGATTCAAGCAATTTTCCTGCCTCAGCCTCCCAAGTAGCTGGGATTACAGGTGCCCGCCACCACACCCGGCTAATTTTTATATTTTAGTAGAGATGGGTTTTCACCATGTTGGCCAGGCTGATCGCAAACTCCTGACTTCAGGTGAGCCACCCACCTCGGCCTCCCAAAGTGCTGGGATTACAGGTGTGAGCCACCACACCCAGCCGGCAATTAAATTTCAACACGATGCTTGAAGGGGACATTCAAATCATAGCATAGTTCTTCAAGTTAAGTGGGATTCAGGAATTCAAACCATGATATTAGCACTATAGTCTAACCACTCTCTTCTGAATACTTTTATATATTAAATCAACAAATATCTACTTCCCGAAAACTAAAATAAACAAGTAGTCGACAGGACACTTTATAAAAATAACTCCTTAGCCAGGCGCAGTGGCTCATGCCTGTAATCCCAGCACCTTGGGAGGCTGAGGCTGGTGGATCACCTGAGGTTAAGAGTTTGAGACCAGCCTGGCCAACATGACAAAATCCTGTCTCTACGAAAGATACAAAATTATCTGGGTGTGGTGGCAGACGCCTGTAATCCCAGCTACTCGGGAAGCTGAGGCAGGAGAATCACTTGAACCTGGGAGGTGGAGGTTGCAGTGGGCTGAGATCATGCCACTGCACTCCTGCCTGGTGACAGAGTGAGACTCTGTCTCAAAAATAATGATAATAAATACATAAGTATAGCACTTCATTCCTGTAATCCCAGCTCTTTGGGAGGCCAAGGTGGGACAATTGCTTGAAGCCAGAAGTGCAAGACAACATAACGAGACCCTGTCTCTGGAAAAAAATGCAGAGTTAGCCAGGCATAGTAGCGCATATCTATAGTCCTTGCTACTCAGGAGTCTGAGGCGGGAGGATCTCTTGAGGCCAGCAGTTTGAGGTTGCAGTGAGCTATGATTGTGCCACTGCATTCCAGCCTGGACAGCAGAGTGAGACACTGTCTGTAAAAAAAATAAATAACTCAACGGAGAAAGTGAATTTTCTGTGGAGAAATTAGAAGTTAATTTAAAATAATTAAATACTAGTAAGAAAATAAATAATAATAAAATAATGTGAGCATATATCTATTTACAAGTTGAGAAGCTGTGACAAAAATCAAAAACTTGAATGAATTTGTGCAAAAAGCAGTCAGTTTTGAAAAAACAAACAAACTACATCTTCTTTTCCATCTATGTTTCATCCATGCACCTCGGTAACTATACAGTGACCTCTCTGGTAGTTCAGCAATGACTCAGCAGTTCAAAGGCTCAGTCACAGAATTTCAAGCAATGCCTGTGTACACAGGTGCTGCACTGTATCTTCTGTCTTGGATTGTGATTACCTCATTCCAGGGGACCCAATGGCTATTTCAGTATGCTACCAACATACATTCTTTCTGTTCATCCAGCTCAGACAGAGGATCTGGTTCTTGCCCCCTCCCAAGGTTCAAACGTCATGGTCCATAAGATAGAACCTGGGCCAGCAGGATTCAGCAGGTAATTGGAGTGTGTTTCCTGGTGATGAGTCCAACAAAATGGCTGGCATAGCAGATTCTGAAAAACCCTGAACAGAAGAACAGGTTATCAAGCTAGTTCTGGGGAAAGTGGGTGGAGGTGCCAACAGGCCATTGGGAACTAGGAAACCCAGAAGCATTGATGAAACAAGAGTGAGGCTGGGCATGGTGGCTCATGCCTGTAATCCCAGCACTTTGGGAGGCCGAGGTGGACGGATCACGAGGTCAAGAGATCGAGACCATCCTGGCTAACATGGTGAAACCCCATCTCTACTAAAATTACAAAAATTAGGTGGGCGTGGTGGTGCACACCTCTAGTACCACTATGCAGGAGGCTGAGGCAGGAGAATCACTTGAATCCGGGAAGTGGAGGTTGCAGTGAGCTGAGATCACACCACTGCACTCCAGCCTGGTGACAGAATGAGACTCCATCTCAAAAAAAAAAAAAAAAAGGAAAGAAACAAGAGTGAGATGAAGGAGCGCATTCCATAGGTTGGGTTCTCTGAGAAGCAGATGCTGAGATGGAGTTTAGTGTACAAGATGTTTACCGGGGAATGGCCTTGAATTTAATGCCTGAGGAGAGGAGGGGAAAGGAGCAAGGATAGACAGCAATGCAGGGCTAATCACAGACTCAGCCAGTGTATGAGAAGCTCAGAAGCCAGAATGGGCCTTCAGAGTTGTCCCCAGTCCCGCTGAGATGTGGGGCTTTTGTACTCCAGCATCTAAGTCACTGGATATGGGCTGCTTCAGAAATGGGTGACCCTGAATGAAATAGCTCCCTGTAGCTGCAGTGATCCTCAATACATGAATGACTCAGGTATCTCTTCTGAGCTTCAGATCTGCATACAGCTGCCAACTTGGCCAATCTCTTTGCTGTTTGAAAAGGAAGGAAGAGATTGGAAGCCAGGAGTGGGAACATAGAGAGCAAGGTGGTGATGGTGGCTATAGAAAGGTCACAGAAGGCAGAGGCTGGGACATCAAAGCCTGTGGCACCCCTTTCACAATTTTCTCAAGGGCAGATCCTTATCCTGGAAACAGCTCCTTGAAGAGAGGACTCCAGATCTTCACACATTCCTCTGACCTCCTCTCTTCACTCAACCGCCCCCCACCTCCAGTGAGGCACTCCTCACATTTCACGCTGTTGTGCAGATGTTTTTCCCTTTTGCCCTGAAAGTTGATTTTCCTCCTCTTCTTCTTCTGCTTTTTTTTTTTTTTTTTTTTTTTTTGAGACGGAGTCTCGCTCTGTCGCCCAGGCTGGAGTGCAGTGGCGCGATCTCAACTCACTGCAAGCTCCACCTTCCAGGTTCACGCCATTCTCCTGCCTCAGCCTCCCGAGTAGCTGGGACTACAGGCGCCTGCCACCATGCCAGCCTAACTTTTTAAAATATTTTTAGTAGAAACGGGGTTTCGCCGTGTTAGCTAGTATGGTCTCCATCTCCTGACCTCGTGTCTGTCAAAGTGCTGGGATTACAGGCGTGAGCCACCGCGCCTGGCCCCGCTTCTTCTTTTATTTATTGCTCGGTGTTTATAAAAAGGCCTTTAGGAATTAATTAAAGACCAACACAATTTAAAGATCTCAAAGCCAAAATACTTTGGAAGAAAGTGTTTAAGGCCTTTGAAGCATAGATGGCAGCCAACAGTTTGAACTATTGAGATTTTCTTGGGCAAGAAAACTTTGGAATACTGCAATAAGACTTTTCCTCTCTCTTTCCATCCTCTGTCTACAAATTGTTCCATAGGTCAAATATAGAAATGGAGGAGACTTCAAATTTTATCTCCAAAACTACAATTTATCTCCAAAAATTTAGAGGAAGGAAAAACAAAGAAAAACAATCAAAAGAGTGAAACTGTATATTCGTGGTATATGGGAAAGGGTACAGGATTGGAAGCCAGGAGACTTGGATTTCTGGTCCCAAACCTGCCACTGAAAGTGGCTGTGTGATCTTGAACAAGGAACCAACAATTTCTAGGCCATTTCTGTAAAAGGAAGAGGTTTGGGCATGGTTGTCTTTAAGTCTCCCCCCGCCCTCGTCCCCTACCACCAGCCCTCTGCAAAACACACACTACCACCATTACCTTCTTCTTTTTTTAAAACTTGTAAAGCAGCTGTATTCCTCATTCTCTGTCATCCCTTAAGTCTACCCAGTGAAGCTGGGCTGTTTTCTATCCCTAGAAAACCTGAACGGGCTTTCATGGTTGTTTAGAGTCCCACTTTGGTAGCCAAAGTAATTTCTTTTATACCTTGTAAGATTTCAGTTTCCTAGTCTAATTTTCCTTTCAATGATAAGATCCTATTATTTACGTAGTTGTGAGTAACAATAGCTCACACATTGGCAGAATTATGTTGAAGTCAGCAATGTGCTTCTGTATATAGTTACTCATTTGAGCCTCCTCACAAATGTTAACAGATCTATTGAGGTAGGCTGAGAAGACAGTAAAAGTTCTACTGTCTTGTTGCTTGAGAAAGAAGTTTAAGGACATTTAGTGTATCAGGGTTCTTCCAGTTGCAAGTTTTTCCTAGAAATCCCACTCAAAACTGGCCCAATAAAAAATGAGAGCTTATTGGTTCATGCAATCATAAAGCCCAGTGTAGGTCTTCAGGTTCAGTTGGATCAAGGAGCTCAAACTATGACATTAGTACCTTGTCTCTCTCTATGATCTAACCACTCTCTTCTGCGTATTTTTATTAATTGAATTAACAAGTCTTTATTGAACATCTTATATGTGTTAATCACTGTTAGAGGCACAAGAGGTACAGTGAACAAAGCATTGTGTTTAAAACAGGGACTAAACACATAGCTGCATTAACAAAATCCATGGAATTTACATTCTTACATTCCTGGGAATATTCATAGAACTTCTATACTAGTGATAGGAGAGTCCATAAATAAACAGATACATAATATGTACTAATGGAATAATCTATGCAAGAAAAAATGAAGGATTGGAACAGGATAGTGGAGGCAATGAAAAGTAATTGGATTTGGATGTTCTTTGAGGGGAAAGCAGAAGCAGTTTTCTGATGGATTGGATGTGAAATAAACAGAAGAATCAAGGATAACTCCATAGTATGTGGTCAATGGTGGAGCCATTTATGGGATAGAAAAGACTATTGGAAAAGCATATTTGGGATGTGTGAACATCAAGAGTTGTTCTTGGACATACTAAGTTGTAGCACCTATTTGACATGTAAATGGAGATGTCAAGCAAACCATTGAATATACACCTCTGGCTTTTAAGAGAGAGTTCTAGCTTTAACCTACAATGTGGGGTGTGTCGGCTCAATGTATATGAAGATTACATATGTTTTGTTGCTTAGCTATTCATACCCCAATTCCAGTGGAAGATAAAATGCTTATTTTTTAGTCATTGAAGCAGAAGTCTGATATAGCTCGGTTATCTTGGATCATTGTCATCTCTAGTTACTGTGGCTGGGGAAAGGGAAGCTCTGACTGGCCAGATCAATGTGTCCAAAATTCCCCAATTGAGCCAGGGTGGACTGAGCACATTCACTAAAAGCAGAAACTGGATTCCTCAGAGAACTGCTACCAGAAGTTTGGTGGGAACACCAGGAGGCCAGAAATCATGAAAAATAGGTGGAAAGATCTGAACCTCAAAGCAGATTTCATCTCTCTTAGGCAGTAGCTCAGAGGGAGACTCATGTTTTTGTAGTAAAATTTTAATAGAAAGAAAACCCCACGAAATAGTTTAGTATGTGACACTAAGAGAAACAAGAAATTATCCAAGCAAAAAATCAAAGGCTGAAGCATTTGTACCCAATTCCCTGTTTTAGGACTCCACATTGAGAGCTCAAAAGCAGACAGTCCCAAACTTTATTCTACCACCGTTTCTGTTATCTATTGCAGTGTATTACAAACCACCACAAAACTTCGTGGCTTAAAACAATAAATGTGTTATTATACTTATGTTCCTACACATTGAGTAGCCTTAGCTGGGAAGTTCCTCTGGTCTGGCTTGGTTTACAATCAGATGTGGCTAAGACCGGAGCCATCTGGAAATTCAACCATCTGGATGCTGAGCAGCTGCATCTCTTTCCTTCTCTGTTGTCTCAGGGCCTCTCCTCTTTACGTGGCTCTCTGTATGCTCTCTCCAACAGAGTAGCCAGATTTCTTTCTTTCTTTTTCTTTTTTTTTTTTTTTTGAGATGGAGTTTCACTCTTGTTACCCAGGCTATAGAAAAATGGCATGATACTGGCTCACTGCAACCTCCGCCTCCTGGGTTCAAGTGATTCTCCTGCCTCAGCCTCCTGAGTAGCTGGGATTACTGGCATGTACCATCACGCCCGGTTAATTTTGTATTTTTAGTAGAGACAGGGTTTCTCCAGGTTGGTAAGGCTGGTCTCGAACTCCCAACCTCAGGTGATCCACCCGCCTCAGCCTCCCAAAGTGCTAGGATTATAGGCTTGAGCCACCGTGCCCGGCCCAGAGTAGCCAGATTTCTTAAGCGGTAACCCAAGGCTCCCAAAGGTAAGTATTCCCAGAAGGAGAAAGTGGGAATTGCCAGTTGTCTTAAAGGCCAGGCCTGTAGTGTTATTTGTGCTCATTCTATTGGCTGACACAAATCCCAGGCCAGCCCAGATGTAATGTGAGAATGGGGAATGGTAGCCATGGTAGCCATGGCTACCAGGAATGGCTCATTAGGGGTCACTCTTGGAGACAGATGCTGCAATCACATCATATGAGACCCAGGGTGTTCGGTCTAGGCCAGTCTTGCCCAAAATGTGTCTACAGAACACTAGCCTCACAAAATGTTCATGAAAGAAAAAGTATTGCAATGTCAATAAATTTAGAAAATACTCCACACTATAAACAATTTTAGAGTATCATTGCTATCCATTAAACAATAAGGACTTAGAGAAGTCTGCACTAGAATAACTAATTGTTTCATCTGGAGTCTTAACCTGGGTTACTCTAGAAAGAAGAGCCCGAGACAAGGGTTTGTGTGTAAATAGTTTTGTTTGGAGACAGGGTCTTGCTCTGCCACCCACACTGGAGTGCAGTGGCACAATCACAGCTCACTGCAGCCTCGACCTCCCCGGCTCAAGAGATCTTCCCACCTCAGCCCACACCCCCAAGTAGCTGGGACTGCCGGAACATGCCACCACACCCAGCTGATTCTTTAATTATTTAGTGTCTTGCTATGTTGCCCAGGCTGGTCTCAAACTTCTGTGCTCAAGTTCTCCCACTTTGGCCTTCCAAAGTGCTGGGATTACAGGTATGGCCTGACCTGGTTTTTATTTTTGTTTTTTTGAGATAGGATCTGACTGTCACCCAGGCTGGAGTGCAGTAGCAAGATCTTATCTTGCTGCAATCTCTGCCTCCTGGGCTCCAGCGATCCTCCCACCTCAGCCTCCCAAGTAGCTAGGACTACAGGCATGCACCACCACACTGGGCTAATTTTTGTATTTTGGTAGAGATGGGGTTTCACCAGGTTGCCCATGTTGGTCTCAAATTCCCGGACTCAAGTGATCCATGTTCCTTGACTTCTCAAAGTGCTGGGATTACAGGTGTGAGCCACCATGCCTGACCCTGTATTTGTTTGTTTGTTTGTTTATTTATTTATTTATTTATTTAAAGACAGAGTCTTGTTCTGTCGCCCAGGCTGGAGTCCAGTGGTACAATCTTGGCTCAGTGCAATTTCCACTCCCAGGTTCAAGCAATTATCCTGCCTCAGCCTCCCTAGTAGCTGGGATTACAGGCGCACGCCACCACACCCAGCTAATTTTTGTATTTTTAGTAGAGATGGGGTTTCACCATGTTGACCAGGCTGGTCTCAAACTCCTGACCTCAAGTGACCTGCCCACCTCGGCCTCCCAAAGTGTTGGAATTATAGGCATGAGTCACTGTGCCCGGCTGTTTTGTTTTTAAAGTGATCCTGAGGAGCAGAAAGAGCAGAAAAGAGAAAGAAAAAGAAAAGCCAATCCAAAGGTGTGCTATTGAGTTGATAACCACCGTGGGGCTCTACATGGATGGTGCTCCGTGGAGGAGCTGTGCAGAATGCACCTCAGAATTTCCACCTGAGAGAAATTTTCTTTTCCTTCCTTTCCTTCCCTTCCTTTCCTTCCTTCCTTCCTTCTTTCCTTCCCCTCTTCCTTCCTTCCTTCCTTCCTTCCTTCCTTCCTTCCTTCCTTCCTTCCTTCCTTCCTTCCTTCCTTCCTTCCTCTCTCTCTCTCTCTCTCTTTCTTTCTTTCTTTCTTTTTCCGAGATGGAGTTTTGCTCTTGTCGCCCAGGCTGGAGTGCAGTGGTGGGGTCTCAGCTCACTGCAACCTCTACCTCCCGGGTTCAAGCAATTCTCCTGCCTCAGCCTCCCTAGTAGCTGGGATTACAGACTCCGGCTACCACAGCTGGCTAATGTTTTGTATTTTTAATAGAGACAGGGTTTCGCCTTGTTGGTCAGGTTGGTCTCAAACTCCTGACCTCAGGTGACTCGCCTGCCTTGGCCTCCCAAAGTGCTGGGGTTATAGGCGTGAGCCACCGCACCCAGCTGAGAAATTGTTTTTATTGGCTCCATCCCGCATTTATCAAAGCTTTCCCCTTAGATGTTACCTCTTTCACATGTCCAGGATTGTGCATGCATTAGAAGCACTCAACAGACTCCTGCAGGCATCCCAGCCTGCAGTGACAAAGAAGCCCTAAGGCAGAAAACAAGGGGAACATGATGTGGCTGAGATGAGGTACCTGCCCATGGCTGGTTGCCACAGCAATGGCTGGAGTAAAACTGTGGGTTGAGGAGATGTGGCCTGAAGCACAGGTATGTTTGATGGAGGTAGCATTTCTCAAACTTGTCTGCTTGAGGACCCCTATTTCAAATGGTGCCTATCATTATTCCATGTTGCACAGAACACACTTGTGAGTGCATAGGTCTAAATGCCCACCACAGACAGTGTTATACTAAAGCAATACGGACCACCTTCTCCCAGTTTTCATGCTTAATTTCTTCCAGACTGTGTTCTTTCTGACCTTCCTGCTGAGTCCATCTTAGCATTGAGCATCCATTGGAACACATGGACACAGAATCTCCTGCCCCATATGTACACTTGTGTGCAATTCTACCACTGAGGATTCCAGCTTGTGGGGGACATAGTTAATTGTCTACATATGTATTAGTCCATTTTCATGCTGCTGATAAAGACATACCCGAGACAGGGCAATTTACAAAAGAGAAAGGTTTAATGGACTTATAGTTCCACGTGGCTGGGGAGGCCTCACAATCATGGCGGAAGGTTCAAGGCACATCTCACATGGCAGCAGACAAGAGGAGAGAGCTTGTGCAGGGAAACTCCCCTTTTTAAAACCATTAGATCTCATAAGACTTATTCACTGTCACGAGAACAACATGGGAAAGACCCACCCCCATGATTTAATTACCTCCCACCGGGTCCCTCTCACAACATGTGGGAATTCAAGATGAGATTTGGGTGGGGACACAGCCAAACCATATCAATATAGCATCCATTTCTCATTTTCCCTTCCTAACAGTACCCCATATGTGATTTGGGTGACAGTGGTCCTATTCTTGGCTCAGGGGAGCAGGTGGTTTAAGGCAATTAGTCTGCTGGCACTAGTGACTGGGTTATGATGTTCTGGATGTGGATGAGAGGTCATTTTGCCCCAGTTTTATTTATAACCACCTTGTGACCATAGAGAGAGCCATCCCTGAGGTGACGCCAACACTGTGGCAGGTAAAGTTAAGGTTGAAAGACTCAGGGGGACCTGGATCAGCATTTGCCTGAAGTTCAACTTACCACCAGATGTCTCAGTCATGTATGCCGATAAATCTTCTTTGTGGCTTAAGCCATTTGAGTTCGGTTTTCTGGTTTTTTTTTTTTTTTTTTTGTAATTGATTGCATACTACTTAATTGTTTTGAAAAGAATAACTACATTTCAGATTCACATAGGCCTCAAAAGATCAGTTGCATGAGACCTCATTTTTCAGTATGTTCCTAAACTATAGAAGAAATAAGTATGTATTTGGCATGATTTCATTGTTTTTCCCCTGAGCATACATTTGCTCACAAGTGTAGAACCTCAATACCCTTCCAGAAATCTGGTCAGAGGTGTGTGAGAGGTCATTTTCTTTTTCTTTTTTTTGTATATTTTAGTAGAGACGGGGTTTCACTGGGTTAGCCAGGATGGTCTCGATCTCCTGACCTCGTGATCCGCCCATCTCGGCCTCCCAAAGTGCTGAGATTACAGGCTTTGAGCCACGGCGCCCGGCCGAGAGGTCATTTTTTAAGAAGAGATATCCCAAACTGAAAGACAGTCTACAAAATAACTGGCCCGAAATAACTGACTTTTAGAAGTGCCAAGGTCATGAAAAATGAAGGATTGAGTAACAGTCCTAAATTAAAGGAGTCTAAGGAGACATCACAACGGAATGCAACATGTGATCCTCAATGGGATCTGGGACCAGAAAAGGGAGATTAGCAGGACAACTCGTGAAACTGGAATAAAGTTTATCACTTAGGTAATAGTAATGAATCAATTAATGTTAATTTTTCTGATTTTGGTAACTGATTAACTAGTTATGTAAGTTGTTAACTTTGGAGGAGCTTGTTGAAGGATGTACGAGCATCTTGGTACTATTTTTGTGATGTTTTTGAGAGTTGGAAATTCAATTGAAAAATAAAGTACAGGGTTAGAGCAGCTCTTTGTTAATGCATTGATTAGAATTTCCACTGCTATGATATCTTACAAATACAGACAGAATGTGGGTCTCTAAAACTTCTCTGGCAATCCATTCATTAGCAAGACTCAGAAGTCACAGGTCTGCCCTGGAAGACACTAAGCTGAAGGCAAATCTATATTTTTCATGCCTTTTTAAGGAGATCTGACTTGGTCTTGGAAGAATGCAAAAAATGTTTTGGTATGGGAGTAAGACATATGTCAATCCAGAAAATTTTTTAAGAGCAGGCAATTGTTCAAATAAGACTTTTAGTCTCAGATTAGAGAGGAAAAGGATCTGGCAGAGAAATGCTGAGGAGACTCATCTGAGTGGGTTGTTTTGGCACCCATGAGTGAGTTGTAAGCCAGCATTTAGAATGGGTGAGTCTGGAAAGTAGATTTGGTGGAAAAAGAGGATGATTCACTCACCAATAATAATAGTAATAAATACTGCTGACAAGGTACTTTTAATTAGCAAATGGAAAATAAGCTCAAGACATATATACCAAGTCCCTTAAAAGTGAGGTCAGAACAAATTCTCTTCAAAAAAATGGGAACATTTGTAGTAGCTCCTGTCCCTGGAATTTACTGACCTTTTTTTTTTTTTTTTTTTGGCAATGTAGGAGATATGTTCTCCTCTCTTTCAGAGGAAATCCAATTGCTTCCCCACTGAGTTAATGTGAAGATTATTCTGGAATGTATCAGAAGAGCACTGCACAGTATATTTATTTCTTTCTCCAAGTACAAAGAAATATCTGAAGTTTTATTTTTCAGAATCATTAGCTGATTCATATTCTGTAATTGGAAAAAGAGGCCAGGACCAAATTCTGGGAAATGAGCTCAATCAAAATCCTTAATTCGGAAACTGGTTTGGAGAATTTCGTGCCCCAGAAAAAGGCATTGCCTGGGGCGGAGGGGATGTCACTCTCAGGACACTAGGAGAGAAGGGTTAAAGTTCTGTCCATAAAACCTTGGATGTCTTAATCAGAAGTGAGGCATCCTATCTTCCATGGGATCATTTCTGATTACCTTTTACTACCTTCTAACAACAAATTCCCTCAAATTTCCTCTTCTATTCCTTTTGTTATCTTCCTTTTTTCTTTGTCATCTTCAGCCTTCTTTGATTCCCATCTGTAGAGTTTCATTTTGTATGATTCTAAGGAATAAGATGTTGGGAAAAGAAAGAAAAGAAAAGAAGAAAGAAACGAGAAGGAGGAGGAGGAGGAAGAGGAGGAGAAAGAAGGAAGGAAGGAAGGAAGGAAGGAAGGAGACAGCAG